>NC_067113.1:38014138-38326638 GCF_021347895.1 Acanthochromis polyacanthus | reverse complement strand
GAGACACAAAACAACCACAAAGAGACAAGAAACAACCACAAAGAGACACAAAACAACCACAAAGAGACACACAACAACCACAAAGAGGCACAAAACAACCACAAAGAGACACACAACAACCACAAAGAGGCACAAAACAACCACAAAGAGGCACAAAACAACCACAAAGAGACACACAACAACCACAAAGAGGCACAAAACAACCACAAAGAGGCACAAAACAACCACAAAGAGGCACAAAACAACCACAAAGAGACACAAAACAACCACAAAGACACAAAACGACCACAAAGAGACACAAAACGACCACAAAGAGACACAAAACAACCACAAAGAGACACAAAACAACCACAAAGAGACAAGAAACAACCACAAAGAGACACAAAACAACCACAAAGAGACAAGAAACAACTACAAAGAGACACAAAACAACCACAAAGAGACACAAAACAACCACAAAGAGACAAGAAACAACCACAAAGAGACACAAAACAACCACAAAGACACAAAACGACCACAAAGAGACACAAAACAACCACAGAGACAAGAAACAACCACAAAGAGACACAAAACAACCACAAAGACACAAAACGACCACAAAGAGACACAAAACAACCACAAAGACACAAAACGACCACAAAGAGACACAAAACAACCACAAAGAGACACACAACAACCACAAAGAGACACAAAACAACCACAAAGAGACAAGAAACAACCACAAAGAGACACACAACAACCACAAAGAGGCACAAAACAACCACAAAGAGACACAAAATGACCACAAATAGACAAGAAACAACCACAAAGAGACATAAAACGACCACAAAGAGACAAGAAACAACCACAAAGAGACACAAAACGACCACAAAGAGACACAGTAAAGACATAAAATCCACGTCACACATGGAGGTTTGCTGATGTTCAATAATCATATTTAGCAGAAAAACTTAAATCAGACTCTTTAGTGTAATTTTACGATTTAAACACAGAATTCTTTCTCAGAAAGTCGATCGTTTTTTAAGACATTTGAATGTTTTCTACAATATTTAACATCATTTATCTCCTTTCAGTCGGTTACAAACAGAATATTACTCCTGCGGGGTGTTTTTATCTCCATAAAGGATTTCTACATTCACACACATTTCAGGCAGTAAAACGATAAGAACTGGGATAAAAACAGCAATTTATTTCTTAACCAGTTTTCTTAATTGAGGTTGAATTTCCTCGAGCAGAAGAGAATAATTTTATTTATCAAATGATCAGAAGAGACGCAAACCAACCACCATGAGACTCAGAAAACTGTTGAAGGTTCGTTTTATGGAATAAAATCCACAAAATACAACCACAAAGAGACACAAAACGACCAAAAAGAGACGTTAATGTTACCATCAGAGATTCTGTTCAGGTTTAATGTTGTGGAAAAAGCAGAAAAACTGTCAAATACGATTTGTTTTTGGGGAAAAATCCACAAAATATCTCAGAATGAATGAAAAATGAAAATAAACTGAGACTGCAGCGTTTTCAGGCTCATCGGCAGATTTTTCTTCTGTTTCTGCTGTAAATTCAGTGTTCTGTGTCGTTCTGTAAATGAAGCACCAGCTGATGTGGGTGTTCCACTTCCTGCTGAGATCCTCTAAACGTTCTAAACGTTCTCTGATCCGGTCGCAGGTCGAGAGCTTCTCTGCTGTAATTAAGAAGCGATGAGCAGGTAGATTAACGAGATCTGAGCAGGAGGATTAGTGATGGAGAGAAGAGCTGACGGTCAACCTCCACCACCGTCTGGAGGCCCAGAGGAGGGTTCTGCTGCCGGCGCTGGGTTCTTTAATGAGGTTCTAGATGGTAAAGGATGGAGGTAGCCACTGGTTTATGGATTAAACTGTAAAATATGTATCATATCTAAAATACTATCCTAGTGTCATTTATGATCTTTAGTCTTTATTCTGATGTTTTCTTCTGTTTAACGTGCTCTTTCTAGATTCACGTCAGCTGTTGGAGATTCATCTCAGACTGGTTCTAGACTCGGGTTTTAGACTGGTTATATCCTTGGTTTTGGACTGGTTTTATCCTTGGTTTTGGACTGGTTTTATCCTTGGTTTTGGGCTGGTTTTATCCTTGGTTTTGGACTGGTTTTATCCTTGGTTTTGGACTGGTTTTTAGACTGGTTATATCCTTGGTTTTGGACTGGTTATATCCTTGGTTTTGGACTGGTTTTATCCTTGGTTTTGGACTGGTTTTATCCTTGGTTGTGGACTGGTTTTATCCTTGGTTTTGGACTGGTTTTATCCTTGGTTTTGGACTGGTTATATCCTTGGTTGTGGACTGGTTTTATCCTTGGTTTTGGACTGGTTTTATCCTTGGTTTTGGACTGGTTTTATCCTTGGTTGTGGACTGGTTTTATCCTTGGTTGTGGACTGGTTTTATCCTTGGTTTTGGACTGGTTTTATCCTTGGTTTTGGACTGGTTTTATCCTTGGTTGTGGACTGGTTTTATCCTTGGTTGTGGACTGGTTTTATCCTTGGTTTTGGACTGGTTTTATCCTTGGTTGTGGACTGGTTTTATCCTTGGTTTTGGACTGGTTTTATCCTTGGTTTTGGACTGGTTTTATCCTTGGCTTTGGACTGGTTTTTAGACAGGTTTCTGACTTGACTTAGGACTAGTTTTAGACTATTTTTACTTTTGGTTTGGGGTTGGTTTCTAACTTTGTTTTGGACTAGTTCTCGTTTGACTTTTGGCTGGTTTCTAACCTGGTTTTGGGCTAGTTTTGAGCTGCTTTTACTCTTTGTGTGTGGTTGGTTTTAGACTGGTTTCTAACTTGGTTTTAGATTGATTTGGGCAAAGGTTTTGCCTGGTTTTGGAATGGTTTTTAGACTGGTTTTATCCTTGGTTTTGGACTGGTTTTCAGACTGGTTTTGGACTGTTTTATCCTTTTATCCTTGGACTTGGTTCAGGACTGGTTCCTAACTTTGCTTTGGACCAGTTCTGAACTGTTTTTTTCCGTGTTTTAAGGCTGGTTTTTAACTGGTTCCTACAGGTATTTTGGACTTGTTTGTAATCTGATGTGGGACTTGGTTCTGGACTGGTTTCTAACCTGGTTTTAGCCTAGTTTTTAACATGGTTTCCAGTTGTTTTGGACTGGTTTCTGGACTGTTTTTCTCTTAATTTTGGACTGGTTTCAGACATTGTTTGGACTGGTTTAGGACGTGCTTCTGAACTGGCCTCTAACTTGTTTGGGTCTGGACCAGTTTTGACATTGACGTGAAAGTGGTTCTTTAATGAGGTTCTAGATGATAAACTCTATGTAAAATGTGGATGTTAGAACCACAAATATCTGTAAAACAATGACTTTTTATCAGCAGATTTGGAAAAATACAGATAGCTATTATAATTATTTGGCATTTTTCAATAATTAATATAGTACTTTTTTTCATACTTATCCCATTCATAATGACAAACTGAACATATTTTCAGTCCATAGATGTAAAACATGTCAGTTTCTGTTCTATAAACCCAGAGAACGTCCATCTAAAGGTGGAACTACAGAACGTCTTCAGTCTTTTTTGTTTTAATGAAGGTTCTGATGGTTTTCTGTGGACTGACTCACATTTAGATTCAGTCCTCGGTGTTCCGTGAAGATCCTCTGATTAATTTGTCTCCTCCGCCGGTTCCTAATTCATCCTCACGTTTTATTTCTCAGTCGTGTGATTTCTTCTCACTTCGTCCACGTGTGAAGGTCAAAGTTAATTGAAAAGCTTCTCCTCCGTCTGCTGAAACGAGAGCGAAGGTTCACGGTGGCGTTCTGTGACGATTCACGGCTAATGGATGGGTTCCACGTTATAAACAGAGAACAGCTCGCAGAACTAACGGACTGAGAACCGGACCAGAATAGCAAATATTACAGGATCAAACAAACAGAGACATATGATGCCGTATCTTCATCCAGTCCAGGAGGTAGAACTTTATCTTTGTGGAGAACCTTCTTCCAAGGGAGGAAGACATCTGTAGTAGCCACTGAGGAGGTTCTAGTGTTCACAAAGCGGGTTTAAGAGGCCTTTGATTGGTTCTAGAGGTGCTTTTTGATTGTTGGGATTCTAGGAGTTATTTAGAATGTTTATAAGGCTGCTATAAATTGTTCTACTAGGCACTGAGAGGGTTCTTGCGGTCATTGAAAAGGTTTCAGTGGTCTTTCAGGTGGTTCTACTGGTCTTTTTGGTTCTAGTGGTCCCTGAGGATACTTGTTAGATCCTTTATGTGGTTCTAGTGGTTAGTTGTCGTCACATTTGTCTGATTTTGTAGTAACAGGCCGGACGGTTCTCTGTATCGCCATCTGTCCATCCTTCTGAAGGTTCTAGCTGTCTTTTAGACGTTCGAGATGGTCGATGATGAAGTTCTAGAGGTCCTTTAGAATGTTTATTTTGGGGTAATATTGGTGGTTTTAGAAGGTTCAGGTGGTTTTTCAGGTGTATCTTAGGCGGTTTGATACGTGATACAAAAATCACCTGAAGAACCTTCAGCATCTCTTAAAGGTCAACTAGAACCACCTGCAACAGAACCTCCTGACTAACTCAGAGCACCCTGAAACCTCCTTGAACAATAGAAACGCCACCACTAGAACCACATACAGAACCTCCACTTTATCCCTAGGATCTCCTGAAGGTGCAGTAGAACCTCCTGCTAGTCCCTTTAAACCCTGTCAGAACTGCTCACCACCTTAAGAACGCCAGTATCTGCTGTTAGGTGGAGTTCTGTGGGCTGAAACTTACT
Source organism: Acanthochromis polyacanthus (assembly GCF_021347895.1). Taxonomy (NCBI): domain Eukaryota; kingdom Metazoa; phylum Chordata; class Actinopteri; family Pomacentridae; genus Acanthochromis; species Acanthochromis polyacanthus. The sequence continues at coordinate 38,321,874 of NC_067113.1, read as the reverse complement.
ATCCCACATTCCGGTTGCGTGTTCCGTGTTAGAACCCGTCACTGCAGTAAATGGGACCATGTATTGGGTTCTCGAGGCTGAAATCAAGTCAGCAGGAAACTGTGTCGATGACGTAAAGTGAACAGGTCGATTCACCGCGCCGGTGTCACGGATGTTCCCAGAGTTAGGTTCTATTTTCAGAACTGATTAATGCAGAACGTGGACCGCTGAGGAACACATTAGCATGTTCTCTGCATGAGCTCCTCGTTCTCCAGCTGCTGCCAAACGGGTGTTTGTGAGTGAGATCCTTCGTTAACGATCCCAGGATAATGAGAACGTGGAGGTTTGTGGTATGAAGGACAAACTGTGGATCATTAGACAGTAAATGAGAACCGCAGAACAAACAGAGTGGAGTGATGGACGACGTTCCAGCTGCAGATGTGACTGATGTTCTGAGGAACGTCTCACAGCAGCTGAGTGATGAAGGTTCACGTCTTCAACTCCATCATTTTGATTCAGCTCGTTTAGACGCACAAACATTAATTAAACTCATTTGCGTTCATTAAAACTCATATTGATCATCTTCTGGGGTCTCTGATGGTCTTCAGGATGAAAACATGAAGGTTTTAGACAGTTTGTCTTGTTTCCTGTCTCTGACCTTCAGCTGGTTTGGAGTCTGAACGTTGTTGAACGTTTAATGTTCAGATTTATCGTCATCATTTGTGATCTTTAGTCTTTATTCTGATGTTTTCTTTTGTTGAACTCGTGTCTTTCTAGATTCATGTCAGCTGTTTTGGCTTCAGCTCAGACTCCTTCTAGACTCAGATTTTGGACTCGGTCTCGGACTAGTTTTGTCCTCGGGTTAAGACTGGTTGGCCTGATTTGGGACTCGGTTCTGGACTAGTTTTAGACTGCTTTTATTCTGGGTTTTAGACTGGTTCTAGTTTGATTTTTGGTGGGTTTCTAGCTTGTTTTTGGGCTGATTTGGGGCGTAGGCTTTGTCTGGTTTTGAACTTGGTTCTGGACTGGGTTTATCCTCAGTTTAGCCTGGTTTTGGTCAGATTTCTGGACTGGTTTCTAACTTTGTTTTAGCCTGCTTTTGGACATTTTTTTTTCTTGTGGTTATCAGTTGGTTTTGGGTTGTTTTCTAACTTTGCTTTGGACTAGTTCTGTCCTGGTTTTAGCCTGGTTTTTAGACCGTTTCTTCTCTTAATTTTGGGATGATTTTGGACATGGGTTTAGCCTAGTGTTATCCTTGGTTTAGGACTGGTTTTTGACCAACTTCTAACTTGGTATCACACTGGTTTCTAACTTTGTTTTGGACTCGTTCTGGTTGAATTTTCGGCAGTTTTCTACCTTGTTTTGGGCTGATTTGGGACAAAGGTTTTGCCTGGTTTCTGACTTGGTTTTGGACTTCTTTTGAACGAGTTTTAGACTTGTTTTGAAGTGGTTTTAGACCAGTTTTGGACTGTTATTGAACTGGTTCTGGACTCATGTTCTGTGGATTCTCCTGGTCTAACTGAAGACTGACGCTGAGATCAGGGTTCTGGTTCCTGGACGAGTTTAGAACATCTCTTAGGACTTCTGGTTCTTCTGGTTGTTGAAGTGACTCTAAACATAAAGAATGTGAGAACACGAGGATGTTAAACATTAAACCAGTTTCAGGTTGTGTGGATGAAAACCTGCTTCCTTCTCAAATCAGATTCTTCAGCTTTCAGAGGCTGTGGGATTAAAGGTGTGTGTGTGTGTGTGTGTGTGTGTGTGTGTGTGTGTGTGTGTGTGTGTGTGTGTGTGTGTGTGTGTGTGTGTGTGTGTGTGTGTGTGTGTGGAGGTTGTTTCCATGCATTCAGATCAGAGTGTGTTTGTGTGTTTGTCTACTCTTGTGAGGACCAATCAGACCCTGTTTCTGGTCCTCGTTTCTTCTTCAGAGTTCAGTTTCAGACGTGATTTTAGACTCAGATTAGGATTTTAAAGGCGTGTGTGTTGTTTTAATAAGTGTCCTCACAGAGGCGGTGAATCTGCGTGGAGGATGATGGATGTTGACTGACGGCTCCAATCCGTCACCGTGACGCGTTTAAAAATAGACGAATAAAAGCTGTGGCCTTTAGCTTCTTTCTTCTTCTTCTGTCATTGTTTTATCAGAGCGACGAGGCTCTTCATCCTCCTCCTCATCCTCACTTCACAGTTGCATTTAGATTCACAGATCAGAGCCCATGTCTGGTTGAGTTCTGGTGCTTGTTTGGTTTGAAGACGAAAAGAAACGCTCGACTTGGATGAGGGTGAACGAAGGGACAAGCTAGGAGCCAGTAGGGGACACCAAATACACAAAGTCAGACATAAAACTACCAAAATGAGACTGAAATTTACCTAAACGAGACATAAAATGACCAAAATATGGCAGAAAACAGGCAAAATGAGGCATAAAACTTCCAAAATCAGACACAAAATGATCAAAATGAGGAAAAAACAGGCCAAATGAAACACAAAATCACCAATAAAAGATGCAAAATGACACAAAATGACCCATATGAAAGACTACATGATGGAAAAAATGCAAAATTACAAAAAAACTGACACAAAATGACAACACAAGAATAAGAATTACCAAAAAATGGCACAAAATTACCAACATAAGATGCGAAGGGATCAATATGGGACACAAAATGATGATTATGAAAGAAAACACAACAAAAATAAAACATAAAATCACAACAAAATTTCACAAAATGACATAAATGGGGCAACAAACACTCAGAGACCGTGAATGAAAAAAATTATGCACAAAATTACCATAAATGGCAAGAAAATGACCAACATGACATGCAAAATGAGACAAAAAATGAGCAAAATGAGGCATAAAATGAGCAATATGTGGCAGAAATGACCAAAAACAAGTGAAAATGGCCGTCATGGGGCACAAAATAGCAAAATAAGACTCAAAAATGACCAAAATGAGGCACAAAATTACAAAAAATGGCACAAAATAACCAATATAAGACGCAAAATGTCAGCATGAGACAAAAAAAGACCAAAATAAGGCATGAAATTAGCAAAATGAGACAATAAAAGACTAAAATGATCAAAATGAGCAATATGGCAGACGACAGGATGAAAACAAAACACAAAATCACAAAAAAATGACACAAAATATAAAATGAAAAAGGACCAATATGAGACACAAAATGATTGTGACAGAAAACTTTGTGAAATCACAACAAAATTACACAAAATTACATAAACGAGGCACAAAATATCCAAATTAAACACAAAGTGACAAAACGAGACCAAGAATGGACAAAATTAGGCAAAAAATTACCAAAGTAAGAGTCAAAATATTAGTGATCAATGATGAGAATCTCATTTACAGTGAAACAGTGTGTGTGTGTGTTAATGAGGGAAACACACACCAAAGTCAACACACTTGTCCTCCATGATGAAGGACGTCGTCACATGACACTAACACACACATTAACACGCACAAACACGCATCTGTTGTGAGTTTCTAAATCTGTATTTTGTCATTTTCTGACACTGAGACTGAAGGTCGCCTCCTCTGATTGGTCGCTTCTGAGGCTGAAGGTCTGAAGGAGACAAGTCATTTATCACCCAAAGTCCACGGCAACCTGGGACGGGACGACAACATGGCAACATACAGCAACACACAAGGCAACACAGCGATACACACAGCAACACAACGTCCACGTCTCCTTAGACGGCAACACAGCAACTCGACAACACAAGGACAACCACAGCAACACAAGGACAAACAGCAACATGAGGACAAACAGCAACATGAGGACAAACACAGCAACATGAGGACAACCACAGCAACATGAGGACAACCACAGCAACATGAGGACAAACAGCAACATGAGGACAACCACAGCAACATGAGGACAACCAGCAACATGAGGACAAACAGCAACATGAGGACAAACACAGCAACATGAGGACAAACACAGCAACATGAGGACAAACAGCAACATGAGGACAAACACAGCAACATGAGGACAAACACAGCAACATGAGGACAACCACAGCAACATGAGGACAAACAGCAACATGAGGACAAACACAGCAACATGAGGACAAACACAGCAACATGAGGACAACCACAGCAACATGAGGACAACCACAGAAACATGAGGACAACCACAGCAACATGAGGACAAACAGCAACATGAGGACAAACACAGCAACATGAGGACAAACACAGCAACATGAGGACAAACACAGCAACATGAGGACAAACAGCAACATGAGGACAAACACAGCAACATGAGGACAACCACAGCAACATGAGGACAAACAGCAACATGAGGACAAACAGCAACATGAGGACAACCACAGCAACATGAGGACAACCACAGCAACATGAGGACAAACACAGCAACATGAGGACAAACAGCAACATGAGGACAAACAGCAACATGAGGACAAACACAGCAACATGAGGACAAACAGCAACATGAGGACAAACAGCAACATGAGGACAACCACAGCAACATGAGGACAACCAGCAACATGAGGACAACCAGCAACATGAGGACAGCCAGCAACATGAGGACAACCACAGCAACATGAGGACAACCACAACAACATGAGGACAAACAGCAACATGAGGACAAACAGCAACATGAGGACAAACAGCAACATGAAGACAACCACAGCAACATGAGGACAAACAGCAACATGAGGACAACCACAGCAACATGAGGACAAACAGCAACATGAGGACAACCACAGTAACATGAGGACAAACAGCAACATGAGGACAACCACAGCAACATGAGGACAAACAGCAACATGAGGACAAACAGCAACATGAGGACAAACAGCAACATGAGGACAAACACAGCAACATGAGGACAAACACAGCAACATGAGGACAATCACAGCAACACGAGGACAAATAGCAACATGAGGACAAACAGCAACATGAGGACAAACACAGCAATATGAGGACAACCACAGCAACATGAGGACAACCACAGCAACATGAGGACAAACAGCAACATGAGGACAAACAGCAACATGAGGACAAACACAGCAACATGAGGACAACCACAGTAACATGAGGACAACCACAGTAACATGAGGACAAACAGCAACATGAGGACAAACAGCAACATGAGGACAAACAGCAACATGAAGACAACCACAGCAACATGAGGACAAACAGCAACATGAGGACAAACACAGCAACATGAGGACAACCACAGCAACATGAGGACAACCACAGCAACATGAGGACGAACAGCAACATGAGGACAAACAGCAACATGAGGACAAACACAGCAACATGAGGACAACCACAGCAACATGAGGACAAACAGCAACATGAGGACAACCACAGCAACATGAGGACAAACAGCAACATGGGGACAACCACAGCAATATGAGGACAACCACAGCAACATGAGGACAACCACAGCAACATGAGGACAAACAGCAACATGATGACAAACAGCAACATGAGGACAAACACAGCAACATGAGGACAAACACAGCAACATGAGGACAACCACAGCAACATGAGGACAAACAGCAACATGAAGACAACCACAGCAACATGAGGACAAACAGCAACATGAGGACAACCACAGCAACATGAGGACAACCACAGCAACATGAGGACAAACAGCAACATGAGGACAAACACAGCAACATGAGGACAAACAGCAACATGAGGACAAACAGCAACATGAGGACAAACAGCAACATGAGGACAACCACAGCAACATGAGGACAAACAGCAACATGAGGACAAACAGCAACATGAAGACAAACACAGCAACATGAGGACAAACACAGCAACATGAGGACAACCAGCAACATGAGGACAACCACAGCAACATGAGGACAAGCAGCAACATGAGGACAAACAGCAACATGAGGACAACCACAGCAACATGAGGACAAGCAGCAACATGAGGACAACCACAGCAACATGAGGACAACCAGCAACATGAGGACAAACACCAACATGAGGACAAACAGCAACATGAGGACAAACACAGTAACATGAGGACAAACAGCAACATGAGGACAACCACAGCAACATGAGGACAACCACAGCAACATGAGGACAACCACAGTAACATGAGGACAAACACAGCAACATGAGGACAACCACAGCAACATGAGGACAAACAGCAACATGAGGACAACCACAGCAACATGAGGACGAACAGCAACATGAGGACAACCACAGCAACATGAGGACAAACAGCAACATGAGGACAACCACAGCAACATGAGGACAAACAGCAACATGAGGACAAACAGCAACATGAGGACAACCACAGTAACATGAGGACAACCACAACAACATGAGGACAAACAGCAACATGAGGACAAACACAGCAACATGAGGACAAACACAGCAACATGAGGACAATCACAGCAACACGAGGACAAATAGCAACATGAGGACAAACAGCAACATGAGGACAAACACAGCAACATGAGGACAAACACAGCAATATGAGGACAACCACAGCAACATGAGGACAACCACAGCAACATGAGGACAAACAGCAACATGAGGACAAACAGCAACATGAGGACAAACACAGCAACATGAGGACAACCACAGTAACATGAGGACAACCACAGTAACATGAGGACAAACAGCAACATGAGGACAAACAGCAACATGAGGACAAACAGCAACATGAAGACAACCACAGCAACATGAGGACAAACAGCAACATGAGGACAAACACAGCAACATGAGGACAACCACAGCAACATGAGGACAACCACAGCAACATGAGGACAAACAGCAACATGAGGACTAACAGCAACATGAGGACAAACACAGCAACATGAGGACAACCACAGCAACATGAGGACAAACAGCAACATGAGGACAACCACAGCAACATGAGGACAAACAGCAACATGGGGACAACCACAGCAATATGAGGACAACCACAGCAACATGAGGACAACCACAGCAACATGAGGACAAACAGCAACATGAGGACAAACAGCAACATGAGGACAACCACAGCAACATGAGGACAAACAGCAACATGATGACAAACAGCAACATGAGGACAAACACAGCAACATGAGGACAACCACAGCAACATGAGGACAACCACAGCAACATGAGGACAAACAGCAACATGAGGACAAACAGCAACATGAGGACAACCACAGCAACATGAGGACAACCACAGCAACATGAGGACAAACAGCAACATGAGGACAAACACAGCAACATGAGGACAAACAGCAACATGAGGACAAACAGCAACATGAGGACAAACACAGCAACATGAGGACAAACAGCAACATGAGGACAACCACAGCAACATGAGGACAAACAACAACATGAGGACAAACAGCAACATGAAGACAAAATCAGCAACATGAGGACAAACACAGCAACATGAGGACAAACAGCAACATGAGGACAACCACAGCAACATGAGGACAAGCAGCAACATGAGGACAAACAGCAACATGAGGACAACCACAGCAACATGAGGACAAGCAGCAACATGAGGACAACCACAGCAACATGAGGACAATCACAGCAACATGAGGACAAACAGCAACATGAAGACAAACACAGCAACATGAGGACAAACAGCAACATGAGGACAAACACAGCAACATGAGGACAAACACAGCAACATGAGGACAATCACAGCAACATGAGGACAAACAGCAACATGAGGACAATCACAGCAACACGAGGACAAACAGCAACATGAGGACAATCACAGCAACATGAGGACAAACACAGCAACATGAGGACAAACACCAACATGAGGACAAACAGCAACATGAGGACAAACACAGCAACATGAGGACAAACACAGCAACATGAGGACAACCACAGCAACATGAGGACAAACAGCAACATGAGGACAACCACAGCAACATGAGGACAACCAGCAACATGAGGACAAACAGCAACATGAGGACAAACACAGCAACATGAGGACAAACACAGCAACATGAGGACAAACAGCAACATGAGGACAAACACAGCAACATGAGGACAAACACAGCAACATGAGGACAACCACAGCAACATGAGGACAAACAGCAACATGAGGACAAACACAGCAACATGAGGACAAACACAGCAACATGAGGACAACCACAGCAACATGAGGACAACCACAGAAACATGAGGACAACCACAGCAACATGAGGACAAACAGCAACATGAGGACAAACACAGCAACATGAGGACAAACACAGCAACATGAGGACAAACACAGCAACATGAGGACAAACAGCAACATGAGGACAAACACAAGCAACATGAGGACAACCACAGCAACATGAGGACAAACAGCAACATGAGGACAAACACAGCAACATGAGGACAACCACAGCAACATGAGGACAAACACAGCAACATGAGGATAAACAGCAACATGAGGACAAACAGCAACATGAGGACAAACACAGCAACATGAGGACAAACAGCAACATGAGGACAAACAGCAACATGAGGACAACCACAGCAACATGAGGACAACCAGCAACATGAGACAACCAGCAACATGAGGACAGCCAGCAACATGAGGACAACCACAGCAACATGAGGACAACCACAACAACATGAGGACAAACAGCAACATGAGGACAAACAGCAACATGAGGACAAACAGCAACATGAAGACAACCACAGCAACATGAGGACAAACAGCAACATGAGGACAACCACAGCAACATGAGGACAAACAGCAACATGAGGACAACCACAGTAACATGAGGACAAACAGCAACATGAGGACAAACAGCAACATGAGGACAAACACAGCAACATGAGGACAAACACAGCAACATGAGGACAATCACAGCAACACGAGGACAAATAGCAACATGAGGACAAACAGCAACATGAGGACAAACACAGCAACATGAGGACAACCACAGCAACATGAGGACAACCACAGCAACATGAGGACAAACAGCAACATGAGGACAAACAGCAACATGAGGACAAACACAGCAACATGAGGACAACCACAGTAACATGAGGACAACCACAGTAACATGAGGACAAACAGCAACATGAGGACAAACAGCAACATGAGGACAAACAGCAACATGAAGACAACCACAGCAACATGAGGACAAACAGCAACATGAGGACAAACACAGCAACATGAGGACAACCACAGCAACATGAGGACAACCACAGCAACATGAGGACAAACAGCAACATGAGGACAAACAGCAACATGAGGACAAACACAGCAACATGAGGACAACCACAGCAACATGAGGACAAACAGCAACATGAGGACAACCACAGCAACATGAGGACAAACAGCAACATGGGGACAACCACAGCAATATGAGGACAACCACAGCAACATGAGGACAACCACAGCAACATGAGGACAAACAGCAACATGAGGACAAACAGCAACATGAGGACAAACACAGCAACATGAGGACAAACACAGCAACATGAGGACAACCACAGCAACATGAGGACAAACAGCAACATGAAGACAACCACAGCAACATGAGGACAAACAGCAACATGAGGACAACCACAGCAACATGAGGACAACCACAGCAACATGAGGACAAACAGCAACATGAGGACAAACACAGCAACATGAGGACAAACAGCAACATGAGGACAAACAGCAACATGAGGACAAACAGCAACATGAGGACAACCACAGCAACATGAGGACAAACAGCAACATGAGGACAAACAGCAACATGAAGACAAACACAGCAACATGAGGACAATCACAGCAACATGAGGACAACCAGCAACATGAGGACAACCACAGCAACATGAGGACAAGCAGCAACATGAGGACAAACAGCAACATGAGGACAACCACAGCAACATGAGGACAAGCAGCAACATGAGGACAACCACAGCAACATGAGGACAACCAGCAACATGAGGACAAACACCAACATGAGGACAAACACAGCAACATGAGGACAACCACAGCAACATGAGGACAAACAGCAACATGAGGACAACCACAGCAACATGAGGACAAACAGCAACATGAGGACAAACACAGCAACATGAGGACAAACACAGCAACATGAGGACAATCACAGCAACATGAGGACAAACAGCAACATGAGGACAACCACAGCAACACGAGGACAAACAGCAACATGAGGACAAACACCAACATGAGGACAAACACAGCAACATGAGGACAAACAGCAACATGAGGACAATCACAGCAACATGAGGACAAACAGCAACATGAGGACAAGCACAACAACATGAGGACAACCACAGCAACACGAGGACAAACAGCAACATGAGGACAACCACAGCAACATGAGGACAACCACAGCAACATGAGGACAACCACAGCAACATGAGGACAAACAGTAACATGAGGACAACCAGCAACATGAGGACAACCACAGCAACATGAGGACAAACAGCAACATGAAGACAACCACAGCAACACGAGGACAACCAGCAACATGAGGACAACCACAGCAACATGAGGACAACCACAGCAACATGAGGACAACCACAGCAACATGAGGACAACCACAGCAACATGAAGACAACCACAGCAACATGAAGACAACCACAGCAACATGAAGACAACCACAACAACATGAGGACAACCACAGCAACATGAAGACAAACACAGCAACATGAGGACAAACAGCAACATGAGGACAATCACAGCAACACGAGGACAAACAGCAACATGAGGACAATCACAGCAACATGAGGACAAACACAGCAACATGAGGACAAACAGCAACATGAGGACAAACAGCAACATGAGGACAAACACAGCAACATGAGGACAAACACAGCAACATGAGGACAATCACAGCAACATGAGGACAAACAGCAACATGAGGACAACCACAGCAACACGAGGACAAACAGCAACATGAGGACAATCACAGCAACATGAGGACAAACACAGCAACATGAGGACAAACAGCAACATGAGGACAATCACAGCAACATGAGGACAAACAGCAACATGAGGACAACCACAGCAACACGAGGACAAACAGCAACATGAGGACAAACAGCAACATGAGGACAAACACAGCAACATGAGGACAAACAGCAACATGAGGACAAACACAGCAACATGAGGACAACCACAGCAACATGAGGACAACCACAGCAACATGAGGACAACCACAGCAACATGAGGACAACCACAGCAACATGAGGACAAACGGTAACATGAGGACAACCAGCAACATGAGGACAACCACAGCAACATGAGGACAAACAGCAACATGAAGACAACCACAGCAACACGAGGACAACCAGCAACATGAGGACAACCACAGCAACATGAGGACAACCACAGCAACATGAAGACAACCACAGCAACATGAAGACAACCACAGCAACATGAAGACAACCACAACAACATGAGGACAACCACAGCAACATGAAGACAACCACAGCAACATGAGGACAACCACAGCAACACGAGGACAACCACAGCAACACGAGGACAACCAGCAACATGAGGACAAACAGCAACACGACGACAACCACAGCAACATGAGGACAACCACAGCAACACGAGGACAACCACAGCAACACGAGGACAACCACAGCAACACGAGGACAACCACAGCAACATGAGGACAAACAGCAACATGAGGACAACCACAGCAACATGAGGACAACCACAGCAACATGAGGACAACCACAGCAACATGAGGACAACCAGCAACATGAGGACAAACAGCAACATGAGGACAAACACAGCAACATGAGGACAAACACAGCAACATGAGGACAATCACAGCAACATGAGGACAAACAGCAACATGAGGACAACCACAGCAACACGAGGACAAACAGCAACATGAGGACAAACAGCAACATGAGGACAAACACAGCAACATGAGGACAAACAGCAACATGAGGACAACCACAGCAACACGAGGACAAACAGCAACATGAGGACAAACAGCAACATGAGGACAATCACAGCAACATGAGGACAAACAGCAACATGAGGACAACCACAGCAACACGAGGACAAACAGCAACATGAGGACAAACAGCAACATGAGGACAATCACAGCAACATGAGGACAAACAGCAACATGAGGACAACCACAGCAACACGAGGACAAACAGCAACATGAGGACAAACAGCAACATGAGGACAAACACAGCAACATGAGGACAAACAGCAACATGAGGACAAACACAGCAACATGAGGACAACCACAGCAACATGAGGACAACCACAGCAACATGAGGACAACCACAGCAACATGAGGACAAACACAGCAACATGAGGACAAACAGTAACATGAGGACAACCAGCAACATGAGGACAACCACAGCAACATGAGGACAAACAGCAACATGAAGACAACCACAGCAACACGAGGACAACCAGCAACATGAGGACAACCACAGCAACATGAGGACAACCACAGCAACATGAAGACAACCACAGCAACATGAAGACAACCACAGCAACATGAAGACAACCACAACAACATGAGGACAACCACAGCAACATGAAGACAACCACAGCAACATGAGGACAACCACAGCAACACGAGGACAACCACAGCAACACGAGGACAACCAGCAACATGAGGACAAACAGCAACATGAAGACAACCACAGCAACATGAGGACAACCACAGCAACACGAGGACAACCACAGCAACACGAGGACAACCACAGCAACACGAGGACAACCACAGCAACATGAGGACAAACAGCAACATGAGGACAACCACAGCAACATGAGGACAACCACAGCAACATGAGGACAACCACAGCAACATGAGGACAACCAGCAACATGAGGACAAACAGCAACATGAGGACAACCACAGCAACATGAGGACAACCACAGCAACATGAAGACAAACAGCAACATGAGGACAAACACAGCAACATGAGGACAACCACAGCAACATGAGGACAAACAGCAACATGAGGACAAACACAGCAACATGAGGACAAACACAGCAACATGAGGACAAACACAGCAACATGAGGACAAACAGCAACATGAGGACAAACACAGCAACATGAGGACAAACAGCAACATGAGGACAACCACAGCAACATGAGGACAACCAGCAACATGAGGACAAACAGCAACATGAGGACAAACACAGCAACATGAGGACAAACACAGCAACATGAGGACAACCACAGCAACATGAGGACAAACACAGCAACATGAGGACAAACACAGCAACATGAGGACAACCACAGCAACATGAGGACAAACAGCAACATGAGGACAAACACAGCAACATGAGGACAAACACAGCAACATGAGGACAACCACAGCAACATGAGGACAACCACAGAAACATGAGGACAACCACAGCAACATGAGGACAACCAGCAACATGAGGACAAACACAGCAACATGAGGACAAACACAGCAACATGAGGACAACCACAGCAACATGAGGACAAACAGCAACATGAGGACAAACACAGCAACATGAGGACAAACACAGCAACATGAGGACAAACAGCAACATGAGGACAAACACAGCAACATGAGGACAACCACAGCAACATGAGGACAACCACAGAAACATGAGGACAACCACAGCAACATGAGGACAACCACAGCAACATGAGGACAACCAGCAACATGAGGACAACCACAGCAACATGAGGACAAACAGCAACATGAGGACAACCACAACAACATGAGGACAAACAGCAACATGAGGACAAACAGCAACATGAGGACAAACAGCAACATGAAGACAACCACAGCAACATGAGGACAAACAGCAACATGAGGACAACCACAGCAACATGAGGACAAACAGCAACATGAGGACAACCACAGTAACATGAGGACAAACAGCAACATAAGGACAACCACAGCAACATGAAGACAAACAGCAACATGAGGACAACCAGCAACATGAGGACAACCACAGCAACATGAAGACAAACAGCAACATGAGGACAACCACAGCAACATGAGGACAACCAGCAACATGAGGACAAACAGCAACATGAAGACAAACAGCAACATGAGGACAAACACAGCAACACAACGTCCACGTCAACCTTGGACAGGACAGCAACATGAGGACAAACAGCAACTTTCAATTAAATTCAATTCAAAAAACTTTTTTTTGTCCTTTGGAGGAAATTTAAGAATCATGAGTTGCTGTTTTCTGTTTTTCTGTTTTCCTGATTCCAGTTCACTACTTCCTGTGTTGATCCATCAGCTGTTTGTCTCTAAAACATCTTTAAAAGGGGAAAATGTGAATCAAATGTCTGTTTAGTCCAGAAATCTTCGGTTTCCTGTCACATTAATTTCCAGTTAAAAGTATGTTTGCTATAATGAAGGACTGAAAGCAAAAAAATTGACTCAAAGATGTCCAGAAACTTTGGAGCCTGTAAACGTTGATAAACTGACTCCAGATCGGTTTCCTGTTGGACTGACGCTGAGCATTCTGGGAGATGGAGGCCAGTGAAAGTAGGCCAGAGGCTTCCTGTCTTCTGCCTGGACTCTGAGGAGGTGATGGATGTTTTACTGCAGGTTAAAGCTGCTGCTGTGGATCTCTGGCGCCTCCATGTGGCCTCAGGAGGAACTGCAGCTCATTCTGGAGGTTAAAAATGCTGCGTCAGCCTCACTTTCTGCTGATCGGCTGAAAAAGTCATCGAGTTTGTGTCACCGGCAGCTCGTTATTCACAAAGCGGACAGAAGAAGTGGATGGAAGCTGAGATGATCGGATTAAAAACCAGATTTAATCCGTCTGAGCTGCAGATAAATCAAAGAAATGAAGCTTTAAATCTCACAAACCCGATTATAAAGCCAATAATAATAATAATAATAATAGGAGACCTGCAGCAGCCTCCGTCATATAAATACAAAAATAACATTATAAAATACACATTAAAGGGATCTTTTCATGTTCTTAGTGAATTAACTTTATATTTAGAAATTGCGGACATTTTGTGTTTGATGGAGAACTGGGTGGTTTCACAAGTCTGATTTTAATCTCATATTTTTCTGAAAATATTCTTTTTACAGTTTTAACTTTCATCAGAGACATCTGATTCTTAGAATTACAAATACTACTACAAATATGAAATGAAAGAATGTGAGAGTTTAAGAGATTAAATCGATATTTAATTGGTTTAAACGTGTTTTTGGAGTTGAAGATCTTCACTTCAACTTAGGAAAGTTTGATAAAATTTTGGCGCATATGTTGAACAAAATACTGAGAACTTAGAGGTAGAAGTAGAAAATGTTTGGCTTTAAACCCTCCTGGAACCTTCAGACGTCGGTTCCTCTGCTCTATACTCGCTGTAAGACTAACTGGTGCTAACGAGAACCCGGGTTGACCTGTGTTTGTCTGTTCTCAGGTACGGCGACATGGTTCCAAAGACCATCATGGGGAAGATCTTCGGTTCCATCTGTTCTCTGAGCGGGGTTCTGGTCATCGCCCTGCCGGTTCCCGTCATCGTCTCCAACTTCAGCCGTATCTACCACCAGAGCCAGCGGGCCGAGAAGAGGCGAGCCCAAAAGGTGAGGACCCGTCCTCCGACCCCGAGCTCCTCCCAGACCTCCCCTACTTTAGTTCTTTTTAAACGTTCTCCACTGGAACCAGAAATAAAGCAGGTGTGAGCGCAGCTTCGCCCGCCAGCAGCTAGAACGTGTCAGACGTCGTGTTTCAGTTATTTGTGTCGCTGCAGCAGAACAAACTCATTTGGTCGGATCACAGCTGAGTTTGTGCTTCAGCTCTTTGTCTTAATTTAGAACGTTCTGCTCGTCTCTAGAGGAACAACCAGGAAGCAGCGTCCAGACAAACTTCCTCCCGACAGCAACAGATGAGTTCTCTGTTTGTGCTGAGATCTTTGTTTATCCCACCGGGAGGCGACAGAACGACCGAGCTGGACGGGTTCCGAGTCCTTCCTCTGAAATACCCAGAGCAGAAAACAGAACCTACTCTGTTACTGGAGAACAAAAACTGAGATCTTCTTTATGTCCTCTACGGTTCTATCTTTAGTTAGTTTTTATCCATCTTAGACACACAAAGTATTGTTTGATTAGTTTAAAGTGTTGAGTTCAGAAAAACAGTGATAATGGTTCTCAACACCATCACCAACTGAAGAACCTCTTTATGTAGGAAATGGTTCTTTATGAGGTTCTTTAAAGCTTTTATTAGACATTTGGTTAGGTGGCAGCTGCAGCTAAAGAATAGTTCCATGAATGGTGAATTAATTGTTCTGTAAACCTCAGGAAACCGTGAGAAATGTTCTTCAAAGTTCCAAAAATCCCAAACTGGCATCTTAGAACATCTTGTTCTGTCTGACCAACGGCCTAGAACCCAAAGTAATTAAATGTGTTTTAGTAGAAGAAACCCAGAAATGCTGCAAATTCTCACAGTTAGTTGTTTAACTTGACATTACCTAATCGATTATCCAGTGCTTTTCTCAAGGTAGAACCAGGTGGATCCACATAGAACTATCTGGAAAATGGTTCCTTCAAGAACCAGTTCTTTCAAATGCCATTTATAGTACCTAAGGGGAACAAATTGCTGGTTCTTTGAAGCTCTTATGGGGGTTCTTCAAAGATCCAGTTGAAGAAATGAGTCCTTAAAGAAAAAAACTTTTTTCCTAAGGTCCTTTTTGGAACGTTGCTTATGATGCCAAAAGGAACCATTTTTTAAAAATAGTTCTTTAAAGCACGTTTGTTTCCATTTGAAGAAATGTTTCTTACCAGGTAAGATCAATTGAGAACAATTTCTCATTTACAACGGCTAAAGCAATATTTCTTTTAGAGGGTTCTTTGGGGTGCCTTTGAGGGTTCCTGAAAGAACCTATTTTTGCTAAAGTTCTGTGGAGCACAGTTTATGGTGCCTAAACAAACCATTCCTTGCTGTTTCTTGCACCTTCAGGGGTTCTTTAAAGATTAATTTGAGAAAATTGTTCCTGGAAGACCCCATTTATGTTTGGAGCACCATTTACACTGCTGGAGGGAATTCTTTCCCGATTGTTCTTTCAGGAAATCTGGGCGTTCTTAGAAGAACCAACTCAAGAAACGGTTTCTTCAAAGAACCTGAGCACAGTTTATGGTGGCCAAATAAACTGTTCCTTGCTGTTTCTTTCACCTTTTGGGGTTCTTTAAAGAACTCTTTGAGAAACTGGTTCTTTTAAGAGTGAATGGTTCCTTCAAGGCCACATTTTTGCTAAAGTTCTTTAAGGCACCATCTACAGTGGCTAAAGTATTCCTTTTTCGATGGTTCTTTAAGGTGAGAATGAATTTTGCTGTTCTTTAACCCTTTGCGCTTCAGTGCGTCGTAGGTGTACCATCAGCGGTACACCTACTAATTTGCATAGGAATTTCAAGAATGTCCGACGACTGCAAACGCGATTATACAAACACTATACGCCGATGGAACACACAGAAAAAAAGATTCCACAAAAAACGGCCATAATCCAACCTTTTACATCCAGATGACACAAGCCAGTAAACTATTTTATCCAAAACATGTCCTGAAGTCGGTATAAAATCCACGAATCGGTCGTTTTCAAGGAAATGCACCTCGCGATGTGCGTCCAATATTCCCCGTATTTTTCGTAATTTTTTTATTTAAAAATAGAATATTATTATTTTTTGTACTGAAAACGGCTGGAATTGACTGAAGCTTAAAGGGTTAAAGAACCATCTCAAGAAAGGGTTCTTTAAAGGTCCTGTTTTGGCTAAATAAACCTGTTCTTGCTGTTTCTTGCACCTTTAGGGGTTCTTTAAAGTTCTCTTCAGGAAACTGGTTCTTTAAAGATCAGTTTGAATCGATGATTATTTAAAAAGCAGTTCTTGCTAAAGTTCTTTCAGGCGTCTTTGGGGGTTCTTTAGAGAACCAGTAAGGTAACGGTTAATGAATCTATACATTCTAGAGTTCTTCGGAAAGATCATGCAGTTAAACTGCAGCGTCACTGTGAAGAACCACTGTTGGTTCCGTTTAGCACCGTTAGCTTTCAGAGTGTACAAGCTATTTCCTGCGGTTCCAGATATGATCTCGTTCTCATACGTTCTGCTGTTTATGCGACTTGTTATCTTGTTTGCTGCCTTCATCTTCTTGTTCACACAAATAACTGAGTTCAGACCAGTTTTCTGTTTGCAGAACGTCTAATCTTGATTGGACAGAACCTCACAGATCTGTTTTCAGGTTTCCTCTCTAACTCAGGAGTTTGTTCCTGAACAAACCAGCTGTGGAACGTTGAGCTCCTACTCCTTCATGTGGAGGGTTCTGTCGGGATCAGTGAGGCCCGTTCCGTTTGTGTTCTGCCTCGGTTCTGTAAACAGAATCTGCTGTTCCAACAGAAAACCCGGCTCGCTAGAATTCGCGCGGTGAAGAGCGGAGGAGCTAAAGCTTATTTGCAGTACAAACGCAGCCGGCTGCTGATTGGCCCAGACCAGGAGGTAACCGTGGAAATGCAGCCGTCGCCGGGTGGTGCTGATGCTCCTTTGGGTTCGTTCTCCTCGCTGAGCTGAGGCCGAACTCGCTGCTGCATGCCGATGACTGGCTGAAACCTCCTCATGTTCCATCACATCTGTCTGTCTGGTTCTGCAGTAACACGGTTCCATGGACCCGCTCGGTTCCGCTCGGAGCTTCAGAACCAACAATGGGAGTTCTCTTTAGGGTTCTAGGAGACGTTTCCCCTTTGTCCAAGAGGTTTCTTTGGTTCTATCTGAGGGGGAGTTTCAGATATTTAGTATTCTCAAACCCATAACAGATGGTGCATTCAAATTCTGACTTCATGATCTTCAGGTTCTAAGTTCTTTTTAATGTTCTCTTGTTTCCTCTCTTTGACCTGGAGAACCCTCTTGGATGAAGGTGAACCGTCCAGTTGAAGCTCTGAGGTCTATCCTGACCCAGATGACTGAGAATCCACAGACGTTCTGAACATTTGTTCCCAACCTGAATGTTCTGTTGGTTCCAGCTGCCGGTCGCCTGACGAGCAGCGAACTCCCTCTGAAGGAGCTGCTGCCGTTTTTAGATGACGGTGAAGTGATGTTCAGCTCAGTGGACGGAGAAACACTGCTTTAACCCTCGAACCCCAAAAACACGTTTTCTTCTCCAGAATGAAAGTAAATGACCCCATATATCAGCCAGAAACGGTAGAAACAGAAGACTTTACCACGTCTCAGTTTAAAATCATGATTTATCATCAAAATCCTGTTCTGAAAGCAGCTAGACGCAGTATGAAGAGCTCTAAGATTAAAAAACAGACTGGTTGAGTTTAAACTGCCATGGGTTGGGTTCAATTCAGTCATTTACAGCAGTTTGGAGGTTTTTCCCCATTAAAGAGAAAAAATAAAGCCACAGTGAGTTAAAATGATCCACAGTGGGTTAAAATGATCCACAGTGAGTTAAAATGATCCACAGTGAGTTAAAATGATCCACAGTGGGTTAAAATGATCCACAGTGAGTTAAAATGATCCACAGTGAGTTAAAATGATCCACAGTGGGTTAAAATGATCCACAGTGAGTTAAAATGATCCACAGAGAGTTAAAATGATCCACAGTGGGTTACAATGATCCACAGTGGGTTAAAATGATCCACAGAGGGTTAAAATGATCCACAGTGGGTTAAAATGATCCACAGAGAGTTAAAATGATCCACAGTGGGTTAAAATGATCCACAGAGGGTTAAAATGATCCACAGTGGGTTAAAATGATCCACAGAGAGTTAAAATGATCCACAGAGAGTTAAAATGATCCACAGAGAGTTAAAATGATCCTCAGTGAGTTAAAATGATCCACAGAGAGTTAAAATGATCCACAGTGGGTTAAAATGATCCACAGAGAGTTAAAATGATCCACAGAGGGTTAAAATGATCCACAGTGGGTTAAAATGATCCACAGAGAGTTAAAATGATCCACAGAGGGTTAAAATGATCCACAGAGAGTTAAAATGATCCACAGAGAGTTAAAATGATCCACAGTGGGTTAAAATGATCCACAGAGAGTTAAAATGATCCACAGAGGGTTAAAATGATCCACAGAGAGTTAAAATGATCCACAGAGAGTTAAAATGATCCTCAGTGAGTTAAAATGATCCACAGAGAGTTAAAATGATCCACAGTGGGTTAAAATGATCCACAGTGGGTTAAAATGATCCACAGAGAGTTAAAATGATCCACAGAGGGTTAAAATGATCCACAGAGAGTTAAAATGATCCTCAGTGAGTTAAAATGATCCACAGAGAGTTAAAATGATCCACAGAGGGTTAAAATGATCCACAGTGGGTTAAAATGATCCTCAGTGGGTTAAAATGATCCACAGAGAGTTAAAATGATCCACAGTGGGTTAAAATGATCCACAGTGGGTTAAAATGATCCTCAGTGAGTTAAAATGATCCACAGAGAGTTAAAATGATCCACAGTGGGTTAAAATGATCCTCAGTGAGTTAAAATGATCCACAGAGAGTTAAAATGATCCACAGAGGGTTAAAATGATCCACAGTGGGTTAAAATGATCCTCAGTGAGTTAAAATGATCCACAGAGAGTTAAAATGATCCACAGAGGGTTAAAATGATCCACAGTGGGTTAAAATGATCCTCAGTGAGTTAAAATGATCCACAGAGAGTTAAAATGATCCACAGTGGGTTAAAATGATCCACAGTGGGTTAAAATGATCCTCAGTGAGTTAAAATGATCCACAGAGAGTTAAAATGATCCACAGTGGGTTAAAATGATCCTCAGTGAGTTAAAATGATCCACAGAGAGTTAAAATGATCCACAGAGGGTTAAAATGATCCACAGTGGGTTAAAATGATCCACAGAGAGTTAAAATGATCCACAGCGGGTTAAAATGATCCACAGAGAGTTAAAATGATCCACAGCGGGTTAAAATGATCCTCAGCGAGTTAAAATGATCCACAGAGAGTTAAAATGATCCACAGTGATCCACAGAGAGTTAAAATGATCCACAGAGGGTTAAAATGATCCACAGTGGGTTAAAATGATCCACAGAGAGTTAAAATGATCCACAGAGGGTTAAAATGATCCACAGTGGGTTAAAATGATCCACAGAGAGTTAAAATGATCCACAGAGGGTTAAAATGATCCACAGTGGGTTAAAATGATCCACAGAGAGTTAAAATGATCCACAGAGAGTTAAAATGATCCACAGTGGGTTAAAATGATCCACAGAGAGTTAAAATGATCCACAGAGGGTTAAAATGATCCACAGTGGGTTAAAATGATCCACAGAGAGTTAAAATGATCCACAGTGAGTTAAAATGATCCACAGCGACTTAAAATGATCAACAGAGAGTTAAAATGATCCACAGTGGGTTAAAATGATCCACAGAGAGTTAAAATGATCCACAGAGGGTTAAAATGATCCACAGTGGGTTAAAATGATCCACAGAGAGTTAAAATGATCCACAGAGGGTTAAAATGATCCACAGTGGGTTAAAATGATCCACAGAGAGTTAAAATGATCCACAGAGAGTTAAAATGATCCACAGTGGGTTAAAATGATCCACAGAGAGTTAAAATGATCCACAGAGGGTTAAAATGATCCACAGTGGGTTAAAATGATCCACAGAGAGTTAAAATGATCCACAGTGAGTTAAAATGATCCACAGCGACTTAAAATGATCAACAGAGAGTTAAAATGATCCACAGTGGGTTAAAATGATCCACAGAGAGTTAAAATGATCCACAGAGGGTTAAAATGATCCACAGTGGGTTAAAATGATCCACAGAGAGTTAAAATGATCCACAGAGGGTTAAAATGATCCACAGTGAGTTAAAATGATCCACAGAGAGTTAAAATGATCCACAGAGAGTTAAAATGATCCACAGTGGGTTAAAATGATCCACAGAGAGTTAAAATGATCCACAGTGAGTTAAAATGATCCACAGAGAGTTAAAATGATCCACAGTGGGTTAAAATGATCCACAGAGAGTTAAAATGATCCACAGTGGGTTAAAATGATCCACAGTGGGTTAAAATGATCTGTTTTGGGGTTCTAAGTGTTGTCGGTGGCTCTGGGTCCACATGAACCGTTACTGTTGAACTCTAATTCTAACTTCATCTCTGAACGTCTTGCTCAGCTTGGCTCTGAAGGCCTCCATTGGTCAGCTCCACTAACTCACCTGTGCATGAACCTGTCCTCAGGTGTGAGCAGCAGGACGCCAGTAGCTCCGCCTCCTCCCTCCTCTTCTTCTTCTTCCTGTGTTTTGTTTGGGCTCATCCTGATCAGCTCGACCCACTGATTGGCCTGCGCTGCTCATGACATCACCGCGACATCATCACCATGCGGACGAATGATGCTGCATGCCCACCGCACATGCCGGGGGGGCGGAGTCAATATGATGCAGGTGGAGGGCGTCGGCAGGGGCAGTCTAACACCTGGAGAGGACAGATGTAAAAATATGAAAACTGTGGTGCTGCCGACAATAAATCAGATTCTACAGACATGACTCTACAGACAAAGTAAATATTGCTTTTATATTTTAGTTTCACTGGAAAAATGAGTCACCAGTAAGAAAAAACAAACCTGTTCGGTCATTCCACATAAAATCAACCAAATCTAAGATAAGTTCCCCCAATGTGAACAAATTTTGGTTCATTTTTGGAGAAATCTTGAATCATTCTAGAGAGCTGAGTCATGTTTGACAACTTTTAGGTTATTTTGAGACATTTTTCAGCCATTTTGTTCCAATGTTTTGGTCATTTTTGAGTCATTGTAGACTGGTTTTTGACAGTTTGGCAAATTTTTAAAAAACCACAGACAATTGTGAGTCATTTTGAACAAATTGTGGAGAAATTTTGAGTCATTTTTGAGATTTAAATCATTTGTGACAATGTTTAGATAATTGTGGACACATTTTGGTCCATTTTTGGTGTATTTTTGGACTGGATTTTTCTGAAAAATTCAGAAAAATATTGAATATTTTGAGTCATTCTCAACTAATTTTGAGTATTTCTCAACAGAGTTGGGCACCATTTTTACTCTAACCAGCTGTGAGCATCAGTATTATGGGATGTATCCTCGTGTGAACAGTTTAGAGTCCTAGAAGCAAACATTGGTTCCCTGAATGTGTTTCTGTTTTCTGATAAACACAGAAAACTTTAAAAGTTCCTCCTGTAGACTTTAAACAAAGTGAAGAACCTGAGAACCCTCGAGGTAGTAGAACCAAAGTCCTGTAGACATGAACAGAACAGTCAGGTCTTTAGTCTTTCCATGTCTGTGAGTCCACATAAGTACATTAAAGTACGTCTACCATCAATATGGTGATCTCCACAAGCCAAAAATTTTGTTCTGTAACTTCACTGTAAAGACAACAGTTTGTATAAATGCATAGATGATCTACTGTAGAGAACAAAGACCTCTTATTGGACAGAATAGTAGAACAACATCCACTGCATGTATGAGGTAAACCAGGATCATCGGTCAGGGAGTTTAATGAAGGTTTAACTCTCCTTCTAAAATGTTGGACTGCTCCTTTGGCGGTTCCTCGCCATCATTCGGGTTCCGTTGTTGGTTCCTCTGGTCACATTCAGTCTGAAGCTGGAGCTTCACGGCGGCTCTGTTGGATCTAGAACCACAGAAACACGTCCATCAGAACCCCGCTGCTGCCGGCTGCTTTTGTTTCAACCAGTCAGCAACCAAACTAACTCTGAGCCGCAGGGGATTGTGGGGAAAAGTGTTGTGTTCCAGATGTTGCTGTCCAGGTGTTGTGGTGGGTCTGAACCTTCGCTGTACTGAGGTTCTAGTGATGCTCAGTGGTCATGTGGTTTCTGTTTGTCTCCTGAAGGCATCCAAAGAAGCCGGACAGGCGCTGGTGTGTAAAACCAACCCCAACTTTGAGGTTCATCATCATCACCTGCTGCACTGTCTGGAGAAAACCACGGTGAGGAAACACCACAAACCGGGAACCAGTTATCACTTATAACACGTGAAACACCACACCACATACTGGTTACCAGTTATCAGATACCAGTTATCAGCTATCAGTAACCTCCTATGTTGAAAGCAGCCAGTTGGAGTTTCAAAAAGCTTAGAGAGAACTTCTGTAAAATTCTAATCCAATCGTCCACCTTTAGTTCTCCTGTAACGTTCCACCTTCGTTCCTTCCAGAACCACGAGTTTCTGGACGAGAAGACGTTTGAGACGAGCCTCAGGGAGGTGACTCTGGTGAAGCAGGTGTCTCGATCTTCATCCATCTCCTCGGCCTCGTCGCCTCACGGCTTCACCTCCTGCTGCTCCCGCCGGAAGAGGAAGACCTTCAACGTACCGAACTCCAACATGTCAGTGGGTCTCCAGGGCAGCATCCAGGAGCTGAGCACCATCCAGATCAGGGAGCGACCGCTCACTAACAGGTAGGACGGCCAGGAGGGAGAATCCATACAGGCTAAGGATGAAGGTCTTCTAACATCCAGAGTTGAAGAGCTGCCTCGAAGGTTCCAGAAGTTATGAAGGCAGTTGTAGTGATCCTTAAGATCTTTGAGGGGTTACAAGTCATTGTGAAGAGTGAAAGTTCTTGAAGAGGTTTTAAGAATCGATGAGGAGGTTGTAGAGGAGATGCTAAAATGGAATACGTTAGTTTAGATCATCCTTGAGGAAGTTTAGTTTTATTCTTCAAGGAGGAACCAAAGATCACTGAGGACATGACGGTGTCTTCATTTACATCAGGTATTGAGGTTGTTGAGGTCTTGAAGAGGTCATGAGGACATTACAGTAGTTTTAAAGTTCTCTGAGAAGGTTGCAGAAATTCTTGAAGAGTAGAATCTGTGGGAAAAGATTCATTGATGAGGTTGCAGGGATCCTTCAAAAGCTTCTTTCAGGACATTTTATTGCTATTTGTTTCAGAGATCTTCAAGATTTTCCAGTTCCACTGAGAAGTTTTCAGTTTTGTTGTTTGTAACTCCTGTAAAGTATTAGATGTTATAGAAAAGGTCTTAAATGAGTCCAGTCTCCTTGAAGAAGAAGCACTCCTTTCAGAAGGTCACTGAGTAGGCTGCAGAAGTCATTCAGGGGGTACTAGAGGTTCTAATGTTAGGGATCCTTAAAGAGGTTCCAGGAGTTCTTAAGGAGGTGGCAGAGTTTCTTGAGGAGATTTCAAAAATCCCTTTGGAGGTTGTAGAGTTCCTGTAGGAGGTCCGAGATTCTTTAGAGGAGCAACCATTAAAAAGATGAATGACTCCTTAAAGAGAACACCCACCATCAGAAGGTTTTAGAGGGTTTTCAATCATCCTTTCATGGGTTGGAGCAGCAGTCCCTAAAGATGTACTACAGATTCAAGAGATGGAAACAGTGTCCAAGAAAAACTAATTTTCCTCTTTGAGTCGTTCTATCTCCACAGTTTTCGATGCTATAGAGGAGGTCCTTGGAGACTTTAAGATCTTTGACTCCTTCAGAAGAAAGAGCTCCTCTGAGGAGGTTTCAGAGGTCATTGTAAAGGTTCAGGCAGCGGAGGTAGCTAAGAAACTGTGATGATGTTTAAGTGTTCCACGTGTCTCAGAGGGCATACCAAAGATCTAAGAGATGTTCATTAATCCAGTGGTAAAGATCTATAGTCACCTTCACTCTAAACCATCTTGCTCACAGCTGAAATGTGTCCTGAATTCTATATTTTTCTACAGTTCTAATAGTAGAATGTAAATGTCATTTCATCGGGTTTGGAAGCTCTAAACTGTTATAACTCCCTGTGCCAAACACACACTGAGTGTAGATGATCTGGTGGCAGTCGAGGTCATGTGATGGTTTGTTCCCATGTAGAGTCAGAGAGCAGGAATCCAGAATATGTCCAGCTGTGGGAGGCTGTGGAGGTCTGGGAGCTAAACACTGACAGCTGAGGGCAGCTCCACTCGGGTTCTGGATCAGCACCATCGCAGCTGAAGGAAATTCATCCGATGCCGCTAATTAATGGGCTAATCCTGCCAATTATAAATACACCTGAAACCAGACTCATCCCAGAGAGTCTCAGTGGGGAAATGGTTTGGTGGAACGTTAGCAGATGTGGGGATAACGGGAGCATCCGCACATCTGCTGATGTTCCACCGAAACAATTTCACTATTATCCAGGTACACTTTTAAAAAATGACTGTAGCTGGTTTTATGAAATACAAACAAGTCAGAGCATTCTACAGCATCAGGGTTAGAGAATGATACGATAAACCTTTATTAGTCCCATGATGGGGAAATTTACAGGTAAAATTAGCAACTTTAACTAATATAGTGCAACTTTAATTAAAACACAGCAACTTTAACTAATGTAGAGCAACTTCTACTCATTTTAGAGCAACTGTAACTAATTTTTCAGCAACTTCAACAAATATAGAGCAACTTTAAAAAATATACAGCAACTTTAACTAATTTTTGACCAAAAAAATGACATAACCAATGTTTTTTAAAAAAAAAAACTGCGCATCAGATTAAAAAAAGACCCCATTTAAGTGGCTATAGACCAAATTTATGTTGATGAGATGCCCAAATGTAACGGAAAACATTTGATCTGTAAAATACATTAAAGCCTCTTTATCCATCCCTCTATCAGCTTTAACCACTTTATTCAGCAAGAAAATCAATCTTGAGATACCAGAAAAACTACATAAAGCGTTACTTTGCAGCAAACAGTTGGAATTCCAGACATAGAGTCGGTTAAAATGTGGTAAAAACAGGATCTGGTTCTACAGTCGGTCTGGAGTTACCGTTAGCAACCAGGAAACACAACAACAACGACTGAAACACAACACTCTAAGGTCTCCCTGTTTCTTTCCATTCCTGAGTTTCATATTCCCTTAACTTCACAAATCCACTAATCTCCAGTGTTTTATGAACCTAAGCGTCCCGGTTCTGAGTCCGATCCGGATCAGAACCGGGACGCTCCGGTTAACAGAACCAGCCGAATGAATCCCGTAGAATCCACCGTTTTCTTTTTGTCTCCAGTCGTTCCAGCCGATCCAGCCTGAACGCCAAATTCGAGGAGACGGTTCCTCTGAACTGCGAGCAGCCGTACATCACCGCCGCCGTCATCAGCATGCCCACGCCACCCGGCACCACGCCCGAAGGTGACGACTCCGCCAGCTCCACTGACTACTCCCAGGCCAACATCGTCCGAGTGTCAGCGCTCTAGAACCTCCCAACTCTTCCCAACCCGCCACTGGCCCGGCTGGTCGGCGTCGCAGAGGACGGTTTGGTAGCGACGTCACGTTGACGATGGAGGTTAGCTTAAAGACCTCTGGTGGAGGGACGGGTCCTCTGGTGCACTCTAGACTCACCTGGATTCAATTATTTTCTGTGTTTTCTTCCGTGAAGGATTTTCACTTGAAGGAGGAAGGAAACGATGAAACTGTAACTCATTGCTGTTTTTTCACTCCTTTGAATCTGATTTCCTGAAACACAAAGACAGCTCGACTTCCTCTGGGTCCAGGTTTAAAGGATCGTCTTAAGACTTGTTTAGCACAAAGATGGAAGCAGGAGGAAACTCCAAGTCGGTCCGATGTCGTATCTTCTCGGCTAACGCGGGGCTAGCTGACTGGAACCAGGGTTTAAATGGATTTGTGTCTTTATTGAGCTCCAGACCTTCAAGATACGTCATTTCACAAAACACCAAACAGGACGGAAATGTTGGAAAGTCTTTAGCATCTGCAGACATTTTAATCTTTTTCTTCAGGCTAACAGTCTTCCAGCAGCTCCTTAAACAACTTTTATATTTCTGTTTGTGTGAAATAAATCAGATGTGAAGTCAGTCAGGAGAGTCTGGGAGTCGTTAGATTTTGGGTTTAACTCGTCCTTTTCCACCTGCTTGTCGTCTTTGTGCTAAGCTAAGCTAATGTGCTAATGATGATAATAAGTCATCACACTTTGTATTGCAGTCCTGGAAAACCAGAACGTGTTGAAGGTGGAACCTGTTTGACGAATCATATCAAGTCTTCATATGGAGGTGAAAACAGGCAGCAGCTGTTGGTTTGTTTTATCCCTTCAGGAAGTTTCCAGTCTTCTGAATGAATGAAGTGAGTTTTGTGAGATTCTATGCAAGAGCTGCACCAACTACTGAAATGAAAATGTTTCCTTGAATAAAAAAAAAATTACATTCAGTCTGCTGGAGACACCAAAGTCAAGATCTCCCTGTTTGTTGGGAGTTACTTTTAGTTTAGTTTTTTCATAGCCAGACAACATCATAAGCAATTAGATTAAAATATAAATAGCAGCAGAAACACATTGCACATTTAAATTAGATTTGTGGTAAACTTTCAGTGGATTCCTGGCTAACTTATAGCAAAGTGTTTTTTTAATTCTATTTTTTGCTTCAGATTTGCTAAAATGTCCACTGATTTCATATTTGAGACACTAATAAGGATATTTTTCTTGATTTTACACCAATTTAAAAACAAATTCTGTCTACATGACTGGAGTTTTATGAAGTATCTACTTCTTTACTTACTTTATAAACGATATATCAACTGAAGGGTTTGGAAGCAGAGTGGTCTGACCCACTTTCTGTAGTTTTAGCCAAAAATAGATTCAAAGCTTAGTGTTTTCCAGAATGGTCTAACATTCAAAGTGCCACTGTAACGCTGTATTTTGGTTGTGGGTTAGATCACTCTGACACTAAAATCTAGACCATAAAAATATTAGATAAATTGTCTAAAACTCAGATGTTTTGTGGTTAGACCGCTCTGCTTCTAACCTCCTCAAATACCAAAGAACATTCTGTCACTTCATTGTTTCTGCAGACTTTAAATGCTCATGTAGAGTAACAATGAGGAGCAGCAGACCGTTCCACACAGTGTCATTGTTGTGTCGAATGCTCTGACTGTGTTAGTTTCTCAAACTCTCTGTTTTTTGCACATGTATTCATACAAACTGGAGTTTCTAAAGGTGATTTGTGTTGATTGGACACCCAAACGTAAATATTCAACGTGGACGAGGCCTCAACGTCTTTATATTTCTGTCCATCAGCTACTTTATCCACTGAGAAAATTAATGTGGAGATTCTGCAAAACCCACCAACTTGCCAGAAGTCACTGTAAGTTTGCCAGAAATCTAATTTGCAAATGAAAACATGATCTTACTGTAAATGTTCGGGACGTTGCCAAAAGATAAAACAGAAGGGTTTGGAGGCAGAGTGGTCTGACCCACTTTCTGTAGTTTGTGAGAAAAATGGGTTCAAAATTTTAAGTTTTGAAGAATGGTCTAACATTCTCAGCACGACTGTAACACTACATTTGAAGGTTAGACCACTCTGCCATTGAAATCCAGACCATAAAATATTACAGAAATTACATAAAAGTCATATTTTTTGTGGGTTTGACCACTCTGCTTCTAACCACCTCATCTGGCATCTTTACAACCAGAGGGTTATAGAGAGTTAAACATGTTTGCAGACGATGGTCAACGCTTGCAAACTAATGTCTTTAAGTTTCATCAGTTAATTTTAATAATAATGAGATCTTTTTATGCTTGACGGCAGTTGGAGGACTAAAGAAAATTCTGGATTTCTTTTCATATTATATTTTTATTTTTTATATTCTTACATTTCATTTGGTTTGTGGGTGTGCTTATTTTTTTATTTGTTTACATGCCGATGATGGTATTTTATATATTTTTATTGTTTCAGCTGCAGTAAGAGAAGTCTTATGAAGTCCGATGTGGTTTTCCAGGACTGTGATCTGATGCTTCTGGATGAGCTTTACTGTATTTAATCGATTTCAGAGTGCAGGATTTGTGTTTGCAGCTGGAGACGAGGAACCCATTGAGCATGCTCAGTATCTGTGTGTTTGAGTGCATGGACCCGTGTGTTTCTGCATGATCGTCCGGTTGGAGTTGGTCCAAGCGGTTCTGGTTCTGGTCCCGACTCTGTAAATATAGTTTTTTAGCTGAGCTTCCTCTCCGCTGTACATAAACACACTGGAATCGTGACAAACGTCGTTCACGATAAATCTTCGTTGTTGCACCGGAGCTGCTGTTCGTCTCGTCCTGCTTGCAGATTTATTTAATGCACATGTTGCCTGATGATTTGTTTCTTACTGTACTTTGAACCTCCAACAGTCTGTTGAGCAGATGTTGTTTTAGACTATTTTGTGGATGTTTCAGGACCCTGACATCTGGAACCACAGCTTCAAGTTCTAAAATCGGGCAAAAAACAAGAAATACCCCGACACCCAAGTGTCAAAGTTAGCAAAGAGTGTGTTTTTACTGCTGAAAAACGTGAAAAGTCAGTCGCTAAGTAAATGGTCTGGTGTTGCTGCCTGCATATGTTGTTTTCCAGATTAATAAATTAGCCAGGAGAAGCTAACAGAGTCCCTCAACTATACTTTAGTAGTTTAACCATTTAAGGTTTTAAAAATGACTTAATATCTTCCCAATGTATCTCTGAGCAGCAGCTTGTCCTGTCAGAGAATTTACAGGGTTAGCTAACATTAGCACAGCAGCTAAAGGGAGATGGTAGCTTCTGCAGGATCAATTAAGCAGATAAAATTAGCCTAGCTTAGTGTTTGTTTCTTTAAAAACAACACCACCTTTAATAATTTCACCTGTGTGCAGGTTAAAGAAGGTTGTTTTATATTGGCACAGCTAGCTTGTAGCATGAGGCTAATAGAAAGTCAGACGTGAAAGCTAGCAGAGAGTTAAATATCCTGTCTCTTTAATCATTAAAAGTGTAACTTATAACATATATGTACTGTCAAACTAAGCTAAACGTTTAATTTTAAATCATTGAATTAAAACTATTCAGCGTCTTCACCACCGTATCTTTGAGCAGTAGTTTGTTGCGTCAGAGTGTTTGAATGTTAGCTAACCTCAGATAAAGTGAGATGGAAGCTTCAGCAGGATCAGTTTAGCTGATACAGTTAGTTTAGCTTAGTACTCATTTGTCAAAAAATATTTCTTCTTTTTCTACAAGGGCAGGCTAGCTTGTTTTTAGCCTGAAGCTAGCAGATAGCTCTCTGTCTCACAGGAAAATCTGCCAAAGAGTAAAAACTTTAATTCCTGAGATTCTATTTTTAATAATTTACTTTGTCTTTATATCTTATATAGCAGCAATTTTTCCTGTCAGTCGGATAGATTATATGTTAGCTAATCTGAGCAACATTAGCGCAGCAGCTAATGTGAGGTGGAAGCAGTTTATCTTGCGTTGTCTGTATAACAATAGTGTGTCATTACTACCTGAAACAGAGCTATTATTAATATAAATCAAAACAATTAACTAAATATTCTGGCTAGCTCTGACTAGCTAACTTCTAGCCTGAAGCTAACAGGAAGCTCAGACAACAGAAAAAAATCAGACAGTAAGAATCTGTCAGCTATACTTTAAATATTTAAAATCTTTGAAAAAAAATCTCCTATGTGCGCAGAATAATCAACAAGCTGTGTTGGTGTTTAAAGCTGTATTTTAACTTTACACACAGTCAGGCTAGCTAGTTACTAGCTTGATGCTAACAGACCATACACACAATTCAGACAACAGGTTGGTTGCTATCAGCCATATTTCACACTGTTCAGTAAATAGGAACAGCTGATCAGTTATAGGACCTAAATGTTGTCTTAAATTAGCATTTCTATTAAAACCTTTGTTTTTTTTAAAGTTAATCTAATGTGATGCTTTAAAATACGTATAAAAGTTCATGATGGAAACATGGCTAGTGGATTTTTACAAGCTAAAGAGAGAAATTTCCCTCAGAAGCTGGTGGAGACCAAAAACAGAGCTTAAATTAATCTCAAACACGTCACTTTTTCAGATAAAGTTAAAAACCCACTTCAAGATAACAGATGAAAGTTTTCTTTTAGCTTTTCAGGTGGATAAACTTCTTCCTTTAAATGGAAATTGTGAACTTATGAGCACAAAAATGAAACCATGTGGACCGAAAAGTTGCTAGTGTAAGTGTGTTATAACCCAGCAGATGTAGAGTTTAGGTATAAAACATTCTCAAAATCACTTTTACTATTGGAAACAACAGCAACATGCAACCAGCAACCAGCAACCTGCTACACTGAAAAACTCAAGTTTGGCCAAAGGTTTGAATCGTGCAATAAAGCAGTAATGCTAAGTTTTTTTTAGAGAACTGCATCCAATTGTTCCACCAAAATAATTCCGAAGTCAACACCATTGCTGCATCCTGTTGGTAGCTCCGCCCACGATGATTGTGATTGGTTTAAATGGATTACAAACTAGATTAAGGTGCAGCAGCCCGTTCTAAACAGCATTTTGTTTACGCTGGAATGGTCTGACTATGTAAAGCTAGCAACTCCTAACTTAAAAAATCCAAAGAGAATATCAGCGTTTTCCTTAGATTTCATAAACTTATGAAGAAAAAAATTTATGCAACTACAAAATATCCCAAAAGCGGGGCATTAACTCCATCTGCTGTCCACAAAGTAACATTCTGTAAGTTGTTTTTTCATCCAAACTGTATTTCTGGACTCTGTATTTGTGTGTGTGGTTTTAAATACGTAGACAACACCTCACTATTCACTGCATCTTGGTGTTCTTCACTGTCAGGACTAGTCTTACACCGGAATGTCGTCCAGTCCGGTGGACGTTTGCTCGAGTCTTAAGGGACTGGTTTGGATCCATTTTGATACAGAGACGATGTCAACTTTCTTAAAACTCAACGTTTCCTTCTTCTTCTTCTTCTTCTTCTTCTTCTTCTGGAGGAACTTTCAGGATGAGGATATCTCATGGACGTTTCCACGTTTGGATTTTAACAAAGCGAAGCAAAGAGCACAGCGGATCGTATAATCTCTGTTGGAATTCAGCTTTTTTCCTGAATGAACTTTATCAGCTCTCGGGTTTTATTTTGAAAACAGCTCAATTTCTTTGTTTTGATAAAGGTTTGGAGAGAAGATGCTAACCCTGCTAGCCGCCCCTTCGTTTCCCACCACTGCTCGATGATAATATGCAACCGACCTGTTTTTAATTTTTCTAAAGGAGCCTCTGCTTTGTATTTAGAGACCTGAGGAGTAAAAAACAACAAATAGAAACATATTTTTGAGGATGCTGTTGTTGATTTTTGGTTGTAAAAGAAAGGATTCTTCTTCTTCTTCTTCTTCTAACTGTTCCTAGTGCACCCGTGCTGTAATCGTTCTTTGGTGTAGTAAAATGAGTTCTTATTTTTCCAACGGTTTCCATGAGGATTGGTCGTGACGTACGTTGAGTTCAACATTCCACACGCTATTTTTCTAAAGCATGCATGCAGAGGGGGTAAAATCAAAGAGGATTATTACTTTTGATTTGTTACGGCTCGTGTTCTGTTGATAAAAATATGAATTATTGAGGATAATATTTAAAAAGAGAAGTGCAGTGTCCGAGTAAATAGAATAAAACATTGTCCTATTAAACCTCCAACACGTCTCCATGTCTCTGTTCAACATGGAAACACTTCATGACCTCCACATGTCTGTCAGCTGGTTCTGGTTCTGTCAGTCCAGGTTCTAGAAGGTTCTGAGGAGGACCAGCAGAACCAGAACCAGGAGTCCTAGATCCAGATGTTCAAACAGGTAAGTTCTCCACAGAATCCAGGATATTTACAGCAATAAAACTGTAACAGTTTTTAAATTAAAAATAATTTTATATATTTGCCTTGAAAAAAATTAATTTAAAAATATTCACGTGTAAATAATTTTGTAATCTTGATCTTTTTTATGTTAGAATGACGTATAAAAAATTACAAAAATTTTGAGTAAATAATAGATGATCATATTTTAAATAAAAGTAATAAACACATATATATATATGTGTTTATTTCAAAAATATGGTAAAAATTTGTAAAATAAGCCTGAAAGAATCCATAAAATGACAGATTTTCTTTACAAAAATGGTGTAAATGATTATTTTATGTTACACATTCAAATTCTAAATTTATTTTAAATTAATAAAAATAAATTAAAAATAAATTCTAAATTTATTTTTATTAATTGTTGGGATATTTTCATGTATTTCAAATATACAGAAAACGTTAAAATTCTGTTAAAAATTCTGTAGAATTAAAATGTATTTTTTGTGTAATTTAGAACAATGTTGTAAATGAACCTGATAAAAAGTTATAATGATTAATAGAATTATTATTTCTGTTTGGGTTATTAGAATTTACTTTTATGCATCAAATTAACTTTAAATTCCACTTTTTAAACTTTAGCTTTAATTTTACAGAAAGTGCAAAAATGACTTCAGGAAGTCGAAGTTTCAGATTTTTCTGCTGCAACTGAACTTGTTTTCTATCGAGTCAGAAAGAAAAGGAACGAACTCTGGTAATGAAGTTGACTTTCCTTGAAATGAAGTCGCCGTGGTAACTGTTCAGAGGGTTCAGATGGTTCCCGTCCATCTATGTTGAAGCGGCGGCTTTAATTAACTCGCTTTAATTGGCTGTTAGTAATTGAAGCCGTGGTTTCAGCAGTTTTCTTTCTGCCCAGTGTAAAAATACGGCGGGTGTAAAGTGAGACGGCTAAATGGACTATTAATACTCGGTACAGTGGTTCTGGAGGTGGAATTTCATCCACGGCGGACAGCTGACGGACCGATCTCTGCTCCACTTTCTCCCAACAGCTGCACTCGGAGGCGATCCGGCCGCCAAGCTTCCGTCAGCAGGTTGGACGGAGGCTTCGTCTGGAGCTTCATGTTCCATCGCCACCAGACCCTTTCAGCACATTTAATGTTCTGCTGCCATTCTGGTCGAGTTCTGAACAAAGTTAACATCATCTAAAAGCACAGAAGTATTTAAACCGTTTTCAAACACCAGAAGAGCAAATCCTCACCTTTCAAACGTGCAGCACAGACAGTCAGGGACTTAAGATCATGTTCATCATAACAGTCTTTAGTCTCCAAAGACTTCTAGAACTCTGAATTCTCTGCAACAGAATCGTTGAAACATGAGTCTTTGTCATATTTTGGTTCTTTCAGAGATTAAAGATCGTGTCGAAAAATGTGAAAAAGTGCTGAAAAACACACAAACAGTTCCTTGAATCACCAGTTTTGTTGATGTAGAAAGTTGTCTTAATCACATTTTCTTCGTGTCATGACCTTTAAACGTCTCCTGAGTGATTCTGATCGACTACAGCTGCTGACTCCTCTGATCCAGTTCAAATAGAACCATTAGATCCACTCATTAGACTCAAACACGACAGGGGGAAAGTCTGAAGAGCTCAGCAAAGATCTGAAGAAGACTTTTTGACTTCTTTAGGACTGGTTTCAGACTGTATTCTGACTGGTTTAGGTTTGATTTTGGCCCTGGTTTTAGACCTTTTTAGCACTGATTTAGGACTGGTTTCAGACTGTCTTGGGCAGATCTTTCTTTAACCCCCAGAACACCAAACCTACCATCAAGCATGGAAGTGGCAGTATCATGCTCTGTGGAACTGGAGCTTTACACAGAGTAAAAGGAATAATGAAGAAGGAGGATCACCTCCACGTTCTCTAAGAAAACCTAAAACCATCAGCAGAAGGTTGATTTTATCTGATTTCCAGAAGAACTTTAATAAAACTATGAAAGAACCAAAATGTGACAAAGATTCATGTTTCAATGATTCCACATTAAATTCAGGGTTCTAGGAGTCTTTGGAAACTCAACAGTGACTGACAAACATGTAAACTTCTGGTTCTTGTTTTCTGATTTAAACCGTTGTAGAAGAAAAACCGCCAAAGCTTCAATGTTTAGTTTTTATTCCAGTGACGAATGGATCCAATGTTCTGATCACTGACACAAACATTAAATAGCCAACACCATGCGCACGTTCTCCTATAGAAGATCCTGCTGTGTTTGTTCTGATAATCTCTGGGAAGCACTTTGGTCGACAGTCTTTAAATAGCTTCATTAAAAACGACTCCACGTCCGACTGGAACAAACTCAGTTCGTCTGGAGTCGAACGTTGAAGATCTCTTTAGTGGTGGAACCCCAAACATTAGAACGTCAGTGGTTGTTTCCTTTTAGTGCCACAATCGTCCAGGTTCCCCTCAGAGTTCAGGATGTTCTAAATAAACAACCTTTTCTCTTCGTACCTTCAAGATTTATTCCTCCAGTTCTGCTGTTTATTACGTCATTTAGTCCATCAGGAACAAAAACAATGAACTTGTTGAGATCTTTGGTTCCACCTTCTACTTGGTTTATCAATCAAATACTAACCTGAGGTGTTCCACAGGGTTCTGTCCTCGGTCTTCTAAAGGTTCTGTCCTCACTTGATTTCAGAATTTCAGTGAAGCTAAGTCGCTTTAGTCTGTAATAAATGTTCCTCCATGAAGGTTGTGATTTATATTTTCTGTTTTTGAGAAGTGTTAGTGTTCATTTAGAGGCTGTGGTTTGTTTTTCTAACTTTTCATTGGGTGTTTTCACGTCAAAATACTCCTTAAACACCTGCTAGCTTGTAATGGAGCTGCTCTATGAGGCTCATTAGGGAAGCACCAGTCTAGTTTTTCTTTTGCCTATGATCCAATCTGAGATATTTAATAGTTAGTATCTACAGGTACAGAATCCTGATCTGATACCATTTTCCTCCGTAAAACACACTTCAAGTACATAAATTATTAGAATTAATCCAGTTTAGGTGTTTGACAACTAAATAATTCTGCAATATATTAGGAAAAACTACACTTCTGTCTCCAGCCTGTTCCTTAATGTTCTGTAGGTGGAACCTCGTTGTACAGCTCCAGTAGAACCCTGTTTAAATGTAGTATTAGAGGGTAGATGTAGTACAAGAGGGAAATGATGGGAAAACTCCATTAAAAAGTGATGAATCTGGACCCACCCTATGGACTTCCAGGTTCTAGAATGTTCTAACTGAGACAAAACTTAAAGACTGGAAGTAGGAAAGGAGAACGTCCCCTGGGGATGTTCTCCTTTATGGACTTCAAGAACCTGGACCTCTGGAAATATTCCCAGTATGAGGGTAGAACTCTGATCATTGCTAAAGTTACTGGAGATGAAGAACCAGACGTTCTGAGGAGGTCAAGAAGGAACTATTAGATGGATTTTTTTGTGTGCGTGCTAAATTTGAGTTTTTGTCACAATTTCACCTGTTTTATGGTGATTTGGGGTGTTTTTCCTGCATATTTGAACCTTTCAGGGTAGTGTGGCTCTTTTGGGGTGATTTTGTGTCTTTCTGTGGTAATTTTCCATCTTTTTTAGTTATTTTAGCTGCAGTTTTTACCAGCACTCAGATGTGTTTCTCCTCCATTAACCACATGTAGTTAAAGTAAAAGCAGAGAGCATTGTGGGACTTTAGCTAAAAAGGGGCACCATGACAAAGACTTCTGTGATGGTTCATGTCAACCCAGTGTTCTTACAGTCCAGAGACGCATGCAGTCAGGATGTTTTTATGGCAAATGTGTCACAAATGTCTATTTTTTATGGTTATTGAGTAAAACGTCACTCTCTTGGGTGATTGTAGAAGTTATTTTAGTTGAATCCAGTCCTGACTTTAACTCCAGGGTTTCTTGGTGTTTGGAGGTGGAACTGAAGGACGCAGATCAAAGGTATGAAGGTATTTTCTCGTGAGTTTGTTGTTTTTGTTCCTGACGTTGGACCAAAGCGGCAGAACCGACCCGTTCTTCCTTCAGGCTGCAGCGTGAAGTCGTTCCATCTCAAACTCTTTGGGTTTGGAGGCCATGTTCGTACTTCCTTTATTCGTCCAGCTGCAGCCCGACTTCGAGGCCTCGGCTGAGGTTCCGTTGGTCGCCGTGACAACAGCGAGGTCATCCGGCGGTGGCAGCGTTGGCGAGTCCAGCTCTGGAGCCTTACGTCCGTAATAAAGCGCCCAGAGCAGTGTTAAGGTGAGCGCCATGGCGAGGATCTGAGCCACGCCGATGGAAACGCCGAGGAACCGAAGAACCTGAAGCTGCTTCGTCCCACGGATGAAACTGTAGATCTTCGGACCGCAGCCCTGAAACCGAAACAACCAGAGAAGACGGTGAGTCTGGAAAAGGTTTGACTACTTTAAGATACGTCTGGAATCATTTTGGACAAAGGGTTTATTTACATTTTGGAAAAGTTTCAAATTATTTTTTGGAAAAGTAATTTTCTGTTTTTTTAATCACGTTTCAATACAATATATTTCAAGTATTTATTTGACAGTTTTTGGCTTATTTTTGAATTTCTTTTAGCTATTTTGGACAATTTAGAGAAATTCAGAACAAACTGAAACAGAAACACGTCCAGTGATTGTTTGCCCAACTCTGCGTATAAAGACTTAAAATTTGCTCATAATGACAGAACATGTTGAAATTATCTCCAGATTGTTCATTAGTTTTCAAAATCTAGTTCACAGTGTCAAAAAACACCTGAAACATTGACCAACTGACTCAAATTTGTCCAGAATTACCCCAAAATCCCAATATTACATAAACCCCACCCCAAATGACAAAACCAGGTAGAATTTCCTCAAACAATGTCCAGAATGGACTTGAACCAAAAAAGTAGAAAGTTCTAGAGTAGACCTACCATCAACTGTCCAGCTGTCAGTAGGTCTACTCTAGAACTTTCTCCAGGAGATGTTCTCCTTTATGGACTTAAAGGACCTGGAACTCTGGAAATATTCCCAGTCTGAAGGTAGAACTCTGATCCTAAATAAAGTTACTGGAGATGAAGAACCAGATGTTCTGAGGAGATCAGGAAGGAACTTTAGTCCTATTAGGTCAATTTTTAATGCTGAATTTGAGTTTTTGTCACAATTTCACCTGTTTAGTGGTAATTTTGGTACATTTTGTGGTGATTTTGGAAATTTTTTCTGGCATATTTGAAACTTTCAGAATAATTTTGACTGTTTTTGGGGTGATTTTGTGTCTTTTTGTGGTATTTTTGCTTGTTTTTTGCACCAAATTTGAGTTGTTGTCACAGTTTCACCTGTTTCTCAGTAGTGTTGGTCTATTTCGTGGTAAATTTGGCCATTTTTGTGGTCATTTTTAACCTTTTCTAGTTACTTTAGTTGCAGTTTTTACCAGAACTCAGATGTTTCTCCTCCTAAATGCCATGGTTCTATCTGCTGGACTGAAGTTCTGAAAAAGTCCATTAAAAAGTCATAAATCTGGACCCTCCTCTGTGGACTTCAAGGTCTTATTAAATGGACTAAAGTCACTGTTTCTCGTCCAATCAGAGCGTCTCACCTCCTGGTGCAGGTCGCTGAGGTCGTGGAAGTGGGCGTGGCGAGCGCAGCCTGGATACTGATTGGAGCAGCAGGAGTCAGGAGGAAAGTCCATCTCTGTCATCTCCAGCCAGTCGGTGAAGTAGATCACCCCACAGCATTTAAACTGCACACAGGTGAGCACATACAGCTGTCAGGTCACATGACCACACCTGTCCCTGTGTGTGTGTGTGTGTGTGTGTGTGTGTGTGTGTGTGCTACCTCTGTCTGGAAGCTGTTCCAGGTGTGTGTCAGCCACTGGTATCTCTGCAGGCCGAAGTTCGACATCCGAGATTTCAGACTGATCATATCAGAGCGCTGGACTGAAGGCTGAGGAGGAAACGGACATTTAAGCTGAAAACAACCTGAAAATAACATATAAAATAACCTGAAAATAACCTGAAAATAACCTAAAAAATTACCTGAAAATAACCTGAAAATAACATATAAAATAACCTGAAAATAACATATAAAATAACCTGAAAATAACCTGTAAAATAACCTGAAAACAACCTGAAAATAACCTGAAAATAATCTGTAAAATAACCTGAAAACAACCTGAAAATAACCTGAAAATAATCTGTAAAATAACCTGAAAATAATCTGAAAATAACCTGTAAAATAACCTGAAAACAACCTGAAAATAACCTGTAAAATAACCTGAAAACAACCTGAAAATAACCTGAAAATAATCTGTAAAATAACCTGAAAACAACCTGAAAATAACCTGAAAATAATCTGTAAAATAACCTGAAAATAATCTGAAAATAACCTGTAAAATAACCTGAAAACAACCTGAAAATAACCTGAAAATAACCTAAAAAATTACCTGAAAATAACCTGAAAATAACATATAAAATAACCTGAAATAACATATAAAATAACCTGAAAATAACCTGTAAAATAACCTGAAAACAACCTGAAAATAACCTGAAAATAATCTGTAAAATAACCTGAAAATAATCTGTAAAATAACCTGAAAACAACCTGAAAATAACCTGAAAATAATCTGTAAAATAACCTGAAAATAATCTGAAAATAACCTGTAAAATAACCTGAAAACAACCTGAAAATAACCTGTAAAATAACCTGAAAACAACCTGAAAATAACCTGAAAATAATCTGTAAAATAACCTGAAAACAACCTGAAAATAACCTGAAAATAATCTGTAAAATAACCTGAAAATAATCTGAAAATAACCTGTAAAATAACCTGAAAACAACCTGAAAATAACCTGAAAATAATCTGTAAAATAACCTGAAAACAACCTGAAAATAACCTGAAAATAATCTGTAAAATAACCTGAAAATAATCTGAAAATAACCTGTAAAATAACCTGAAAATAATCTGTAAAATAACCTGAAAATAATCTGTAAAATAACCTGAAAACAACCTGAAAATAACCTGAAAATAATCTGTAAAATAACCTGAAAATAATCTGAAAATAACCTGTAAAATAACCTGAAAACAACCTGAAAATAACCTGTAAAATAACCTGAAAATAACCTGAAAATAATCTGTAAAATAACCTGAAAATAATCTGAAAATAACCTGTAAAATAACCTGAAAATAATCTGTAAAATAACCTGAAAATAATCTGTAAAATAACCTGAAAATAACCTGTAAAATAACCTGAAAATAATCTGTAAAATAACCTGAAAACAACCTGAAAATAACCTGAAAATAATCTGTAAAATAACCTGAAAATAATCTGAAAATAACCTGTAAATAACCTGAAAACAACCTGAAAATAATCTGTAAAATAACCTGAAAATAATCTGTAAAATAACCTGAAAACAACCTGAAAATAACCTGAAAATAATCTGTAAAATAACCTGAAATAATCTGAAAATAACCTGTAAAATAACCTGAAAACAACCTGAAAACAACCTGAAAATAACCTGAAAATAATCTGTAAAATAACCTGAAAACAACCTGAAAATAACCTGAAAATAATCTGTAAAATAACCTGAAAATAATCTGAAAATAACCTGTAAAATAACCTGAAAACAACCTGAAAATAACCTGAAAATAATCTGTAAAATAACCTGAAAATAATCTGAAAATAACCTGTAAAATAACCTGAAATAACCTGAAAACAACCTGAAAATAACCTGAAAATAATCTGTAAAATAACCTGAAAATAATCTGAAAATAACCTGTAAAATAACCTGAAAACAACCTGAAAATAACCTGAAAATAATCTGTAAAATAACCTGAAAATAATCTGAAAATAACCTGTAAAATTACCTGAAAATAACCTGAACCTAACTAAAAACTCCTCAAGTTTCTCCAGACAGAGCATCTGGAAGATGAAAAGCTCATCAGTGTGAAATAAAGAGTCAGATAAATCCTGAGATTAAAACATCTAACTCACAAAATACAAAGTCAAAAATATCTGAAAATAATCTGAATTACCACACGTAAAGTAAAATTCTACATTTTAACGAAGTTAACAGAGTTCTCAGTGCAGTGTTTAGTTTTTAAATCAGAATTTAGTTGGTTTTAGACAGTTTTAACATGAGACATGTAGAGCAGAATGATGTTAATGAAATATCACGAGTTTAAACACAGGTTTGGTTCATTTTCCTGCTTTTACTCGCTCTAGCAGGTGATTAGTTCATGAGGAAAGCTGAAAATCTGATTTGTTTTCTCCCTTTATCCAGTTTCTGGCTGATAAATGACGTCATTTTGTAGATTTAAAGTCAATAAAATGTTTGTTTCAAAGCCAGCAGCAGGTTCAGAAGGTTAACAATCTGCTTCACTCCTCCCCCACCAACACCTGTCCTCCAGGTGTGTGTGATCTGATAAGGTTCACTACGTTACCCAGAAGCCCCTGCAGGCAGCTGAGCTAAAACACACACAGCTGCAGAGATAAACGGAGGCCAGAAAACAAAACAGAGAAACCAGAACGGCACGACTCTGCAGAAACCACAACACGAACACACCAAATATTCTGATAAATCTGAATGTTTTCAACTTAATTCATGAAGATACAAATCAGCCAGTGTTCTAAAATAAACAGTCATCAGATCAGTTTTCTGTACAGCAGCAAAAAAATATGACTTTAATAAAAGACAGAGACAGAACACGACTAAAACAAGACAGAACACGACTAAAACGAGACAGAAAGCAATTCAAATGAGACACAAAAATGAGATAAAACTGTTTCAATGACACAGAAAACAGCAAAAATATGACAGAAAAGTACTAAAACGTGACAGTAAACAACAAAAATGAGACAAAAAACAACAAAAATGACAGAAAACCACTAAAATGACACAGAAAACAACAAAAATTAGACAAAAAAACTATAAAAAATGATAGAAAATAACAAAAATGATCCAGATTGTGAGATAAAAATGAGTCGGTTAAGAGTTAAAAGCAGTAAAGCTTCAGGTGAATCATCAGATCTTCTGTTTATTTCTCTGAGTTTATTTCATATCTGTGAGCTGAAACCCTCTGAAGCCGTTACAGTTACTGGAGTAAAAGTACTCGATTACTCTCTGCTTGTTGTTGTTGTTCATCTGAAACCGGATCTGATCTGAGAGCAGCAGCGATCTGGACGAGTCTCACATTACCGGTTATTCTTAGAACCGGTTTGTTCTGCAGCTGCTGCTCAGCGATGGAGACGTCCAGAGGTGGAGAAAATATTTAAAAAGGTTAAATAAAATATTATAAAGACGTCCAGAGGTGGAGAAAATATTTAAAAAGGTTAAATAAAATATTATAAAGACGTCCAGAGGTGGAGAAAATATTTAAAAAGGTTAAATAAAATATTATAAAGATGTCCGGAGGTGGAGAAAATATTTAAAAAGGTTAAATAAAATATTATAAAGACGTCCGGAGGTGGAGAAAATATAAAAAAGGTTAAATAAAATATTATAAAGACGTCCGGAGGTGGAGAAAATATTTAAAAAGGTTAAATAAATTATATAAAGACATCCAGAGGTGGAGAAAATATTTAAAAAGGTTAAATAAAATATTATAAAGACGTCCAGAGGTGGAGAAAATATAAAAAAGGTTAAATAAAATATTATAAAGACGTCCAGAGGTGGAGAAAATATTTAAAAAGGTTAAATAAAATATTATAAAGACGTCCAGAGGTGGAGAAAATATTTAAAAAGGTTAAATAAAATACCGGAGGTGGAGAAAATATTTAAAAAGGTTAAATAAAATATTATAAAGATGTCCGGAGGTGGAGAAAATATAAAAAAGGTTAAATAAATTATATAAAGACATCCAGAGGTGGAGAAAATATAAAAAAGGTTAAATAAATTATATAAAGACATCCAGAGGTGGAGAAAATATTTAAAAAGGTTAAATAAATATTATAAAGACGTCCAGAGGTGGAGAAAATATAAAAAAGGTTAAATAAAATATTATAAAGACGTCCAGAGGTGGAGAAAATATTTAAAAAGGTTAAATAAAATACCGGAGGTGGAGAAAATATTTAAAAAGGTTAAATAAAATATTATAAAGATGTCCGGAGGTGGAGAAAATATAAAAAAGGTTAAATAAATTATATAAAGACATCCAGAGGTGGAGAAAATATAAAAAAGGTTAAATAAATTATATAAAGACATCCAGAGGTGGAGAAAATATTTAAAAAGGTTAAATAAAATATTATAAAGACGTCCAGAGGTGGAGAAAATATAAAAAAGG
Source organism: Acanthochromis polyacanthus (assembly GCF_021347895.1). Lineage (NCBI taxonomy): Eukaryota > Metazoa > Chordata > Actinopteri > Pomacentridae > Acanthochromis > Acanthochromis polyacanthus. The sequence goes on along the minus strand of NC_067113.1, from coordinate 38,278,168 downwards.
TTAAATAAATATTATAAAGACATCCAGAGGTGGAGAAAATATTTAAAAAGGTTAAATAATTATATAAAGACATCCAGAGGTGGAGAAAATATTTAAAAAAGGTTAAATAAAATATTATAAAGACGTCCAGAGGTGGAGAAAATATTTAAAAAGGTTAAATAAATTATATAAAGACGTCCAGAGGTGGAGAAAATATTAAAAGGTTAAATAAATTATATAAGACATCCAGAGGTGGAGAAAATATTTAAAAAGGTTAAATAAATTATATAAAGACATCCAGAGGTGGAGAAAATATTTAAAAAGGTTAAATAAAATATTATAAAGACGTCCAGAGGTGGAGAAAATATAAAAAAAGGTTAAATAAAATATTATAAAGACATCCAGAGGTGGAGAAAATATAAAAAAGGTTAAATAAAATATTATAAAGACGTCCGGAGGTGGAGAAATATTTTTAAAAAAGTTAAATAAAATATTATAAAGACGTCCAGAGGTGGAGAAAATATTTTTAAAAAGTTAAATAAAATATTATAAAGACGTCCAGAGGTGGAGAAAATATTTTTAAAAAGTTAAATAAAATATTATAAAGACGTCCAGAGGTGGAGAAAATATTTTTAAAAAGTTAAATAAAATATTATAAAGACGTCCAGAGGTGGAGAAAATATTTTTAAAAAGTTAAATAAAATATTATAAAGACGTCCAGAGGTGGAGAAATATTTAAAAAGGTTAAATAAAATATTATAAAGACGTCCAGAGGTGGAGAAATATTTAAAAAGGTTAAATAAAATATTATAAAGACGTCCAGAGGTGGAGAAAATATTTTTAAAAATTTAAATAAAATATTATAAAGACGTCCAGAGGTGGAGAAAATATTTTTAAAAAGTTAAATAAAATATTATAAAGACGTCCAGAGGTGGAGAAAATATAGAAAAGGTTAAATAAAATATTATAAAGACGTCCAGAGGTGGAGAAATATTTAAAAAGGTTAAATAAATATTATAAAGACGTCCGGAGGTGGAGAAAATATTTTTAAAAAGTTAAATAAATTTATAAAGACGTCCAGAGGTGGAAGAAATATTTAAAAAGGTTAAATAAATATTATAAAGACATCCGGAGGTGGAGAAAATATTTAAAAGGTTAAATAAAATATTATAAAGACGTCCGGAGGTGGAGAAAATATTTAAAAAGGTTAAATAAAATATTATAAAGACGTCCAGAGGTGGAGAAAATTTAAAAAAGGTTAAATTAAATTATATAAAGACGTCCAGAGGTGGAGAAATATTTAAAAAGGTTAAATAAAATATTATAAAGACGTCCAGAGGTGGAGAAAATATTTAAAAGGTTAAATAAAATACCGGAGGTGGAGAAAATATTTAAAAAGGTTAAATAAAATATTATAAAGATGTCCGGAGGTGGAGAAATATTTAAAAAGGTTAAATAAAATATTATAAAGACGTCCGGAGGTGGAAGAAAATATAAAAAGGTTAAATAAAATATTTATAAAGTGTCCAGAGTGGAGAAAATATTTAAAAGGTTAAATAAATTATATAAAGACATCCAGAGTGGAGAAATATTTAAAAAGGTTAAATAAAATATTTATAAGATGTCCGGAGGTGGAGAAATATTTAAAAAAGGTTAATAAAATATTATAAGACGTCCCAGAGGTGGAGAAATATAAAAAAGGTTAAATAAATTATATAAAGACATCCAGAGGTGGGAGAAATATAAAAAAGGTTAAATAATTATATAAAGAGTGGAGAAAATATTTAAAAAGGTTAAATAAAATATTATAAAGACGTCCAGAGGTGGAGAAAATATTAAAAAGGTTAAATAAAATACCGGAGGTGGAGAAATATTTAAAAGGTTAAATAAAATATTATAAAGATGTCCGGAGGTGGAGAAATATTTAAAAAGGTTAAATAAAATATTATAAAGACGTCCGGAGGTGGAGAAAATATTAAAAAGGTTAAATAAAATATTATAAAGATGTCCGGAGGTGGAGAAAATATTTAAAAAGGTTAAATAAAATATTATAAAGACGTCCAGAGGTGGAGAAAATATTTAAAAAGGTTAAATAAATTATATAAAGACATCCAGAGGTGGAGAAAATATTTAAAAAGGTTAAATAAAATATTATAAAGACGTCCAGAGGTGGAGAAATATAAAAAGGTTAAATAAAATATTATAAAGACATCCAGAGGTGGAGAAAATATAAAAAAGGTTAAATAAAATATTATAAAGACATCCGGAGGTGGAGAAAATATTTTTAAAAAGTTAAATAAAATATTATAAAGACGTCCAGAGGTGGAGAAAATATTTTTAAAAAGTTAAATAAAATATTATAAAGACGTCCAGAGGTGGAGAAAATATTTTTAAAAAGTTAAATAAAATATTATAAAGACGTCCAGAGGTGGAGAAAATATTTTTAAAAAGTTAAATAAAATATTATAAAGACGTCCAGAGGTGGAGAAAATATTTTAAAAAGTTAAATAAAATATTATAAAGACGTCCAGAGGTGGAGAAAATATTTAAAAAGGTTAAATAAAATATTATAAAGACGTCCAGAGGTGGAGAAAATATTTAAAAAGGTTAAATAAAATATTATAAAGACGTCCAGAGGTGGAGAAAATATTTTTAAAAATTTAAATAAAATATTATAAAGACGTCCAGAGGTGGAGAAAATATTTTTAAAAAGTTAAATAAAATATTATAAAGACGTCCAGAGGTGGAGAAAATATAGAAAAGGTTAAATAAAATATTATAAAGACGTCCAGAGGTGGAGAAAATATTTAAAAAGGTTAAATAAAATATTATAAAGACGTCCGGAGGTGGAGAAAATATTTTTAAAAAGTTAAATAAAATATTATAAAGACGTCCAGAGGTGGAGAAAATATTTAAAAAGGTTAAATAAAATATTATAAAGACATCCGGAGGTGGAGAAAATATTTAAAGAGGTTAAATAAAATATTATAAAGACGTCCGGAGGTGGAGAAAATATTTAAAAAGGTTAAATAAAATATTATAAAGACGTCCAGAGGTGGAGAAAATATAAAAAAGGTTAAATAAAATATTATAAAGACGTCCAGAGGTGGAGAAAATATTTAAAAAGGTTAAATAAATTATATAAAGACGTCCAGAGGTGGAGAAAATATTTAAAAAAGGTTAAATAAAATATTATAAAGACGTCCAGAGGTGGAGAAAATATTTAAAAAGGTTAAATAAAATATTATAAAGACGTCCAGAGGTGGAGAAAATATTTAAAAAGGTTAAATAAATTATATAAAGACGTCCGGAGGTGGAGAAAATATTTAAAAAGGTTAAATAAAATATTATAAAGACGTCCAGAGGTGGAGAAAATATTTAAAAGGTTAAATAAAATATTATAAAGACGTCCAGAGGTGGAGAAAATATTTAAAAAGGTTAAATAAAATATTATAAAGACGTCCGGAGGTGGAGAAAATATTTAAAAAGGTTAAATAAAATATTATAAAGACATCGGAGGTGGAGAAAATATTTAAAAAGGTTAAATAAAATATTATAAAGACGTCCGGAGGTGGAGAAAATATTTAAAAAGGTTAAATAAAATATTATAAAGACGTCCAGAGGTGGAGAAAATATTTAAAAAGGTTAAATAAATTATATAAAGACGTCCGGAGGTGGAGAAAATATTTAAAAAGGTTAAATAAAATATTATGAAGAGAGACAAAACAACTGCAAAGAGATAAAAATGTCCAAAAGACACATGAGGCAACCAAAACAAGACAGAAAACGACAAAAATGAAACAGAAAATGAGACAAAACAAGTAAAACGAGACGGAAAACGAGAGAAACTGGACAGAAGACAACAAAGACAAGACAGGAAATGAGCCAAAACAAAGACAGCGAGACAAAAGAGTGAAGAAGCAGCAAGAAACGAGACAAAACAACTAAAACGAGACACAACTGTTCCAATGAGACACAAAACGACTCAAACTAGAATGGATCCGAGGAACCATGATGGACGTTCTGGTTCCTGGAGTTTACACACGTGGACAAAATTGTTGGTACCCCTCAGTTAAAGAAGGAAAAACCCACAATTCTCACTGAAATCACTTGAAACTCACAAAAGTAACAATAAATAAAAATGTATTGAAAATTAAATAATCAAAATCAGCCATCACTTTTGAATTGTTGATTAACATAATTATTTAAAAAAACAAACTAATGAAATAGGGCTGGACAAAAATGATGGTACCCATAACTTAATATTTTGTTGCACAACCTTTTGAGGCAATCACTGCAATTAAACGATTTCTGTATTTGTCAATGAGCATTCTGCAGCTGTCAACAGGTATTTTGGCCCACTCCTCATGAGCAAACAGCTCCAGTTGTCTCAGGTTTGATGGGTGTCTTCTCCAAATGGCATGTTTCAGCTCCTTCCACATATGTTCAATGGGATTCAGATCTGGGCTCATAGAAGGCCACTTTAGAATAGTCCAACGCTTTTCTCTCAGCCATTCTTGGGTGTTTTTGGCTGTGTGTTTTGGATCGTTGTCCTGTTGGAAGACCCATGACCTGCGACTGAGACCAAGCTTTCTGACACTAGGCAGCACATTTCTCTCCAGAATGCCTTGATAGTCTTCAGATTTCATCGTACCTTGCACACTTTCAAGACACCCTGTGCCAGATGCAGCAAAGCAGCCCCAAAACATTACTGAGCCTCCTCCATGTTTCACCGTAGGGACAGTGTTCTTTTCTTCGTATGCTTGGTTTTTGAGTCTATGAACATAGAGTTGATGTGCCTTACCAAAAAGCTCCAGTTTGGTCTCATCTGTCCAAAGGACATTCTCCCAGAAGCTTTGTGGCTTGTCAACATGCATTTTTGCAAATTCCAGTCTGGCTTTTTTATGAGTTTTTTTCAGCAGTGGTGTCCTCCTTGGTCGTCTCCCATGAAGTCCACTTTGGCTCAAACAACGACGAATGGTGCGATCTGACACTGATGTACCTTGGCCTTGGAGTTCACCTTTAATTTCTTTGGAGGTTGCTCTGGGCTCTTTGGATACAATTCCAACGATCCGTCTCTTCAATTTGTCATCAATTTTCCTCTTGCGGCCACGTCCAGGGAGGTTGGCTACTGTCCCGTGGGTCTTGAACTTCTGAATAATATGAGCCACTGTTGTCACAGGAACTTCAAGCTGTTTAGAGATGGTCTTATAGCCTTTACCTTTAAGATGTTTGTCTATAATTTTTTTTCGGATGTCCTGGGACAATTCTCTCCTTCGCTTTCTGTTGTCCATGTTCAGTGTGGTACACACCTTTTCACCAAACAGCAGGGTGACTACTTGTCTCCCTTTAAATAGGCAGACTGACTGATTATGAGTTTGGAAACACCTGTGATGTCAATTAAATGACACACCTGAGTTAATCATGTCACTCTGGTCAAATAGTTTTCAATCTTTTATAGAGGTACCATCATTTTTGTCCAGGCCTGTTTCATTAGTTTGTTTTTTAAATAATTATGTTAATCAACAATTCAAAAGTAATGGCTGTTTTTGATTATTTAATTTTCAATAAATTTTTATTTATTGTTACTTTTGTGAGTTTCAAGTGATTTCAGTGAGAATTGTGGGTTTTTCCTTCTTTAACTGAGGGGTACCAACAATTTTGTCCACGTGTGTAAATAATCAGAGACTTTCTGTGGTTCTATCTGAGTTCTGCTGACAGAACACGTCTCTGAGTTCTCTCACAGTGAAGATAAACGAGGTTCTAGCAGGTGGATGTGATGTTCTGACTGGTTGGTTGAAGGTTCTGGATCATGATTGATGTTCTGTTTGATCATGACTGAATAACAGATGAAACGTTCTCACCTCCTCGTAGGTCCAGACGGCACTGGCCAGTTCCACGCAGAAGATCACCAACAGACTGCCGAAGTACTGGAACAGAGCAAGGTTCTCTGATCAGAGGAACGTCCTCAGAATCAAATATCTTCTGATCAAACAGCTTCATTTGGAGCCAGAACCAACAAAAACAGAACATCTGGTCCATCTGGAGGCTCAGTTTACACACAGAACTTTAGCTGGAACCATTAGTGGAACATTGGTGGAACATCAGTGGAACATCAGTAGAACAGTAGTGGAACATTAGTAGAACAGTAGTAGAACAGTAGTGGAACATTAGTAGAATAGTAGTAGAACATTAATAGAACATTAGTAGAACATTAGTGGAACATTAGTAGAACAGTAGTAGAACATTAGTAGAAAAGTAGTGGAACATTAGTAGAATAGTAGTAGAACATTAATAGAACATTAGTAGAACAGTAGTGGAACATTAGTAGAACAGTAGTAGAACATTAGTAGAACAGTAGTAGAACATTAATAGAACATTAGTAAAACATTAGTGGAACATTAGTAGAACAGTAGTAGAACATTAGTAGAACATTAATGGAACATTAGTAGAACATTAGTAGAACAGTAGTAGAACAGTAGTGGAACATTAGTAGAACATTCGTAGAACATTAATAGAACATTAGTAGAACATTAGTAAACAGTAGTAGAACATTAGTGGAACATTAGTAGAACAGTAGTAGAACAGTAGTAGAACATTAATAGAACATTAGTAGAACATTAGTAGAACAGTAGTGGAACAGTAGTAGAACAGTAGTGGAACATTAGTAGAACATTCGTAGAACATTAATAGAACATTAGTGGAACATTAGTAAACAGTAGTAGAACATTAGTAGAACAGTAGTAGAACATTAGTAGAACATTAGTAGAACAGTAGTGGAACGTTAGTAGAACATTCGTAGAACATTCATGGAACATTAGTGGAACATTAGTAGAACAGTAGTAGAACATTAGTGGAACATTAGTAGAACAGTAGTAGAACATTAGTAGAACATTAATAGAACATTAGTAGAACATTAGTAGAACAGTAGTAGAACAGTAATGGAACATTAGTAGAACATTAGTGGAACATTGGTGGAACATTAGTAGAACATTAGTAGAACATTAGTGGAACATTGGTGGAACATTAGTAGAACAGTAGTAGAACATTAGTGGAACATTAGTAGAACAGTAGTAGAACATTAGTAGAACATTAATAGAACATTAGTAGAACAGTAGTAGAACAGTAGTGGAACATTAGTAGAACATTCGTAGAACATTAGTAGAACAGTAGTAGAACAGTAGTGGAACATTAGTAGAACATTCGTAGAACATTAGTAGAACATTAGTAGAACATTAGTAAACAGTAGTAGAACATTAGTAGAACAGTAGTAGAACAGTAGTAGAACATTAGTAGAACAGTAGTGGAACATTAGTAGAACATTTGTAGAACATTCATGGAACATTAGTGGAACAGTAGTGGAACATTAGTAGAACATTTGTAGAACAGTAGTTGGAATCACTGGTGGAAATTCAGTGGAACTTTAGTGGAACAGTGACGGTAAAGACCCAGCAGCTGTAGCCCAGTGGGTTCTCTGTCAGGTGTTTTCCCATCAGCCCCTGGGGGAGTCAGCCTGTTATCTCTGAGGGACAACAGAGACACCTGACACCTGGCCCCGCCCCCTCAGGTGACAGGATCACAGGTAGACAGACTGACCTCTGTTAGCAAACCTCCACCTGCCCTCACCTCAGAGCTCACCTGGTTTACAGAAACACCTCAGACCTGTTTACATGATACACGCTTACGTCATACATGTTCTGGTGCTTAAGGGGAGCAGATATAACGTCATGTGTGTTTTACATGTTACCTGAAAGTGAGAATTACCTGGAAAATACAGTAAATATATTAAAATTAGTGTTAAAAAGAACCTGATTTAATGTTAAAGTTCCTCCAGTACAGAAGTGGTGATAAAGTTACCATTAAAAAACTGTAAAAAACAAAAAATACTGATTATTATTTACAATTTTGGACTTTTTATGGTTAAAACATAAATAAATGTTTGTTTCCAGTGATTTAGTAGAACATTAGTAGAACATTAGTGGAACATTGGCGGACCATTAGTAGAACATTAGTGGAACATTAGTGGAACATTAGTAGAACATTAGTGGAACATTGGCGGACCATTAGTAGAACATTCGTGGAACATTAGTGGAACATTAGTAGAACATCAGTAGAACATCGGTGGAACATTAGTAGAACATTAGTAGAACATTAGTGGAACATTGGTGGAACATTAGTAGAACATTAGTAGAACATTAGTGGAACATTGGTGGAACATTAGTAGAACAGTAGTAGAACATTGGTGGAACATTAGTAGAACATTAGTGGACCATTAGTAGAACATTAGTGGAACATTGGTGGAACATTAGTAGAACAGTAGTAGAACATTGGTGGAACATTAGTAGAACATTAGTAGAACAGTAGTAGAACATTGGTGGAACATTAGTAGAACATTAGTGGACCATTAGTAGAACATTAGTGGAACATTGGTGGAACATTAGTTGAACAGTAGTAGAACACTGGTGGAACATTAGTAGAACATTAGTGGACCATTAGTAGAACATTAGTGGAACATTGGTGGAACATTAGTAGAACAGTAGTAGAACATTGGTGGAACATTAATGAATCCTTTAACTGTCTGTGATTTTATTATGATTTCTCCGTTTAGCATCAGTTTGTTTTCAGATCAGGTTCTACTTTCATGTGATCGATGACTAAATGTTCTACACTGCATTAAAATGCGTCCTAGCACACGTATGACTGATCGTATGTTGATTCGTACCCAGGACAGCAGCAGCAGGTTACACCTGAGCGTCCCACAGTATCCAACCATGGCGACGATGATGAGGAAGCAGCACACGGCGATGATGACGGGATGGACGGCTGGAGAATACGTGAGGACGGCAGCTTCCTCCAACCTGCCAACACAAACACACTCCGTTCAGTTACAGATAGGATAAAGAAGGTCCAGAACTCCTGGATGGAACCACACCATGAAGACTGAAGAACCAAGAACCTCTGAGGAAAGGTTGTTGAAAAGCATCAGTCAGGATGATAGAAGAATATTTAAAGTTCCTGAAGATCTCCTGGAGTCCAGTTAAAAACATCATTAAGAAATGGAAGGAAGATGGAACATGAATAAATCTGACTAGAGCAGGACGTCCTCAAGACCTGAGAGACTAGAGAGGGAGGCCACCAAGACTCTATGACTCCTCTGAAGGAGTTCTAAGCTGAACAACATCTGCTGTCTTCACCAGTCAAAGCTTTATTGAGACAAACAGAAAGAAAAACTAAAACAAGTGGAGACTCTGAAGAAATCTGGAAGAAGGTTCTTGGATCTGAGGAGACCAGGATGGAGCTTTATGTCCATCAGACTAGATGATATGTGGTGGCAGCAGTCGACTGTTTCCACAAAATAAGCTTAAATAATGAAAATCTGATCCTTTATTTCACATTCTATCATAAAATTCAACATCATATCTGACAGCAACTGTTCAGGACCAGAAGGATCCTGGTTCTGGTTCTGGTTTTGGTTCTGGTTCTGGTACTGACCTGGTGTGGGCTGTCAGGGTGAGGACGGTGTTCAGGGAGTCTCGGATCCAGGCTGCCACTCCCAGCACACAGGCTGACATCAGCTGGACGACACACAAATAAACACACAGAAATAAACATCATGGATCAGTTTCTGCTGCAAATAACACCCAGAATGTCAGAGAGGTTCCACTCAGACGCTGGCCTAGTTTCACTGGAGACCAGGTGCTAACCGACCAGATAACTAAACATGCTAACCAGCTAGCTAACCCGCTAACTAGAGACACTAACCAGCTAACTAAACACACTAACCAGCTAACTAGATACACTAACCAGCTAACTAAACACACTAACCAGCTAACTAGATACACTAACCAGCTAACTAAACACACTAACCAGCTAACTAGACACACTAACCAGCTAACTAAACACACTAACCGGCTAACTATAGACACTAACCAGCTAACTAAACACACTAACAGATAACTAAATACGCTAACCAGCTACGTAACCAGCTAACCAGAAACACTAACCAGCTAACTAAACAAACTAATCAACTAACTAGAGACACTAACCAGCTAGCTAACCAGCTACCTAGAGACACTAACAGCTAAATAAACATGTTAACCAGCTAGCTAACCAGCTAACTAAACACACTAACCAGCTAACTATCTCACCTGCCTTAACTTTTTCTGCAAACTCTCACTTTAACTGCAAACTTTCGATAAACTTTGAATTTTACTCCAAATTTGAACTTTAACTGCAAACTTTAAATTCTACTGCAAATGTTCAATTTTACTGCAAACTTTCATTTTTTGTATTGAAAACTTCAACTGTCATGCAATGTTTAAATTTCTCTGCAGACTTTTAATGCAAACTCTAACTTTAGGTGCAAACTTTTACTTCAACTGCAAACTTTTAGTGCATTTTTACTGCATACTTTAACTATTGTTGCAACTTTTCCCGTGAACATTACTTTTTACTGTAAATTTTTACTTTTACTGCAAAACTTTATTTTTTACTGCATACTTTATTATTACACAGTGTACCTTTAAATTTCAAACTATTCCCGCAGACTTATCGGTCAGGTATCGATCAGGTATCGGTCAGCTCACCCAGAACAGCAGGTTGAGCGCGTACAGCAGACAGCGCAGACACCTCACCGCGTCCCGCCGAGCCATCCGGACCGGAGCTCCGCCGCGCTGCTCACCTGAGCCCGGGGCACCATGGCAACATCACGGCAGACTCCCGGCGCGGGCCCCGGGGAGGCGGCGGGGGTCGGCGCTCAGCAGACGGGAGGCTCCGCTCGGGATCTGCGGCGGCTCCGTGCGTAAAAGCCGCATTCCTTCCCCGCGCGCTCTGGCTCGGTTCCGCGCGGCTCCCGGTATCAGCAGCTCGAGTTGATCCGTGAGGAGCTCCAGGAAACTTTCACAACAGGTGGTTTCTTACTTTCCCCGGCGGCGCTGACGTCTCCAGACCTGTCATCACTCACTTAACGGAACACGAACCGCAGCTCGGTCCGCTTTAAACGCGTCGCTGCCGCTCGGATTCACGCCTCCAGAGCCGCATTTTCCGTTTGTTCCGGGATCCAACGGCAACAAACCGAAACTCCAGAGCTGAAAATCCAAACCGCAGACGGATCAAAGCTCCAGCTGCTGCTACCGGAGGGTCGGTCCGGTCCGTGTGTCCGTCCTGCTGCTCCTCTTCCTCTGAATCCCTCCCTCCCTCCCTCCGGGTCCTGGGGGAGGACGGAGGAATGTGTCCGCCTCCAGCCGCTCGGCTCCGGGTCACAGAGGAGGAAATGGACACACGGAGGCCTCTGCTGGCGGCAGCATGACGCATGAAGTCACAACAGATAAAGATGTAAACAGACAGAAGTATGTGGACACAAATCACTGCAAGACTACGGGATACTGTCCACATACTTCTGACCAAGTACATGATCAGTACTACTACTTACAGTATGTTGTTTTTGAGTACTATTGTCAGCAAATCCTTTTACCTTCTTTGGTGTATTTAGTTTGTGTAATCACAATAATAGAAAATATGTGGCCATAAAGGACTCATAAATACAATGAGATATAATTTTCAAAAATAAGTGGAAAGAAACTGGAAGCTCTTTAATAGTTCCTGTCCACATATTTTTGACTAAGTAGATAATCAGGACTAGTACTTCCAGCAGGTGTTGTTTGTGTACATCTGTATATTTAATTTATTAGTCTAATCGTTATTATTTAATATTTATGAGCTTAAATATGTCGGTATAAAAGTCACCAAAAGAATATGGACAGCAGATATTGTCTCTTTAAGACTGTCCGTCCACACACTTCTGACCAAATAGCTAATCAACAGCATTAATTGTATTTTTTGTTTACATACTTTGTGATATTTATCATTGATTTTAACTACTGCATGGTCAGCAGTACTACTTTTAGTGAATTTGTTTACATTCTTTTGTGCATTTAATTTGTGTCCTCATAATTATGGCTAAAATATGTAGGCATCAATTACCAAATGTCTCCAAAAGTTTATGGACAGCAATGGCTGTATGTACAATAGATTCTGTCCACATACTTTTGACCAAGTAGATTGTCAGTACGACTACCTAGCCATGTCTGACACCAGTTTAAATCATGTCTGAAACCAGTTAAAACCATGTCATCCTGTAGTCAGTGATATTGATATTTGTTGTTTCCAGACTTTTGTCCATTTAGTTCATCTAACAGTTTGCGTCCAATATTTATGGCCAGAAGTATACGGACAGCTACTGCTACTGCTTCAAACATTTCTGTCCACATTTTTTGGACACATAGATGGTGAATGCATGATAAATTGTAGTAAATTTAGCATTTTTTCTCCATAGTTCTTCACGTTTACTTCATCAGACAAATAGTTTGAAACTTATGGCAAAAAATGAGCTGCACGAAGAACTAAATATGTCCAAAAGTATGTGGACAGAAACTATTGTTTGTTTTAAAGTTTCTGTCCACATATTTTTGACCAAATAGATCAGTAATACTACATATGGTATTTTAAATTGGTGGTATTGGGGTATTAAATTGTTTGCCAACCAAGGTTATGAGCAGTGGCCTCATTAGGCCTACTTTAGTAGGACTTCAATATGTCTCTGAGAAAACATCATAGTGAGCCTTTGGTATGAAAAAACGCCATCAACTCCAAGATTTACTTTCATTTACTGCAAATGAATTTCTCCTCCAAATGTCTCACTAATAATCATTATCAGCCTTAAAAACCCACAAACACCCCCCCTCTATACTGGACCACACTTAGCACAGTCCGGTTCCCCTTCTATAAATCTACTTGGAATCTTTAGTGATGGTGAAATCGAAGCTTCATGAAGCAATGAACCATTTTGACACATCTGCTTCAAGAATGACACGTTGCTTCAAAGCATTTGACACAACCAGAAGAGTGACATCTGCTGGTCATGTGTCAGAACTGCATCTATGTGGAAAAAACTGAAAAAGCCTCAGGACTGCTTGTCTCACACTGCTTTGTACTTGCAATGAATGTTTTAAAACGTTATATATGTATGTTTGTGTGCATATATGTGTAGTGTGTTTCTATGAATGAATGTGTGTTGTGTATGTGTGAATCTATGCGTATGTATCTGTGTGTTATTTAGTATATTTAATGCAACTAGATACATCTAAACTAAATTCTAACTAAATGTATACTCTCCCTAACTTCTCTCAAAATCACAAATGGCAAATGCACTAGCGTGATCTCCTCCTCTCAAAAACCCACAATTTGAGGAGTGAATCAGACCCCTTTGCCTTTTAAGACCTGGACAGATTGAAATGTCCGACCCCTTCAAAGTTCGCTCGAAGCAGAGCGACACGCGATGTGACGTAACGAGGCCTCGTTCTCGATAGTCATGTGATTGTGGGAGTGCTGAAGCAGGGATCCAAACACCGTCTCGGAACACTTTCGCTTCAAAAGCTCGGCACTGTGTCGAGCAAAGTGGCTCGAGTGTAACATCACTTGGAATCTTCCACTTCCTGTTTGTCAAAGTGGCCTTCTACCTGGACAGGTTTTGTTGGAGCTCATCAACAAACATTTTGGCTAACTGCACTTTAATCTGGATGGATGACACTGAATTAGAGTCTGTTTTAATGAGACTGAGTTCAGATGTGTAGCTCTGTCATTAAATAGGAAATTATTTCTCAGAATTCACAGAGAAAAGTCTGAAATGTTTGCTCGGTTAGCGTCCCACATGTTCTGTGGCTCAGCTAAAGCTAACTCTCTCCAACTTCTGGATCTCTGGAGTTGCTTGTTGTTCAAATATCTTCTAGAGGTGCTGAAGCTCAGAAAGTCTGAGATGTTTGTTCAGAATCAGCTCATTCTCAAGTCTGATCTGAGCTGTCCTCTTTAGTTTGAACTTTCCCTAAACTTAGGAGTTAATGACAGAGCAGCACATCCAGACTCAGTCTCATTTACGTAGAGATTAAACTTCAGTGTCATTCATTGATGTTAAAGTGCAGTTTTTCATGTTTGTTGTTCATGCTCCCGACCAAACCAGTCCAGGTGGAAGACGATGTGAAGAGAAGCTCCAGAGGATGAAGATCACACATTTATGTTGGAAATAAATGTCCTTTAATGAGACATTGTCATGCAAAAGTTGGATTTCCCTTTAATGATGTTCAAATCTTTGAGTGTTTTGTTGATGTTGGTTTCTAAATGTTTTCTGACACTCGGCCCCAAACATTAAAACCTTCTACGGCTCACAAGCTGCAACAATTCACACATTATCAACTACACTATATTGTCAAAAGTATTGGTTCACCCATCCAAATAATCAGAATCAGGTGTTCCAATCACTTCCATGACCACAGGTGTATCAGATCAATCACCTGGGCATGCAGACTGCTTTTACAAACATTAGTGAAAGAATGGGTCGCTGTCAGGAGCTCAGTGAATTCCAGCGTGGAACTGTGATAGGATGCCACCTGTGCAACAAATCCAGTCGTGACATTTCCTCGATCCTAAATATTCCACAGTCAACAGTCAGCTGTGTTATAAGAAAGTGGAAGTGTGTGGGAACGACAGCAGCTCAGCCACCAAGTGGTCGGCCACATAAACTGATGGAGCGGGTCAGAGGATGCTGAGGCTCATAGTGCCAAGAGGTGGCCAACTTTCTGCAGAGTCAATGGCTACAGACCTTCAAACTTCATGTGGCCTTCAGATTAGCTCAAGAACAGAGCTTCAGCAGAGAGCTTCATGGAATGGGTTTCCATGGCCGAGCAGCTGCATCCAAGCCGTACATCACCAAGTGCAATGCAAAGCGTGGGATGCAGTGGTGTAAAGCGGCCACCACTGGACTCTCGAGCAGTGGAGACGCCTTCTCTGGAGTGACCAATCGCGCTTCTCCATCTGGTAATCTGATGGACCAGTCTGGGTTTGGTGGTTTCCAGGAGAACCATACTTGTGGGACTGCATTGTGCCAAGTGTAAAGTTTGGTGAAGGGGGGATTATGGTGTGGGCTTGTTCTTCAGGAGCTGGGCTTGGCCCCTTAGTTCCAGTGAAAGGAACTCTGAATGCTTCAGCATACCAAGACATTTTGGACAATTCCATGCTCCCAACTCTGTGGGAACAGTTTGGAGCTGGCCCCTTCCTCTTCCAACATGACTGTGCACCAGTGCACAAAGCAAGGTCCATAAAGACATGGATGACAGAGTCTGGTGTGGATGAACTGGACTGGCCTGCACAGAGTCCTGACCTCAGCCCGATAGAACACCTTTAGGATGAATTAGAGCAGAGACTGAGAGCCAGGCCTTCTGGTCCAACATCAGTGTGTGACCTCACAAATGAGCTTCTGGAAGAACGGTCAGAAATTTCCATGAACACACTCCATAAACACACTCCTAAACCTTGTGGACAGCCTTCCCAGAAGAGTTGAAGCTGTTCTAGCTGCAAAGGGTGGACCGACGTCATATTGAACCCTATGGATTAGGAATGGGATGTCACTGATGTTCATATGAGAGTCAAGACAGGTGAGCGAATACTTTTGGCAATATAATCTATCTTTGTGACGACACTAAGATAAAAAGTGAAAAACTGTCTGATTCCTGCATCATGAATGTAAATCTTTTTGTTTTTATGACAGTAAACTGAACATATTTGGGTTTGACATTTTATAAACCAAAACAAGAAATGAATTAGTGGAGAAAACAATCAACAGATTAATGGACAAAGAAAATGTGTTTTCCAACATATGTCTGAATTCCTCCAACATTACAAGATACAATTTAAATTCACTTTTATTTATAGAACACCAATTACAGGTCAAACTGTCTCAAGACGTTTTATTTTTATATTTTTGTCATTTTTAAAATATGACAAAGTAAGAAATTTAAACCTCTTGACTAATCCAATTTATTATTTGGTTTTTAACAGACTAATGGACAATTAAAATAACTTTCTGCACTAAAACTAATAAACATGAGGTCAAATAGAAGGAACAGTTTTAAATCCTGCAGTCCCACGACGACAAGAATAAAGTTTGTGAACAAAAACTAAATCTGCTGCTGGATTCCATTAAAGTCCTAATAAATGATGATAAAGTGTGATACTAAAGGTTTGTGGTGCTAAAAATCTCAAAGTAAAGATATCAAGCTGAACATCTGGATGGAGGCTGATAAAAGTTGACCTGCCTTCATTTCTCTGGAGCGACTCCATGGATTTTAGGGATGCTGGTTAAAGACCTGCTCTTCTAGTCGTCTTCCTTCTAGTCGCTGTAAAAAGTCACTCCATCCTCGGCGACTTCAACACATCTTCATGTCAACTTGTTCTGCCTCTGATCTGGTGGAAACAACAGAAACTCTGGAAAACCTGTCAAGACTCGGATTTTTGAAAAACTGGTCGGGTGGGGGAAGGTGTGGTGGGCGGTGGGAGGTGGGGGGTAGAGGGGGGAGGCCGCCACCCACCTCCCCTCCCACTCTCTACCCTCACTCTGCCTTGGCTCCACCCATGTGGTCACTTGGAAACTACGATGTCAAAGGGACGACGAGTTTATTTCTTTTTATCTGATCTGTAGCTCAGTGAGTTAAGGGTTTGTCTATGGAGCTGCAGGTTGTTGGTTCAAGATCAGAGAATTCTTAAAATTTCTGAGAAACTTCAAAGACAGGAAGAAAAACCACCAGTGTTGGGTCTTGATCCTTCCACTTGGTAGTCACTCTTCTTACCCCCCCGAGCTACTTACTCAGATGCTAATTCTTCTTTTTTTGTGCATTTATTATTTATTTTTTGTCGTTTTCGATTTTTTTTTTAACTTGAGTCTCGACTCGACCGTTTTTCTCAGGAGGTTGGACTTCAGCCTTTGTGCTGGAGGGTTGAACCCTCAGTTCCAAGACTTTCCAAAGCCTCCACACCTCCCCAGTCCTCAGGACCTGAGCTTTCACACAGTCTGAGGGCTGAAATTTTCTAAGTTTCTCAGTACTTCTGTGTTAGTTTGAACTTTGTGGTGAACAGAAGCCTTAAAACTTGTGACCATGAGTCTTGATTTCACATTTAGACCATCCATCTGAGTTCTTCTCAGACCTTCACCTGTGGGTTCTTCAGAAATCCTGAACAAACTTTGATTCTCTTCACTGAACAGTAAAGTTTGTGGAGATCAGAAGGTAACATTAGTTTGATCGATGCCTTCAGCTACTAGTAGACTTTATGTGGAAAGCAGTTTTCTGAAATGAGCTCTGAGTAAATCTGTCCACAGTCAAACCAAGAACACAGAAAGAGGAAATGTTTGAAGAAACAACTTGATGTTTTCATTTCAGACTAGAAAACGCTTTAAGACCTTTCTCTGTTTTTGCTCTTTTTCATCGTTTTATCGTCTCTTCTGTTTAATTTGATCTTCTAAAGTCTAACTGGTGTCTTTTACAATGTTTTGTCTTTAGTTTGATTCTTCTTAAATGTTTAGTTTTGCTCTTTTCTCACATTTTATTCTCTTCTAATGTCTGATTTGATTTAAAATGTTTTGTCTTTTTAATATTTAATTGTTTTTTCAAATGTTTTATCGGCTTGTTTGAAAAATTTCCTTTTCTTTCCCAATGTTTAATTTTTAGATTAAATCTTTAAGGTTTTTCTTTTTAAATGTTTTATCACCTTTTAAGGTTTAATTTTCTTTTTAAATGCTTCATTGTATTTTCTGTTTAATTCCTGTTTAAAGTTTTAATGTTTTTAAGATTAAATTTTCCAATTAAACATTTAATCTTTTAATTAAATGTTTTATTTTTAAATGTTTAATATTCTCTTTTAGTTGTATTTTTAAATGTTTGATTATCTAAAATATTTCATCTTTAATATTTAGTGTTTTTGTTTAAAAACATTTACTTTCATAATTACATGTTTTGTATCTTCTGTTTAATTATCAATTAAATATTTTTTCTATTTAATATAATTTAATTGTATTTAATGTTTAATTTTCTTTTAAAAATTTTATTTTATTAAATGCTTTTTCCTTTGATTTAATTGCTTTTTTAATGTAATTTATTTCTTTTATCTTTTTTTCTGTCCAGATTTTAACCCCAACCTTAAAACTGAAACAAACCCTTAAATCACAATAAAAATACTTCTGTTGTCACAATCATGAGTTAGTCAGTTATTCAGTTTATCAGTTCAACTTTATTTGTTTAGAACCTTTCACACAGATGACAAAACTACACAAGCAAAGAAAAAAAACTGATTAAAACTCAAAAACATTTAAAAAAAAGATTAAACATGGTAATAAAATGTGTTCAGGGGATGGAGGGAGTTTATTGAAGTCTTCTTGGGCTCACACAGTCAATCATTTAAAACAGAAACTTGATATTCAGTCTCAGGAAACTGCAGAGCGACAGAAGAACCAACAATATCTCCTGTTTTCTCCTTTAATGAGTCGACTCTTCTGGTGCTTTCAGACCAAACAACTACAGACTCTTCACAACCTGCTCAAACTCTTGGTACAGGACCTCACCACACGGGTTCAACAAGGTTTCCTTCTTCTCATTTCTACTCTGAAGCTCACCTTCTCCTGCTCAAACTGCTGACAAATGTTTGTGCTGCTCTAAAGTCTGGTCTCCAGAACTTCCTAAAAACTCTCAAAGTCTCTTCTGCTGCAGGTTGCTTTGTAGAACTGTTCCAGAAAACCTCACTAAACCACATGGAGGGGCCTCAAGATAGTCGTCCAAATGAAAGCGTACAAAAACCAAACTAGCACAACCCAAACGCTAAAGTCTCCTGCAGCCTACCAGAGAAGCTCTTTAAACAGAGAATCAGGACAGGAACTCTTACCTTCTGGACAACCAACGTTGGTTCACAAACGACCAAAAACCTCTAAAGACTCACTACAGCCAAGATAAAGACACAACTCAGCTGCACCAAATCCACTAATCACTGCACACATTAGCACCATGTGCTAACTGTGGCTAAAGAACCACATTTACCATTGCCACATTTATCCAGTACAAAGCCCTGAAACACACCAAGAAACACATTAAAGAGGATTTTACTGCTGGATAGTGATGTTACAAGATGTGCCGAGGCTTCGAAGCCTGTGTCGAGTAATGGAGTGGGCGTTTCCACGAAGCGCGTATCGAGGCTTGCTTCATTTAGGGGAGGAGCCAAAAATTATGACATTCAAAGCCTCGTGAGCTGGTCGTACTGCTTGACTGGTTCAAGCGGCAGCGAAACGCAATGGATTCCCAGTTCACATTTGTTGGATTTTTGTCTGCTGTATCTTTGCCTGCAATCGGTTTGAGATTCTTTTTCTCCATAGAAGAAGACCAAAAAGAGAAGATTCTCCCCTTTCTGGGAATACTTTGACCTGATTTCACCTAATAAAGTGGCACATAACAATTGAAGTTTAATATGAGTATCTGTGACAACACTGCACAGCGCTTGTTCTAATTTTTTTTTTTTTTTTTTTTTTTTTTTTTTTTTAGTATTTCAAAAGTTGAAGTGTCGGTTTGTGTTCCAAGGAGCTGGAGGAACATTGTCCAAAAAACCACCTAAATCCCAGCATTGTGGAAAAAAATATGTATTTTTTTAATAAAAACAAATACAATGCTGTCCCTACTTTTGTTTTTCACTGGTACCACAAGCAGAGTCACAAAACAAAAAGTAGCACAAGCACATTTTATTTATGTCGCCCATATTACAATTAAAAGTATTTTAACATTTTACAGAAAACCAGAACCTGACCCCAATCAAACTACAAATATCAAATCTCTCCCCATTTTTTTTTGCATTTCCCCCCTCTATCTCTGCTATCAGGAAAGACAGACACTATATTAAGTATGTTACTTGTTTATTGGCATTATCATTTCAACACAATTCAAAGCTTCACATAGCAAAGCCAGTGTGTCATTATAGGTACTCTGCCTGTTTTACTATATTTGTCCACTTGATGGCGCAATAGAGCAAACGACGCACCATGAAGCTTCGAGTGATGGGTGAACCAATTGGATGGAAAGCCTCAATGCTTCATGAAGCTTCATCTCACCATCACTACTGCTGGAAGCTGCAAGCCAACACCTAAAGAACAAACTAAAGCAACGGAGACAAACCCGGTTCAGTGAAGAGAAGCAGAGGAAATGTTTGACTGCAGACATAAAGCAGGAAGACACTGAGCTGCTCAGGTGTTCCTGATGACACCAAGCAGCCACCTGGACAGCCAATAGGAACACAGCTTACTGGAAGTCCAGAGGGCTGGCTTAGTGAAGGACATTTAGTTTAAAGTTGAAGCAGAAAGTTAACAGAGAAAGTTGAAAACCACCTTCTGATCCCTGAAATCTCTGAGTTTTCACACAAAGAACACCTGAACATGTCAAACTGGTTCCATAGTAGAACCTTCACTGTAAAAACGTCATAGGATGGTGTGTTGCTCAGAAACATTACAACCGGCTGTCTGGGGTCACCGAGGAGCAAAAACAGGACAAACACTGGTTTCCAGGGGGATAAAAGAGTAAATTTACAACAACACAACATGTGAGCAGAAAAATCACAAAGTCTGTCTTTAGTTCAGCTGAAAATATTAGTTTTTGTCTTTTTTATTGACCAAACTTTTCAGGAAGTAGATGAAGAATAACTAAAGCTCTCATGTAGAAGTCCAACTTCTTTTGGATCCTTGTGGAGAGTTTAGTCTTAGTTTGTGAAGCTGTTGAGTTTTCAGAGTCACATGGATTGTTTTGACATTTAATAGTTTAGTGTCTGATTGTAATTCTGTTCAGTGAATGGATCATTTAAGTTATGAAGACATGTTTTGTTTTTGCTTCAGCTCTTTTTATTGTTTAGTTGCTGATGTGGTCAACTTGAAGCTGTTGAGAGCATTAAAATCCTCCAAGACAAATGTTACAAAGTGGTTGCTGGAGTTATTTCAGTTATGCAGATATTTATGGAAAATACTGAAATGTGTTGTGCTCATCCAGCCACAGAACTTTCATCCATATTTTACACGAAGAACCATTTTCAATACTGCCTTGTTGTGTTATCTCTATAATAAGATTGTAACAAAATTCTCTTAAAATCCACCAGAATGCAGGAAATAGGATCAATAATTTTACAAATTTTTCTGGGGAGGACCCAGAGACAAGCCCCCAGTAGAGGGCAGAACCACGCCCATGCATGATACTCTGTATCAATTTTGATCATCCTACATATATCCCTTCCTACTTGATCTGCTGACCTCTAACTCCACAACTGAGCAGGGGACCTTAGACTGATCTTCAGTGCCAAGTTTGATTATCCTGACTTCAGCACTTGCAGAGATATCTGACCGGACATACACACATACCCACATACATACTTACCTAGCCAGATACCGAAGCGAATGCAGTAACCCCGCTGACGTGTACGTCAGGCGTGGTTAATTATTGTGAGCTAAAGTCATGGCCACTGTGGGCTAGAACATTTACACAGTAAAGAATCTCTGAATAAATCTGAATCTGTCCAAAAAGTGGAAAAGCAATTTCTCAGTTTTTGTTAGCTGTTTTTGAAATTAAACGTTCACTCACATCCTGTGGGTCTCCTGGGGGCTAAGCCCCCCCGTCCTTAAAACCTAGAGACGCCCCTGGCCATTAGTTTGTGTCCTCATATTTATGACAAGAAATATATGTACATAAATTACTAAAAATGTCCAAAAGTAAATGGACATAAACCCTGTCCTTTTAGTGGTGTCTGTCCACATACTTTTGGCCACATATGGTTTATCTATACAGCTCATGTTTTATATACACATTTATGTGACCAAAAGTATGTGGACACCTACTAAGGGTAGTAGATGGTAAAATAAATGAATAAACTCCAGTCTGTGTAGTTGCTTGTAGTTCACATCTACATAGTTTTCTTCATGTGTGGCTGATGTATTCAGTTAGGGAGTTATGGACGCACCCTAATGACTGCAAAATAAACCACATCTGTGTCTCAGATATGATCAATATATCAATATATCAGCTGATTATTACATCTGAGATCTTGCTAGTTTAGTTAAAAATCTTGTTTTATCGTTGCAGATGGTTGATCACGTCTAAAATGTTGGATACTATTTAAAAATCATACTTTGTTTTGACAGTGAAATAAAAGTGATTTTTGCTTTAACATTCTCAAAAGTGCAGTTTACTGAGGAATATGAGCAAATTGTCTTTCTGTAATGAAAACAAAAGTTAAAAAATTAGAATAAATCAGATTTAGCTTCAAATGAAGATGTAGTTTCTTTGTGTAGTTAAAAATCTAGTTGAAGATCAACATTCAGATATTTTATCTTTGTCTGGAATTTATATATTTTATCTCTTTTCATTCGTGCTACAAACTATTACCTTTGATATATAAGCCTCTGAATCATGAAATAATGAAAACAGATTCTACCAAATTATCAGCACAGATATTTGAAACTCATAACACAACAAATATATAATGAGAAAGGAGATAAGATAAGCCTTCATTAATCCCATGGTGGGGACATTTAGAGTGTTACAGCAGCAGAGATAGAGCAAACATTAGGGAAATAAATTACAAAATAAAACATATCCAACATAAACCAACATATACTTATGTACTAAAGAGAGATAACATTCTTGCACAGCTGTATTGCACAGATTCTTACATAAATGGAAACAC
Source organism: Acanthochromis polyacanthus (assembly GCF_021347895.1). Classification (NCBI taxonomy): domain Eukaryota; kingdom Metazoa; phylum Chordata; class Actinopteri; family Pomacentridae; genus Acanthochromis; species Acanthochromis polyacanthus. The sequence continues at coordinate 38,255,608 of NC_067113.1, read as the reverse complement.
TGACACAAGTATTATTATTGCACAGGTTATTATCTATATTGCACAGATTTTTATGTAAAGTAGTAAAATATCTGGATATGTATAAAAAAAGAATATTGCACAGGGTATTTTAAAAGTCCAGATTGTTCATTATTCACACAATAGTGATAATAATAAATATTATATAATAATACTGAATCACTTAAAGTGTTGTTTTAACTGCAGTTTTGCAGCTCCAACTATACAAATACAAACAAAACTACAGCTCCCATGATGCACATGTCCTCAGTACGCAAATCAACGCCCGCCCTCCTTTCGGCCAATCAGAACGTGAGCAGCTGTGTGCGTCACGTTCTCTGACCTCGATTTTTCTCCGTATTTTTTTCTGAGCAGGACGGCGGCTGGCGGCGCCATATTGAAAGAAGAAAATTGTTCCGTAAAACGCTGAAAACGTGAAATTTAGCACCATGCTGTACCTGGAGGACTATCTCGAGAGTGAGTACGGGAACGTAGCTGACGGGCGGCGGTGCTTCCGGGGTGTATTGTGCGGTGAATGTGTGTTATTTGACGGCCCGTGTGTTCCCGGCCGTTAGCCTAGCCGGCTAGCAGGATAACCGCCTTTTCTTCTCCCCGCAGTGATCGAGCAGCTTCCCATGGATCTCCGCGACAGGTTTACGGAAATGAGGGAGATGGACCTGCAGGTTCAGAGTACGTACCATACCGGCACCTCACACCGGGGTTACCGCACCGGGGTCAGGCGCGGTTTAACCGGCGACCACACCGAATAGCAATGCCGGGTGTCCGTTCGCAGCGTAGCCGCGTCTGAATGTTATTTACATAAGATTCTCTAATTAATTAACATCGCTGTTAGCATAGCGGCTAACAGGATGGACTGATATAACGGGAGCAGCTCTTAGTTACAGTCCAGTGTCTAATAAGTTATCACATCATTAACTTAAATAGTACTTTTAGCTGTTTAAACTTTCATTTATAACCTTTTTATACAATTTTATCAGAGTGACAAAAACACAAGCGAGGCAAAAAGGAAAGAAAACGACAACAAAAAACGAGACCCAAAACGGAAAAAGCGAGAAACCAAATGACAAAAAATGAAACAAAAGACACAAAGCCAAACAAAAACGTTACAGAATGACAAAAAATGAGACAAATGACAAAAGTCAGACAAAAAACAAGACGAAATATTACAAAAATTAGACTCAAAACAACAATAAATGAGACAGACGACACAAAACAAAGCAAAAAAATTTGACATAAAGTTATAAAGCAGCAAGAAATTAGACAAATGACAAAAATGTACAAAACAACAAATAAAGAAAATGAATGAATGGACTTGCTCTTATATAGCGCTTTACTACTCATCAGAGTACTCAAAGCGCTTATACAACAATTGCTTCCGTTCAACCATACGCTCATACATTCTCACTCTGGGGCAGACTGACGGAAGCGTGGCTGCCAATCCGCGCCTACGGCCCCTCCGACCACCACCAACATTCACACACCAGTGAAGAGCACTGGAGGAAAGGTGGGTAAAGTGTCTTGCCCAAGGACACAACAGCACATGACTAGGCGAGAGCGGGAATCGAACCGCCAACCCTTCGACCATTGGATGACCTGCTCTACCACATGAGCCACAGCCGCCCCACAAAAAGAAAAAAGCACAGGATGACAAACAATAGGGTGAAAAACACAAGCGAGACAAGAAGGAAACCCAAAACGACAAAAACTAGAAATAAACGATAAAAAAAATTAGATGAACGATGCAAAACAAAACGGAAATTAGACAAAAAAATCAAGACACAATGACAAAAGCGAGATAAAACGATTGTTTTAACAGAAACCTGTTTAGCTCCTGATGTAAACACAACCATCATTAATAGGTTCACCTGCAAATACACGTCTAACCACTAATTTATCATCTGCATTAAAGTTCAGAAAATTAAATATACTATTTATTTGAAAACGTGTTAAAACGTGTGATTGACAAAAGTTCTTTTGTGATTGTTGTCACTGAAAGTCCTGAAAACTGAGATGTCCATGAAGCACAAGAGAGTTTGGATAGTTTTATTAATGAGAACACAGAAGAAAATGTTTTTATGAGCTTTTATTTTAATATTGGTAGTTTATTTTTTAAGCTGGTATTAATTCTTAGAGCTGCATTTGAGTGATTGAGTGTTTGTGTTTCACATAGAAACCAACGTTTGCACCTCAGTAACCATTTGATGACTGATTGATCGTCTTTAATGATTTCAGATGTGATGACTAGTTTTTAGGGCCATGAGATGTTTTGAAAAGGCTTATTTCTAACTGTGAAAGACTTTAATTTTGACACATCTTTGCAAAGAAAACAAATTAAACTGAGCGCTGTAGTTTTACGAATCTATGTGTTTATTGGGTAAAGTATAATCAGAACTAAGGGGATATTCAGAGATTTCTGTTAAATCAAAAAACACAGACTTATGTTTGCTGTGTGGAGACAGAACATCCTTATTTAAACCTGGTGTCGTCCTGCGAGCCAAAATGACCCGTTTTAAAGTTTGAAAATGTGGGAAAAAAAATATTTTCACAGTGAAACTTCTGATGTCCACATTTTCAACGCTTTCTGATGGTGAAAAAGAAATGTTTCTTTAAGAACATTCACCAAAAAAATCAACCAAAATCCAGCAGATTTCACTGGATTTTGGTTGATTTTTGTGAATGCTCTTAAAGAAAATATTAGAAGTTTTACTTATATGGAATCACTTTAGGTATTTGTAGGATTTATTTGGAAGATTTTTACTTATTTTGAAAATATTTACAAGAATTTTTCTTGCATAATTTTGGGGAATTTTTGAATAAAACTTTTAAGAGAATTTTTTATGGAATTATTGGAATTTTTTCCTGATAAATAATAAAAACTAATAATAAAAAATGAGCAAGAATAATATATTTTTGTATCTAAATAATAAAATTGAATAAAATACAGCAAATATAATGTTTAAATATAAATAATATATTTAAGATGAAGATGGATATAAGTAATAAAACTATTAATTAAAAATCGAGGTCTTATATGCTTTTATTTGAACATTTGTAGTTTACTTTTTAAGCTGGTAATAATTTAATTATTGTATTTTTCTAGCAGTGGGTTTTACAGGGTCAATTCCAAAAATGTGCAGATAAACTGTAATCCAAATATTATATAGACACCATTATAGGGACCAATTATGGGAAAAACATCCTAAGAAGTGCAGATTTTCTGCTGTAGCTGAGACATTCACAGAGACTGCTCTACCTAAACCTCAGATCAGATGTTATCAGAAATCTGATGGTAAATTCAGAATGTAAAAGTCTGAAGCAGGAGGTGAGAGCACAGAAACTAAAAGACGTTTTTATTCAGTTTTCACACGCTGCTGGACAAAGTCTAAACCCTTTTCCTGTGTTTTTGTTGAGCAGAACATGAAGTGACTTTTTTTATTCTTCCAGACGCCACAGATCAGCTGGAGCAGAAGGTGATGGAGTTCTTCGTCAATGCCAAGAAGAACAAACCGGAGTGGAGAGAAGAGCAGATGGAGGTCATTAAGAAGGTCAGTCGATGCTTCTGGTGAAGGAAAAACTGAGAGAAACGAGTCGAGTTAAAGTTAAAGCGACTGTTGTGTTTCAGGATTATTACAAAGCTCTGGAAGACGCAGATGAGAAAGTCCAGCTGGCCAATCAGATTTATGATCTGGTGAGTAAAAAACTATGTGTCCTGATAGATTAACGTGTTTTTATTATATTTAGAGATAAAATAAAAAAAAACCCTCTAAGATTAGTAGAAATATGTCCATGTCAGATTAAGTCAATTTTTATTTGGAAGAAAGTGTAGTTTAAACACGAGAAAGCAGATTTAATGTTGATGCCTCGGTGTTATTCAGTCTATCCGCCACTAGATGGCAGAGAAACACTTTAATACATTCAGAAAAACCACAGCAGAATAACTGATAAATAGACACAACTCCTAATGATTCCTGATGTTCACATTTAAGGTATTATCATTTTACTGAACATCATAAACAACCTGAAATTTATGAGGAAAGATAAGTTCAATTTCATCAACATTCATCCTCAGTTTATCATTTCCTCATTAAACTTCCAGATACAGAGTGTCTACAAAGGAACACAACATTTAGTCACCTGGAACTGAACCAGAGAGGATTTTACTTTAAGATCAAAACCACAAAAGTCAGACACAAAAAAGAGAAAAACACGAGGCAAGCGACAACAACAGGACAAAATATTACAAAAACAAGTCAAAAAATGAGACAAACAACACAAAAATAAATAAAGCAAAACACAAAGTGACACATAAGACAGCTGACACAAGTGAGACAAAAAGGTAAACGACAAAAACAAGGAACAAACGAAACGAAACAAGACAAAATATGACAAAACGAGAAACAGCCTAACAAAAAATAGCTGCAAAGCACAAGCCTTTCAGTTTTCAGTTAATGTCTTCTCTGTAATTTTTACTCTTTGAAGGCCCGATTGGACCCTCTGGAGGACCGGTTTTGGGCCACAGGCCACATGTTGGACACTGCTGGTTTAACACAGAGGCAGCTAGAGTGAGTGTTTCTGCAGCAACGATGTAAAACTCTGTGTTTACCTGTCCTCAGGTGGACCGACACCTGCGTAAACTGGACCAGGAACTGGCCAAGTTCAAGATGGAGCTGGAGGCCGACAACGCCGGAATCACCGAGATCCTGGAGAGACGTGAGTCACCGTCCAGAGCCCTGAAGTCCTCATAGTTTCATTTAAGCTTCAGTCTGTGGTTAACTTCTCGTCTCCTTCGTCCTGCTCAGGGTCTCTGGAGATGGACAGTCCGTCTCAGCCGGTCAACAACCACCACGTCCACTCACACACCACCACTGAGAGTAAGAGCAGAATTTATCAGAGTTACTTGTGGAAACTATTATGAGACACACTGCTGTTTGTAGACATTCTGATAATGCTTTTAGGAATGTGTTCTGCAACTGTTAATGTTATTCTTTGGACAGTTTAGGAATATGGATTTGTTTTTTTATTTATATTTTCACGTCTGACTTTTGTTTGTGTTTCCAGAGAGGAAGTACAGCGCTCCAACCCACCACACCACAGAACACGTTCCAGAGAAGAAGTTCAAGTCTGAAGCTCTGCTGTCCACGCTCACATCAGACGCCTCCAAGGAGAACACGCCAGGTAAACAGCACACCTGTACAGTCTGACCTATGAGCTAACGGCACACCTGTACAGTCTGACCTATGAGCTAACGGCACACCTGTACAGTCTGACCTATGAGCTAACGGCACACCTGTACAGTCTGACCTATGAGCTAACGGCACACCTGTACAGTCTGACCTATGAGCTAACGGCACACCTGTACAGTCTGACCTATGAGCTAACGGCACACCTGTACAGTCTGACCTATGAGCTAACGGCACACCTGTACAGTCTGACCTATGAGCTAACGGCACACCTGTACAGTCTGACCTATGAGCTAACGGCACACCTGTACAGGACCGTGATGGCAAGGAAGCAGAAAACGACAGAAGTCTGACAAAAATCAACAAAACCAGGACAAAATATTACAAAAATGAGATGCAAAGCAACAAAAAAAATGAGACAAAACAAAAAAGGGACAAAAAAAGTTACACAGCAAAAAAAATGTACAAATCACACAAGCGAGACAAAAAAAGTACACAAAACGACTAAAAAGACAAAAACTACACAAATGACAAAAACGAGACAAAAAATGATGAGCGAGAAACAAAATGACAAAAACACAAGACAACAAAATTCAACAAAACCAAAACTAGTCAGAAAATAATCCAAAAACTCCCCGAATTTCTAAAAATGTTCTAAACCTTCAAGAGGAAAATTCCAATAATTCCTTAAAAGTTTCTCTTGAAAGTTTATTTTAAAAAATCCCCAAAACTGACAAGAAAGTTCTAGTAAATATTTTCAAAAAATGAGTAAAAGTCTTTTAAAAAATCATAAAAATATCTGAAATTATTTATTTTCTCACAATTTGCAAAACCTCCTTAAAAGTTTTATTTAAAAAAGTCCCCCAAATTTGTTAAGGAAGTTCTTGTATATATTTTCAAGAAATGAATAAAAATCATCCAAAAGAAATCTTAAAAATATCTGAAGTGATTACATAGATATCAGTAAAACTTTAAAAAAAATACTGAATTTCGCTGCATTTTGGTTGATTTGTTTTTTTATGTGAATGTTCTTAAAAAACTTTTTTTTTCCACCAAAAATTGTTCAAAACTTTCCCAAAAATGTGGAAAGTTTCACAGTGAATTTATTTTTTCTCCACGTTGTCAAACTTTAAAAGGCCCGGTCGGTTTTAATCTGACTTGGTAGCAATAATAATCCAGTTTGCTCCCTGTGTGTCCCCTGCAGGCTGCCGTACCAACAGCACCTCCTCCTCCTCCACCAACAGCAACGTCTACAGCGTCAACTCCTCCCAGCCTCTGGCCTCCTACAACCTGAGCTCTCTACCTGCCGGTCCCGGAGCCGGAGCCGGAGCCATCACCATGGCAGCAGCCCAGGCCGTCCAGGCCACGGCACAGGTAAGGACGCTCTCACCTGGTGGAGCTTCTCTGCATTTATTTGTTTATTACGTTTGTAATGTAGAATGTGAGACTAAAAATACAAGTAGCAATAATGGAACTTTTATTTTGAAAATTAGAAGATCTTCCTGGGAAATATTCTGCAATAAATTTATATTATAAGTATTATTAAATATAAATGTTGTTTTATTCAATATTAATATATTATTTAATTTCTATACAATATTATTTATATTTTTATTCAACATTAATTTAGTGTTATATTTCTAAATAATATTAATTATATTTTATATTTCTATGCACTTTGTTATATTTCTGTACAATATTCATTTTGTTGTTTTTATTTAATATTGATTTATGTTATATTTCCATACAATGTTAATTTATTGTTGTATTTCTATACAATATTATTTTATAATTTTAAATATTTTTATTCAATATAATTTTGTCTTATTTCTATATAATTTGAACATTGTTATATTTTTAAGTAATAATTAAATGTTATATTTCTATGTAATAATGTTGTGTTATATTATTAATTTGGAGATTTATTTCTCCACAATTTAAATTTGTTATTGGTATTATTTTGTGTTGTTTTTATAAAATAATAATTTTATTATATTTTCATACAATATTAATTTATTTTATGTCTATACAAAAATGTTTAAGCATTTTTTCAATATTAATTTTGTTTTAAATTATATGTATATAATATTAATTTTGAGATATATGTATATAAATCTATATAATATACATTTTTGTTGTATTTTTATTCAATATTTTGTATTATGCCTGTATGCTACTTTCGTTATATTTCTGTACTATTCAAATTTAGTGTTTTATTTCACTACAATATTTTTATAAAAATATTTCCATTAAGTTTTCATATCCATTTTTATATAATTTGCATTTTAAGATGTATTTGTCTACATTAGATATTTTTATTTGATATTAGTTTTGTTACATTTCTATAGAATATTAATTTTATCATAGTTTTATAGAATATTTTGTTAGATTTATGTACAGTTTAAACTTATTATTTTATTTAAATATATTTTGTAAAATATTTTTATTAAATATTTTTATTTCATATGAATTTTGTTACATTTCTACACAATTTAATTTCGTGTTTTCTGTCTTTACGGTTTTAGTTTAGTGTCATATTTCTATATGATGTTATTATAGTGTCATATAACATAATGTTTGTTTGTCTACATTTTTTATTTTCCTTTATGGAACAAGGACAAGGCTTGTTGAGCTGAAGAGTCTCCTCGTTTTACCAGATCATCTGTGACGTTCTAATGGTTCTGTCTGTGGTTCTAATGGTTCTATCTGTGGTTCTAATGGTTCTGTGTCCAGATGAAGGAGGGCCGGAGAACGTCCAGCCTCAAAGCGAGCTACGAGGCCTTCAAGAACAACGACTTCCAGCTGAGCCGAGAGTTTTCCCTGTCCAGAGACACCAGCGGATACTCGTCCTCCGCCCTGGCCTCCACCCTCACCCAGACCCTCACCCCCACCACCGCCTCCGACTCCAGGGGCCGCAAGTCCAAGTGAGTACCCAGAGCGTGTACTTTATGGTGGGTTCGTGTCGGTAGTACTACAGTAAGGCCGTCTCCACGTCTCCTCAGCAGATTTTCCACCAGCAGCCCTCACCTGCATGGAAACAAGCAGATCATCTCCTCTTCCTCTGTTTCCAGGAGCAGCATCAAGTCTTCCAACCATCAGTCCTCTTCATCATCATCCTCCTCCTCCCTGTCGTCCTGCTCGTCTTCATCGGCGTTGGCTCAGGAGCTCTCCCAGCAGGCATCCACCCTGCCCGAAGCTGAGGCTAACAGCCAGGTGGACTGGACCTACGACCCCAACGAGCCCCGATACTGCATCTGTAACCAGGTATGCACATAAATACTGCATCTGTAACCAGGTATGCACATAAATACTGCATCTGTAACCAGGTATGCACATAAATACTGCATCTGTAACCAGGTATGCACATAAATACTGCATCTGTAACCAGGTATGCACATAAATACTGCATCTGTAGCTAAATATACACATAAATACTGCATCTGTAGCTAAATATGCACATAAATACTGCATCTGTAGCTAAATATACACATAAATACTGCATCTGTAGCTAAATATGCACATAAATACTGTATCTGTAACCAGGTATGCACATAAATACTGCATCTGTAGCTAAATATGCACATAAATACTGTATCTGTAGCTAAATATACACATAAATACTGCATCTGTAGCTAAATATACACATAAATACTGTATCTGTAGCTAAATATGCACATAAATACTGTATCTGTAGCTAAATATGCACATAAATACTGTATCTGTAGCTAAATATACACATAAATACTGCATCTGTAGCTAAATATACACATAAATACTGCATCTGTAGCTAAATATACACATAAATACTGTATCTGTAGCTAAATATACACATAAATACTGTATCTGTAGCTAAATATACACATAAATACTGTATCTGTAGCTAAATATGCACATAAATACTGTATCTGTAGCTAAATATACACATAAATACTGCATCTGTAGCTAAATATGCACATAAATACTGTATCTGTAGCTAAATATGCACATAAATACTGTATCTGTAGCTAAATATGCACATAAATACTGTATCTGTAGCTAAATATACACATAAATACTGCATCTGTAGCTAATATGCACATAAATACTGCATCTGTAGCTAAATATGCACATAAATACTGCATCTGTAGCTAAATATGCACATAAATACTGTATCTGTAGCTAAATATGCACATAAATACTGTATCTGTAGCTAAATATGCACATAAATACTGTATCTGTAGCTAAATATGCACATAAATACTGTATCTGTAGCTAAATATACACATAAATACTGCATCTGTAGCTAAATATGCACATAAATACTGCATCTGTAGCTAAATATGCACATAAATACTGTATCTGTAGCTAAATATGCACATAAATACTGCATCTGTAGCTAAATATACACATAAATACTGTATCTGTAGCTAAATATACACATAAATACTGTATCTGTAGCTAAATATGCACATAAATACTGTCTGTAACCAGTTCCAGACTGTAACCAGGTGGTTTGACAGTAAACTGAAGTATTGTTTGTAGTATTGATCGTAGTATTGGTGGTACCTTGTCTTCCAGGTTTCTTATGGAGAGATGGTCGGATGCGACAACACAGACGTGAGTTTTTCTGTTTATTTAATATCTTCAGATTCAGTTTACAACTGTCCTTTAGTTTGAATTGATCCATTGGCTCCATCACGGATCCATTGGCTCCATCACTGATCCATTGGCTCTATCACTGATCCATTGTTCCTCCCTCAGTGTCCCATCGAGTGGTTCCACTACGGCTGTGTGGGGCTGACGGAGGCTCCCAAGGGGAAGTGGTACTGCCCTCAGTGTACGGCCGCCATGAAGAGGAGAGGAAGCCGCCACAAATAGACCGGCAGCCATGTTGGATCTGGGACAGGCAGCCATGTTGGATCTGGGACCGGCGACCATGTTGGATCTGGGACCGGCGACCATGTTGGATCTGGGACCGGCGGCCATGTTGGATCTGGGACCGGCGGCCATGTTGGATCTGAGGTCAAAGGTGGCTGCAGACAAACACACTGATGACAGAAACTGTGGAGTCTGGAGCCACAGCGGGGAAAATGCTTTAGGTTCTGAGAGGAAATCTGGAATGAAATGCTTCAATACTAAACATTTAAAAATTGAAACTTTTAAAACTACAACAATCTGGCAGGTTTTTCCTACCTTAACCCTGTAAGACCCAAATATAAAATAAGAATGAGCAAAAATAAAATATATCAAACTATATATATATTCAAAATAGTTGCTGTTGTGTTTCTGCAGCAGTGGGTTTTGTAGGGTCAAGTCTGACTTTTTTCACAATGAGCAGCTGATTAGTCGTTAAGGAACCAATAATCAACGTCAAACATTTCAAACTAATTTTAAAACAGCTCTGATCTGATTGGTTAATGAGTCACAGCCAGTCAGCTGATCGTAAACCAATCAGATCGAGCCGTTTTAAAATATTTTATTTTATCGCAAGCCAAGTTTTTCAAAGCAATAAAGATAATCTGACCGTTACATTTAGCATTTAGTTTCACTTAAATCTCAAAATTAATCCTGACTTTGTTTGATCAAAGTTGAATAAAGTTACAGAGAGAAAACCTGATAAATGATCTCATAGTTTGTCCTTATTTAGACGCTTTCACAAACTATGAGCTTCTTTAATGTGGAATATGTCAGGTTTTTTTTCTCAGAAATAGACTTTTTTGTCCTATTTTCTCCACAAACTCGACTATTTTGGTGCAGAAAATTCAGTTATATTTATTTGTTTGTCTCATCAGCGTCTCTCTTTCAAACCACAGAACACTAAAAATAAAACTTTCCACCGAGACGCCTTCATGACGTTTTCTAGTTAAACTGTCTGCTGTGGAGCATTTTGACCAAATATCAGCCGGAGATGAAACTTCAGACGTCAGACTTTGAGAGTTAGAAAGAAGCTGAACCTCCACGGTGGAGTTTTAACTTTCATCCTAAAATTCAGACTCAGAATTTAAAGTGCAACAAAAATCTTCTAAAAACCTAAAGTTTTGTCTTAAAATCTGGAAACTTCGACTTTATTTGTTTCCGGATTCCTCTCCGTCTGTAGCGTCGATGTTCAGATTTAACCTCAGAGCCAGAGTCATTTTCCCACAAGACCGTGCTCCTCTCAGCAAAAACTACAAACAGGACGAACTGTTGGACTACAACTATGGCGGCCGTGTCTTTTATATGAAACGTGACAGAAGCAGGCGAAGCTGAGAACCCTCTGACCTCCTGAAATGTTTTACAGAATGTACAGAGTCAGAACCAATCAGCTGCAGCCTGGGAGTGTGTGTTTGTGTGTGTGAGTGTTGTTTATTTGTGTGTTTGTGTCCACAGATGTTTAAAAAAAGTCCAATAAAATGATGAGGATGTTTTGGTAAATCTGCCGGTTTCACTCGTGTCTTTCTGTTGGTTCTGCTGAGAACCTGGAGGTTCCGTTCTCAGGCCTTTGCTGTTCTCTAGGTCTGTTTTTAGGTCACATTACGTGGCGACCACTTGTTTACTTCAAAGGACAGCTGGCTCTTCCATCCCACTGCATAAACAGAGAAGACTTCTGGGTGGAGAAAACCTTGAAACCTGTAAGTACTTCAGCAGAACTCACTATTTTGGGTGGAATAAGCCTTTAAAACATGCTCATCAGAAAATACTGCTTAGATGGAATAACTGTTTAAAACTACAGTTAGTGGACAAAAGGTAGTATGTTGAATAGACCTTTATTTTTTAGGCAGAACCTAGTATTTTAGGGTGGAAATAAACCTTAAACCCATAATTTGTATAAAGTACTATTTGGATGGAATGAACCTTTAGAACTTGAAGTGTCTGAACAGGAAGTAGTATCTTAGTGGAAATATGTCTTTAACTTCAAAAGGACTTGAACAGAAAGTAGTGTGTTGCGTGGAATAGACCTTAAAAACTACAAGTACTTCTACACAAAGTATTTTGGTGGAACAGACATTTGAAAGTCAAAGCATGTAGACAAACTGTCGTTTTTATGAGTGGAACAACTCTCTGAAACTGGAAGTTCTTTGACAGGAAGCAGTATTTTTGTGGAATAAACCTTAAAGCTACAAGTACTTGGACCGTAAGTAGTATTTTGCATGAAAACAGCCTTTGAAACTTGAAGTTCTGAGGCTAACCCCAGTATTTGGGGTGGAAAAAACCTTAAACCTATAATTTGTTGGTTAGAAAGGACTATTTGGATGGAATAAGCCTTTAAACTTGAAGTGTTTAGACAGAAAGTTGTATTGTGCTGGAACAAACCTTTGAAACTTGAAATTCTTTGACAGAAAACATTATTTTTGTGGAATAAACCTTTAAAACTACAAGTACTTGGACTGAAAGTAGTATTTGAAACAAACCTTTTTACTAGCACTACTAAAAACCTGGAAGTACATGACAGAAAGTAGTACTTTGGGATTATAAACCTTTATAACTATAAGTAGTATTTTGGGGTGACCACACCTACTTGTACAGAAAGTCGTCTTTTGGTGGAACAAGTCTTTAAAACTTCAGGTACTGGATAGAAACTGGTGTTTTGTCTGAAACAAACCTTTTAAACTGATAATATGCAGACAGGAAGTAGTATTTTAGGTGGGAAAGAACTTTAAAACTACAAATACATGAACATAAACTTTTAAAACCAGAAGTACCGAGTAGACAGAAAGTATTTTTTATGGAATAAACCTTAAAGTAATGAAAATAAATCACCTGTTGATTATCCTTTCAAACTGTAAGTGCAGAGACAGAAAGTAGTATTTTGTTTGGAACAAACCTTTAAAACTGGAAGTATTTGGGTGAAATAAACCTTCAAAAGTACAAGAACATGGACTAAAACTAGTATTTTGGATGGAACGGGCCTTTAAATGTCTAATTTGTTCTTTAGAAAGTTCTGTTAGGATAGAATCGATCCTGAAAACATCAAGTCTGGTACTTCAGAGGTCGTTGGTTTCTGGTTCTGCTGCTGGGTTCATGTACCAGGTCGAAGTTTCTGGTTTTCCAGGAACGTTCTAATTCAGCCTGAGCCTTGGGTTCTGATCAGAAGAACCGTTGTAGAACCTCCTTAGGGACGTTTTTATGGGAATTAAAGTTCCTCCTCGAGGGTCGGTACGTCTGTAGAACACTCCACACTGGTTGGTTCAGCACACAGAAGACGTAACGCTGCTTCAGTCTTCTACCTTCTCGGTTCCTCTTGGGTCTTGGTTCCTGCCTGCTGGAGATCCAAGGTGAGGATTCGAGGCTTCGTTTTGAAGCAGAACTGGTTAAATCTGGATCGTCTGTTGTTCCTTGATCATTTTTTCATCTGACATCACATTTTTCAACTATTTCTGCTTCTACATCTGCCTGAAATGTTTTTAATAAATCCCCTGCTGATCCTCTACATGGAATAAACCTTTAAAACCTCAAGTACTTTTGGCAGAAGGTAGTATTTTGTTGGAATAAACCTTTAAAACTGTTATAACTTTTAGGCAGAAAGTAGTCCTTGAAACAAACATTTTTAATTAGAAATATGCAGACAGAAAGTAGTACTTTGGGTTTAATAAACCTTTATAACTATAAGTAGTATTTTGGCGGTGACCACACCTACTTGTACAGAAAGTCGTCTTTGGTGGAACAAGTCTTTAAAACTTCAGGTACTGGATAGAAACTGGTGTTTTGTCTGAAACAAACATTTTAGACTGATAATATGCAGACAGGAAGTAGTATTTTAGGTGGGAAAGAACTTTAAACTACAAATACATGAACATAAACTTTTAAAACCAGAGTAGACTGAAAATATTTTTATGGAATAAACCTTAAAGTAATGAAATAAATCCGCTTTTGATCCACTTCCTTCCTCTGTTGAAGTGTATTTTTTTAAGACATTATTTATTTTATAACTAATTGACACTATGTGAAGCCAGAAATATTTTTTATCATTATTGTGTATTTATTTATTTATATTAATTAAACTAACTTTAGGTGGCCAGTTTCAACAGGAAATACTTTTTATTATAAAGTTATATCAAAACTCTTTTTGTCAGTCTTTAAAAATGTGATTCTTTCTAGTCACGTGTTCTTAATGTTATTTTATGTCATACATGTCAATTCACAACCACTTACTGCAGTATTATTGATTTTTCATTTATTTCAATAATAAAAATTAAAGAAATAATTTATAAAAAATATTTTCAGCTTTAAACTAGAATTTTCATCCATGAAATAAAAATGTGAGAAATTACTAAACATTTGAATTTTTATAGTGTCATGTTGCCACGTGTATTTTAGTACATGTGTGTTCATGTTATTTTGCACGTGTTACTTTATACATGTGTGTTATTTTATACATGTGTGTTCTCTGGTACACGTGTGTTATTTTATACATGTGTGTTCTCTGGTACATGTGTGTTATTTTATACATGTGTGTTACTTTATACATGTGTGTTCTCTGGTACACGTGTGTTATTTTATACATGTGTGTTCTCTGGTACATGTGTGTTATTTTATACATGTGTGTTCTCTGGTACTGTGTGTTATTTTATACATGTGTGTTATTTTATACTGTGTGTTATTTTATACATGTGTGTTCTCTGGACATGTGTGTTATTTATACATGTGTGTTACTTTATACATGTGTGTTCTCTGGTACACGTTGTTATTTTATACATGTGTGTTCTCTGGTACACGTGTGTTATTTTATACATGTGTGTTCTTGGTACAGTGTGTTATTTTTATACACGTGTGTTACTTTATACATGTGTGTTATTTTATACATGGTGTGTTATTTTATACACGTGTGTTATTTTATACATGTGTGTTATTTTATACATGTGTGTTATTTTATACATGTGTGTTCTGGTACATGTGTGTTATTTTATACACGTGTGTTACTTTATACATGTGTGTTATTTTATACATGTGTGTTATTTTATACACGTGTGTTACTTTATACACGTGTGTTATTTTATACATGTGTGTTATTTTATACATGTGTGTTATTTTATACATGTGTGTTCTCTGGTACATGTGTGTTATTTTATACACGTGTGTTACTTTATACATGTGTGTTCTCTGGTACACGTGTGTTATTTATACACGTGTGTTATTTTATACATGTGTGTTCCTGAAATAACCCCAGCAGGAAGAGGGAGGCGCTGACCTCCTGCTGAGCTTCAGACTTTAACGGTCCGGATCCAGATGACAGAGAGGAGAGTCAGTCTGAGAACCAGGACAGCAGAACCTCCTTCGGACTGATCCGGACCTCCAGCTTTAACTAGAACCAGATGCTGATTCGGAACCAACTTCTCCGTTTTCCGTCTCATTCGCCTCCGAGGCTCCGTTACCGGGACTGAGGACTTATTTACCGGGACTGAGGGGTTTATTTACCGGACCACGGTTACCCGAAGGCTTGCCAGAAGAACAAAGAAGAACTTTAACGGAACTTCCCGGATGTTTCCCTAACAGGAGGTTTTCTCCTAAAAAGTTCCCAGCAGAGTTTCAGAAAAAGACGCAGGAAAGCTGCGCCTTGGAGAAACTCTGAGGAAGAGGAGGAGGAGGAGGAAGAGCGGCGCCTCTCTGGACGGTCATATGGTTCTTGTTTGGACCACATGATCCCCCGGAGAACCTCTGGAGAACTCCGGAGAACCTCTGGAGAACTTCTGTGCGCTCAGCTGCGTTAAACGTCTCCTGACCCTTTAGAGTCGATCATCTGGATTTAGTTCTTCTAAGAGAGTCTGAGGAGGATCCAGGAGGAGAATCCGTGAAGGAGAACTTAGTCCAGCTGGTAGTAAACTTCACCGAGCTGTTGGATCATCAGGATTTATGTGGATTTCGGATCTATCCTGACTTGTGTAGAACTGAAGCCTCTCAGCCTCCTAAGCTCCCACATTAACCCCTTCCTCCACCAGAACCAATCAGGAGCCTCCGTCAGTCTCACCTGTGGGCGGGGCTCGGTGGGAGGAATGCAGGTGATGAAGGTGAGGAGTGAAGCTTCTCCTCCTCCTCCATGCGGTGCCTCCTCCTCCGGGCCGCCGGGACGCTGCTCCGCCGCCGGTCCCTGTCCGGTCCGCTGCTGCTGCTCGGTGTGGCGGCGTGTCTGTTCTACCAGAGCCTGACGGCGGCCCGGAACCACCGGGGCTCCGGTCCGGTCCACAGCAGCAGCAGAGGGAGGTCCGGACGGCGGCGGAGGACGTCCTGATGGAGACCCGAGAGCTGGTGTGTTCTCTGGAGGACCTGCGGGCCCAGGTGAGTCCCACGTTCAGCCATGACGTCATCACGCAACTCAACCAGTCTGATTAATGGATGAGATGAAATCCAACTTTTAACTGGAATTATTCAAATTTAAAAAGTATTTTACAGCTAAAAATGGACAAGAGAAACAAAACGACAAAAGTCAGAAAAAACAGGCAAAAAACCAAACAAAAACAAGACAAATATTATAAAACAAGAGAAAAAGTTTTGCAAAGTTCTCTTGATTTTTCATGTTTTTTAATGGAAGGACCAGTGCATGTTCTAAATATTCCCACGGCTGTCGAAATAATTGATGTCTGTTTGTTCATGCTGTTGTTGAAGAAGTTTTTTTTTGCTGATGTTTTCTTTCTAACGTGTTCAAAGGTGAAAACAGAATGTGGAATGGACTGGACTGGTTGTGTCGCTCTTCCTGTGAGCTACTGGAGCTAAATGAACTAAAATATACAGCGTCAGGCGAAACAAAACTGTGGAAGACTAGAACTGCGGAAGAAGAATTGAAAATAGTTCACCTCTGAGTATGAGCACCACCGTCCGAGATCTAACATTATTTTGGCTCATGTCATAGAACAGAAAAACAAAAAAACTCTTGTCATGAAGTTTTTTCTTCACTCGTCCTGTCATCTCACTTTCTATACACTTCTCTCCTATTTTTTCTTTGGAAGAACCTTTTTTATTAATTCTTATGTGTAAAAACAAAAAAAAAAGACTAAAAATCAGACAAAACGCTACAAAGCGACAAACAACACAAGCAAGACAATAGGGAATACAAATGACAAAACATGAGACAAATGACAAAATATTTACAAAATGAGACAAAAGACGACAAAAGAGAAGCAAATGAGACAAACAAAACAAAAGAGAAAAAGTTTTCACAAAAAATGGCAAACAACAAAAACGAGACAAAAGGGACAGTCAGAGAAACAATGGGTCCAATTAAAACGATCATTTAAATTATTTTCATTAAATAATTTCCTGTTTAATTAAACTGCAGATAAAATTTAGTGAAATCACAGAAATATTGTAACTTTTTGTCGTTTTTGTTTAGTTTCATGTCGTTTGGTTGCGTGTGCCTCATTTTTGTAATATTTTGTCTTGTTTTTGTTGTTTTTTTGCCATTTTTTGTCTTGTTTCGTGTCTTTTGTCTCATTGTTTGTCATTTAGTTCATACTTTTGTGTTTGTTCCTTTTTGAATATTTTGTCTAGTTTTTGTGGGGTTTTTTGTACTTTTTTGTTCCTTTGGTTGTTGCTTTGTGTCTCATTTTTGTACTTGCTCTAAACCAAAGG
This sequence comes from Acanthochromis polyacanthus, assembly GCF_021347895.1. Taxonomy (NCBI): domain Eukaryota; kingdom Metazoa; phylum Chordata; class Actinopteri; family Pomacentridae; genus Acanthochromis; species Acanthochromis polyacanthus. The sequence goes on along the minus strand of NC_067113.1, from coordinate 38,237,888 downwards.
GACCACTAGGGGTTTGTGTTGTTTCCAGGTTGTTTAATGCTGTGGTCTTTCTGGCTTACTGGTCTGATTAGTGTGACTTTCCTGGTCTAAATATTCAGTAGATCTTCTCTGCACCAGTTTTCTGGTATGAACTTCAGAGTCTTTGCGGCTCTTTGTTGACTATCTTTAGATCTGGCGTCTGATTGGCTGTTAGACTTCTCCAGCAGCTGACTGACAGCAGAGCCGACCAATGGGCCGCTCCGCTGCCGGTATGTGCTGGGGGTATTTTAAGTGAGTCTCCTGATAGAAGTATTTGGATCCGGTTTCTGACAGATAAGTGAGTGTGAGGCGGCAGCGAGGCCGTTAATCTGCTCCGTTTGTTTTTGGTCTGTTTTAGTACGGCACTAAAACTCCGTCAGCTGCTCGGCTTAGAGCAGCACAAACCCACTTTATGAGTGTTGTTCAGAGGGAGGGGCGTCAAACCCTCAACAGGACGACACACAAAACTACACAAAACTGCACTGTTTCTGTGTTTTCTGCTGTCTCATTGGGTCCTTAGTCCATTTCTGGTCGCTTTGTTTCTCATTTTCATAATTTTTTGTCTTATTTTTGTTGTTTTTTTGTCTGACTTTTGTTGTGTTTTTTTGTCTTTTTGTCTTATTTTTGTTGTTTTTTTGTCTTTTTTTTTGTCTGACTTTTGCTGGTTTTTTGTGTTTTTTGTCTTATTTTTGTCTATTTTTTGTCTGACTTTTGTGTTTTGTGTCTTGTTTTGCTGTTTTTTGTATTTTTTGTGTGATTGTTCCCATTTTGTGTTGCATTTTTGTTGTCTTGTCGTTTTTTGTCTCACTTTTTTGTTTCTCGTTTTCGTAAATTTTGTCTTGTTTTATTGTTTTTTTGTCTGACTTTTTTCATTTGTGTCTCGTTTTGTAATATTTTGTTTTGTAATTTTTGTCTTTTTTGTCAGATTTTTATCGTTTTGTGTCTCATTGTTTTTGTGTTCTTTTGTCGACCAAACAACAGTATTAATTCCAGAACTTCTCATGTAAATATGCAGTTACAGACTGAAGGACACCTAACATAACTGTTAAAACAGTTTGAATGGAAACCCTGAATAAAAATCAGCTTTAGAGGAATTAACTGAATAATACAACAAACAAAAAGGAGGTAAATGGTCAAAAAATATTTAAAAAAGCTGCCAAAATATAAAAATGATAAGAGATTAACACATTATCTGGTTTTAAAACTTGTATTTTACTTAATATTGAGTTTATTTGTTGTACATTTTACTTGTTTTTCTCTGTTTTAAACCATCAGTAAACAGGAAGTGGATTTATTCCAACTCATTTATGTTATCTAAACATCCGACCATTTTTTTCTCAAACTAATCATTCATTTTTAGAGTTTAAGATGTCAGAACGTGCTTATATTCGTTTAGTTGTTATTCTTACTGGTTCCCTGAACACCAAATGATCTGATCTGAACCATTGAATGCTGAGTGAGGAACCTTCAAGGTCTTAAACTTCCAGGATCTTTAGAATCTTTTAGAGTTTTTGAGGATTTTTCAAGATCTTTTGGATGTTTCGGGGGTCTTTGTGGTCCCTTCTGGTCCCTTCTGGTCTACGTTCCAGGTTCTGTTCTCTGACGTTCTCCAGTCAGATGTTCTCATCTGTCAGCTGTTCTCTTCTCTGGTTTCTGTCCGACAGCTTCCAGTCAGTCGGTCTGGATTTACTGCCGAGAGCAGATTCACAGGATTTCTATAGAGTCCTGCAGAGTCCATGACTATCTAATCAGCGTCCTGTTTGACGAGGTTTGATCAGATTATTTAAAGTCTCTTTGAGAGATGTCAACTACCCTAAAATTACCCAGAAAACATAGAATCCATCCCATAATTATATACCAATGATTTTAACCATCTGGTTAAATTTAAATGTGTTTCATCCAGTTTAAATAAATAAATACCTTTAATATCTCATTAAAGAACCTCAGATCTGAGCGTTAAAATCGCTAACCCTGAGGACCTCTGATGACTCAGCGTCTGGTTCTGTCGTCATGACGACAGCAGTGTGATTGGCAGCTGACAAACAGGTGAGGCGTTATCTACGCACTGTTGGACAGATTAGAACCTGGAGAACGCTCTGTGTCTTTGTGTTCGTCTGTTGTCATTTTCCCTTTGTGTTCATTTTGGTGTTTTTTTTTCTGTTTGCTACTTTTGTGTTAATTTCTGTTCTTCTGAGGTGTTTGTGTCTTGTGTGTTACTTTTTTCGACTCTTCCTGTAGTTTGTGTCTTTTTACAGTCGTCCTGTTTATTTTTGAGTTCATTTATGTCTTTTTATGTTAATTTAGCACATTTGTCTCTTTGTTTCTTTGTTTTTGTGGTATTTTGGCTTCATTTATGTTCATTTACTGTCTTTTTGTGTTGATTTTGGTGTGTCTGTGTCATGTGTGTGTGTGTTCTTTGGTCTTCGGGGGTTCGAGGCTGATCTCTTTGTTCTGGTTTGTTTCCGTTCTGAGTTTTTGACCTCGACAGGAAGAAAAACAGAAAACTGGAGTTGAATGTAAAACAGATGGAGAACAGAACCTGCTGGTTCTGGTTCTGAAACAGAACCCTGCTGTTCTGGTTCTGTTCCTTCATATCCTTAGAAGACAAACTGTTGGTTCTTTTTCTCATGTTCTTAAACTGCTGGCTTTGGTTCTGGTTCTGTTCTCCTTCTAGTTCTGGTTCTGGTTCCGTTCTGATTCTGGTTCTGGTCCCTAACCTCACTCTCTGTGTCCCCTCAGGTCCCAGGTCTCGTCCAGAGGCTCCTCCCCTCCAGGCAAGGCGCCGTCAGGGCCGTGGTTCTGACGGGTCGGAGGTCGTGGTGGGACCCGAGGTCCAGCTGTACCAAGAGGGTTCTGCAGCAGACGGGCTTCCAGGTCCAGCGAGCCGATACGCAGAACCAGCAGCTTCCTGAGACCGGGTCAGTGAATGCACCGCGGTGCTTCAGGGCCGCAAGGAAAAACAGACTCAGTTATAGATGGAAGAAGGTAGTAATGTAGCTTTAGTTACTCCAACTGTAGTAATCAGATTACTTCTAACGCAGAGTATTTACTCTGACGTCAAAACTACAACCTCTGGTTGCTTTGGACAAAATTCTGTGTAATTTTAGGAACTTTGGTGTCATTTTGAGTCGTTTTGGACAAATGTTTAGTTGTTTTAAAACACAGTTTGACTCATTTGTGAATCACGTTTAGTAATTTTGGACACTTTTGGAGTCATTTAGATTTTTTTTTGCTGTTTTGAGTCATTTGGGACGAGGTTCCAGCCATCTGGAGCTCATTTGAGCTGTCAGACGGTCCATGGTTCCAGACCTGACAGCGTTCTGCTGTTCACAGCTCAGTTAGTTCTGATTTGGAGCTGAATTTTTCACTTTGTCTCATAAAGTGGTTTGTTTTGATTGTTCAGAGAGAAGAACTCTCCTGTCCAACAGTCCTGATGAATCTCATATCTCGGTGTAAGAAGTTGTTTGTCAGTGAAACATTCCCAACGTTCCTGAAAAAGCTCCGGTTCCTGGCAGTAAATTTCAGACATAAATAAACGGTGTGTGGTCGACGTCCGGCCGTCTGCTGAGTGTGTTTGAGGTCCACTGTTTCTGGGTGGAGATTTCCTGACAGCAGCTGGAACAGACTGTTAGTGTTCAACCGTAGAACCAGAACAAACATCAGCACGGTCTAACATTAAAAACAACAAATCAGTCCAACGTGTTTCACTAAAAACTCCTTTATCTGAAGTTTAAAGTCTGTTCTCTGTCTTTTTAAACTTCTTTTCCTTCCTCGGGCCTGAAAACAGCTCCGTCCAGAAACCACAGCAGAACGTTTCCTGTCGGTCCACAATCACTTCCACATGTTTGTCCATATTTGGTGGTGGGTTCTCCCTCTGTGCTCCGCCATTAGAACCCACATTCCTGCTTCTGCTCAGGAGGAGAAACCAAACGTTCTGCTTCACGTCTTTGGTTTCTAGTGAAGCTGCTTTTTTACAAGCCGTTTACTGCAGTTAATGACAAAAATAACCGGAAAAATTAACACAAAACAAACAATTAAACACAAAACTACACACAATAAAACTATTAAGATGATTCAGAAATAAACTTATAAATAGATAAAACATAGAAAACTTTATAAAAAATGCTAAAATAACAAAGTCACTTTAATTAAAAATAAAACTTTTATTTTGTAACAGCCTCCTGTCTCTGTGGTTGTGACTTCCTGTCTGTCTCCATGGTTACAGGTGACGGTGGGTGAGCCTCCTGCTGTGTCTCAGTTCTTCGGAGCAGAGCTGTCTGAGGAGGATTTCTTTTCTCAGCTGCAGCGTCATCAGACGGTGAGACTCACCTGTCCTCAGTGACCTCACCTGTCTGGTGACATCACAGCTCACCTGTTGATGTGTGTCCTCAGGTGAACCTGCTGCCTGGTCTGATGGAGGCGTTCTCTGATGCAGGTGGAGGTGTGTGTCGCTTCTACAGCAGCTTTACCGCCGACAGGTGAGTCTGTCCAGGTACATCCACAGCAGGAGGCGGAGCTAAATGCAGCGTGTCGGTCAGGTGAACATGAAGAGTCTCCGATCAGCTGATGTTTGGAATTAAGCATCAAACTCTGACTTTAACTCGTTTGTTTGTTTATGTCAGGATCTGATTTACCCATGAGGCTGCACTCCTGTGGATCGACCAATCAGAAGCTGCAGATTCCTTCAGACAGGTGAGATGATTTTTACACCTGGACAGATTCAACAGCCTTAAACTCCGAGTGTAGATTCTGGTCCGGTTCTGATCTGGTTTCTGGTCCAGTTCTGGTTCTGGTCCAATCTGATCTGGTTCTGATCCGGTTCTAGGCTGATTCTGGTTCAGTTCTGTCCTTATTCCGACCTCGTTCTGGTTTGGTTCCAGTTCTGATCTGGTTCTGGTTGGTTCTGATCTGGTTGTGGTTCTGTTGTGGTTCTGGTTCTAGTCTGGTTCTGGTTCTGGTTCTAGTCTGGTTCTAGCCTGGTTCTGGTCTCCAGGCAGGTGATGCTGTCTGCTTCTGTTTCTCTGACAGTGACTCACCTGTGGAAGCTCCACCTCCTGCTCTGGTTGCCATGGTGAATGTTTACGTCCTGGTAACCTCAGTGACGCCTCTTACCTCCTTCCTGCATGACATCAGTGTGGTAATGACCAATCAGCAGCGAGGGTTCGACCTGTGAAGGTGAAGCACCTGGAAGCTCTTTGTTTGTTTGTTGGTTTGTTGTTTTCCCTGTCATCTCACCCTCGTCTTCCTCTCAGCTCCGTGACTTCCTGCTGCAGCAGCTCAGACCAACAAACTCCCATCAGGCCTTAGGTCAGGTGAAGCAGGTGATAGGTGAGGTGCTGCAGGCGGCGACAGCCAATGAGACGCAGCGACAATCGCAAGTGAGTTCTGGATTTTAGAACCAGTTTTTTACAGGAGAACATGTTTATATTTCAAAATAAGACTTATAATACAAAGTATTGTATATTTTTATCGCCCCCTGCTGGCTGATTATTATATTTTTATATTTTTGTTGCCCCCTGTTGGCTGATTATTATATTTTTATCGCCCCCTACTGGCTGATTATTATATTTTTATATTTTTGTCACCCCCCTGCTTGCTGATTATTTTTTTTTATCACCTTCTGCTGGCTGATTATTATATTTTAAATTTTTATTGTCCCCCTGCTGGCTGCTTATTGTATTTTTTATTATTTTTGGCACCCCTGCTCTCTGATAATTGTATTTTTATATTTTTGTCGCCCCCTGCTGGATGATTATTATATTTTTATGTTTTATCGCCCCCTGCTGGCTGATTATTATATTTTATTTTGTCGCCCCCTGCTGGATGATTATTATATTTTATATTTTTGTAGCCCCCTGCTGGATGATAATTAATTTTTATATTTTGTCGCCCCCTGCTGAATGATTATTATATTTTATATTTTATCGCCCCCTGCTGGCTGATTATTATATTTTTATATTTTTGTCGCCCCCTGCTGACTGATTATTATATTTTTACATTTTGTCGCCCCCTGCTGGATGATTATTATATTTTTATATTTTTGTCACCCCCCTGCTTGCTGATTATTTTTCTATCACCTTCTGCTGGCTGATTATTATATATTTATATTTTTATCACCCCCTGCTGGCTGATTATTATATTTTTAATTTTTTTATTGTCCCCCTGCTGGCTGCTTATTGTATTTTTTTATTATTTTTGGCACCCCCTGCTCTCTGATAATTGTATTTTTATATTTTTGTCGCCCCCTGCTGGATGATTATTATATTTTTATGTTTTATCGCCCCCTGCTGGCTGATTATTATATTTATTTTTGTCGCCCCCTGCTGGCTGATTATTATATTTTTACATTTTTGTCGCCCCCTGCTGACTGATTATTATATTTTTATATTTTTGTCGCCCCCTGCTATCTGATTATTATATTTTACATTTTGTCGCCCCCTGCTGACTGATTATTATATTTTTATATTTTGTCGCCCCCTGCTGGCTGATTATTATATTTTTATATTTTTATCGCCCCCTGCTGGCTGATTATTATATTTTTACATTTTTGTCGCCCTCTGCTGGATGATTATTATATTTTTATATTTTTGTCGCCCCCTGCTGGATGATTATTATATTTTTATATTTTTATCGCCCCCTGCTGGCTGATTATTATATTTTTACATTTTTGTCGCCCCCTGCTGGCTGCTTCATGACCCTCTTTGTGTTCCAGGTGTGTCCTGTGTTTCCAGCTGCTTACCTTCACTCTGCTGTTCAGTGGTTCCGTCTCACCTGTGGTCGTCCAGGTAACAGTACCTCATTATTACCTCTGTGTTTTGGTGTAAACTGCCCCGCTGGCTGCAGACCACAGAACTCGGAGAACCCAGAACTCGGAACGTGTTTTGGAAACAGAACTCTGACGGATTCCAGACAAAGCTGTAATTGGAGACGCTTTGCTGATCAGAGCAGGAATTCAACCCATGAAGGAGGCCGTTGTTCTGCAGCAGAACCTTACTGGGCCTCAAACACAACAAACGTGGCGTTTGTTGTGACCCCCGGTAGAACTTCATGTTCCACAAAGGTTCTAAGAGCGGAAGGTGTAGTTCAAGTTCCCAAAATGTTCTTCTTAAATGCAAGATTACTAAAGATGTTCTAAAAGTGTTTGGTGAAAACGTTGTTAGACTGATATGTTCTAACGTTCTCAGAACCAAATGTTTCCCAGAGAACATTCTTCATGTAACATTGTGGAATATTATCGGAACGTTTTATAGGTTCTATAATGTGTTTCCTCAACAACATCCCCAAAACAGTGAAGAACATTGTACCAGAACGTTCCACCTGAGTTACTATATCACATTATAGGAACATTTTACGGAAGAACGTTCTACGATGTGTTCCACTCAACAAACGGGTCAAATGTTCCACCTTTAATATGTCGCATTGCAGGAACGTTATAAAACGTTCTATAGAAAAAACATTCTCGCCTACAGCTTTGAAAACGTTCTTCCTTTGTCTTTATGGGACATCTGAAGAACGTTTTACAGAAGAACGGTCTATAATCAGTTCCCTCGAGAACAGCCAGAATGTTCCACTTTTGTTAATACATCACATTACCGGAACGTTTTATAGGGGCGGGGCTACCTCAGCTGCTTTCTGATTGGTCGGCAGGTGTGTGATGTTTTTCTGCTGCTCTTCAGGTGAACTCTGATTGGACGTTTTCTTCTCTGAGCGACGAAACGTTTGAAGGACAAATAACCAAAGATCTGATCCTGGAGGACGTCATGAACTTCCTGCTGCCGCTCAGAGCACACCTGAAGGACACACACCTGAAGGACACACACCTGGAGGACACACACCTGAAGGACACACACCTGGAGACGGACACACACCTGGAGACGGACACACACCTGGAGACGGACACACACCTGGAGGACACACACCTGGAGGACACACACCTGGAGGACACACACCTGTCCTCCTCAGAGACAAGGGAACAGGTGAGTCCACAAGTTAATGAATTAAATTTGTTTAATGAGTTTTATTGAGTCTGTTGATACAAGAGATTAAAAATAAATCAATAAAAGAAATGAGTAATTAAATCTGTTATCAATAAACAGTTCAGATAATTCAGTGAAATCAATTAACCAATCAGAAAATCAATAATAAATAAAGATTTACCTAAATTAAATTAATGTCCAGATGAACATTTCACTGTTATAAATCAATAACAAATTAAAGCAGAAATAAATCTAACTAATAAATCGAATAAATTCACATATAAAATTTTTTAAAATGTCTGAAATAATAAATAAAAATTACATAAATTAAATGAATATGTATTCAATTATTTAGATGAAATTAATATTTTCAAACAACTGGAAATAATAATAATAATCTAATTAAAAACTGAAATAAATACCAGTAAATAAACCAGGAATTAACAACTTACAAAATATATTAAAATAAGCAAAACATAACATAAATACAGATTAAAAGTTAATAAAATAATAAATTCTACAAATAAACAGATGAAGAAATTGGTAAAAATAATAAATAAATAACCAATAATAATGTGTATGTAAATGTTGAAATAAAACATAGACTTTAATGGAAATAGTTGATGAAGTTAATGCAATAAAACATTTTTCTCTTGTTAATTAAATTTGTTTAAATTTATTAAAAAATCGTTTAAATTCTCTAAACTGATCTTTAAAATCTGAGGACAAAGCAGCAGATCTAAAGCTGTAAAAACATTTAAATACAGAATTTATTTTGATTTTTATTTCTGTGATTTTTGTATTTTAGTGAATTTTACAAAGAAAAACACCAAGAATAATTGAGAAACAAATAAACCTGGAATATTGATGATAAAACATGAAGTGAAGGAAGCAAACAGTTTTATTTTTCGTTGTTTGGTTCTCAGCTCGGTTCCTGCAGAACAACTGAATGTTTGTCGGAGAACCAACTTCTGCTGCTGCTGCAGTTTCAGCAGCAGATTAAAACTCCGTCAGCGTTTCAGCCGGTAGGTTCCAGCTTCTTTCTTCTTCTTCTGTGGTGTTTTACTGCCTCCTGCTGGTCACGTAGATCTGGTGACTCAACTTTGACGACATAAAAACACAAAAAAGGAGACCAAGAATAGTTGTGTCTCAGTTTTGTTGTGGTAATTTTAGGGCTTTTGGGGAAAATATTCCATCTTTGTGGTAGTTTTGTGCCTTTGTGGTTGTTTTGTGTCTTTGTGGTTGTTTTGTGTCTCTTTGTGGCTGTTTTGTTCCTCTTTGTGGTAGTTTTGTGTCTTTGTGGTTGTTTTGTGTCTCTTTGTGGTTGTGTTGTGTCTCTTTGTGGCTGTTTTGTGCCTCTTTGTGGCTGTTTTGTGTCTCTTTGTGGTAGTTTTGTGCCTCTTTGTGGCTGTTTTGTGCCTCTTTGTGGCTGTTTTGTGTCTCTTTGTGGCTGTTTTGTGCCTCTTTGTGGTTGTTTTGTGTCTCTTTGTGGCTGTTTTGTGCCTCTTTGTGGCTGTTTTGTGACTCTTTGCGGTTGTTTTGTGACTCTTTGTGGTTGTTTTGTGCCTCTTTGTGGCTGTTTTGTGACTCTTTGTGGTTGTTTTGTGACTCTTTGTGGTTGTTTTGTGTCTCTTTGTGGCTGTTTTGTGACTCTTTGTGGTTGTTTTGTGCCTCTTTGTGGTTGTTTTGTGTCTCTTTGTGGCTGTTTTGTGACTCTTTGTGGTTGTTTTGTGTCTCTTTATGGTTGTTTTGTGCCTCTTTGTGGTAGTTTTTGTCTCTGATGATGTCATTTCCTGTCTCCAGATCTCTCCCAGCATTTCTTCTTCGTCTTCTTCGTCTTTCGGTGTCTCTGACCTTCTCACCAGGATCAGGAGTTTCTACGAGCTCCAGACAAACATCAGCTGCAGGTGAGAAGATCAACGCTGTCAGCTGATTGGCTGTGTCTGAACTCTGTGACATCACTTCCTGTTTCCTGCAGGACTGACGAGGCGGAGGAACCGACCAATCAGCAGCCGGCTCAGTCGTCTTCACAGGACGAAGGTAAAACTCAGATTTAGTCCGATCTGAACGATGTCTGGGAGCTGCTTCTAATTATTATCAATATCATTTAATATCTTTTATTCATGATTTATTTGTCTTTTTAAAGATGAAGTCAAGCTTTGAAATCAACATAAAACAACTTTATCGTCCACATTAGTAACAGAAAATAGCTTTTTACAAATATAATCATGCATGTTCTGTTATTATTTATCAGTGCAACTCTTTTTAGCATTTTTATTTTTGGTATTTACTATTGTAATATTATTATTAAATATATGATTATTATTGTCATGATTTATAGTCAGTACTACTACAATGCTATCTACTATTATAATTATTAATATTTACATTTTGTTGTTTTTTATTTACATTACTGTTCTGAGTTTTTATTCTGCTTCAGTTTTATGATTTGTTGTTTTAACTTTTTGTTTAGTGGTTCTTATTAGATATGTAGTTGTTCTTTGTGCTCGTTTTGAGGATTTTTGTGGTCGTTTTATGGCTCTTTTTGGATATTTAGTGGTTCTTTGTGCTCGTTTTGAGTTTTTTGTGGTCGTTTTATGGCTCTTTTTGGATATTTAGTGGTTCTTTGTGCTCGTTTTGAATTTTTTTGTGGTCGTTTTATGGCTCTTTTTGGATATTTAGTGGTTCTTTGTGCTCGTTTTGAGGATTTTTGTGGTCGTTTTATGGCTCTTTTTGGATATTTAGTGGTTCTTTGTGCTCGTTTTGAGTTTTTTGTGGTCGTTTTATGGTTCTTTTTGAATATTTAGTGGTTCTTTGTGCTCGTTTTGAGTTTTTTTGTGGTCGTTTTATGGCTCTTTTTGGATATTTAGTGGTTCTTTTTTCATTTTGTGATTCTTTTTGGTTGTCTTGGTCTTTTTGTGTTCATTTTGGGGGTTTGTGGTCGTTTTGTTGTTCTTCTTGGTCATTTTATGTTTTTTGTGTCATGTTCTGATTGGTTCTGCTGTGTTCCAGGTTCCTGTGTGGACCCGCACCTCCGACAGATCTACACTGACCCCGCCCTCACCTTGACTCCGCCCTTCAGTCCTCAGGTAAAGGAGTATCAGGCCGAGGTGACCTTTGACACGGTGACCATCAGAATCCGACCAGAACCGATGAGTTCAGCCTGCAGGGTTCACCTGGATGAGCACCGAGGACCCAGGTAGGACCAGAACCAGAACCAGGACCAGGACCAGGACCAGGACCAGAACCACAACTCTGAGGGTTATCTTCATCGTTTCTTCCCTCCAGGATGGCAAACTTCCCGGTCGGCCTCGGCAAGAGCAGGATCAGCATCCTGGTGACGGACGGCGCCGATCCGGAGCCCGTCGTCATGACGATCTACACCGTCCACGTGTTCCGGGAGAGCCGGCCCAGCCTGCCCATGTTTGGAGATCATGTGATGTGCAGCTTCCTGCAGGTGGGTCAGCTGCTTCCTGATTGGCTGATTTTATTAAGGGATTATCTTTAGAGATGTGGTGAAGGATTATTGATCCAATAATCGATCAGGTGATCGAGTCACCTGTAGTTAGTCGGTTGTTAGTGGCTCTTTGTTGCAATAATTAGTGAGCATCATGTCGTTATAATCCCGTTATTATCTCGTTATCATCTGGTTTTGAGCTCATAATTTGGTTACAGTCCTGTTATTTGTTATCTTCTTCGTTATTATCTCCTCAGTTTAGTTTTGATCTTTTATATTTTCTCGTTATTTTCTCGTTAGTATCTCCTTATTTTCTTGTCGTAATCTCGTTATTATCTCATTGTCTTGCTATCTTATTATCTCATGTTCTTGTGTTTTTGTTTTGATCTCATAATTTGGTTACAAGCTCGTTCTGATCTTATCTCACTATAATCTCATTATTATCTCATGTCCACATTGCAATTTAGTTTTGATCTCATTATCTTCTCGTTCTAATCTTGTTAATATCTCTGTATTATGTCGTTGTCTTGTTATAAGCCTAATATGTTCTCATGATCTCGGTATCTTCTCATTATGTCCTCACTATGGTCTGTCCTATCTGTCATGTCATGATCTCGTTATCTCCTCATTTTCATCTTGTCTTCTTGTTATCTTCATGATATTTTTAACTTCTCCTGATTTTCTCATCGTGACCTCGGTTTATTCTCGTTATGGTTTTACTTTCTAATTAAGATCTCACAGTTTTTCTGAATATTTCTGTAATAAATTGAGCTCAGACGTGTTCTGAGGAGAACGAATGTGAAGCTGAGTTGACGTTTGTGGTTCCTGTCGGTTCCCTTCTGGTTCTGATGCTGTGCTTCTTGTTTGCTGGTTGATTTTTGGTCTCTGGCTTTGATTTAACGTTTGGCTTCGGCTCGTGGTCCGGTTCCTCTGAGAACGTTGCTGGCAGAGAACCCGGCTGCTCCTTGGTTCTCCTTTAAATTCTCCTCACAGCCTCAGCCACTTTCTTCAGATTTGAGAGTTTAGATCAGACATTAGAACCCTTGTTATTTATTGATGGCGCTACAGTTTGAACTAATGAAGGTGTTAGAATCTCATTATCTCCTCATTATGATCTCATTATCCTCCTGTCATAATCTTGTTTCCCAGTATTGTCTCGTTATGTTCTCGTTATAAACTTATCTTCTTGTAATCATCTCTGTATGATCTTGTTGTCTTCTCATGATCTCATTATGATCTTATTATGATCTTGTTGTGATCTTGTTATGATCTCCTTATGATCTCTTCATCTTCTCCTTTAATTCTTGTTGTCTTCCCAGCATTATCTCTATCTCTATCATCTCTTTATCTCCTTCTTGTTTTCTCAATATGATCTTACCATAATCTTATCTTTACAGTATAATCTTCTTATTACAATCTCTTTATTTTCTCATATAATCTCATTATAATCGTGTAATTTTCTTGCTACAACCTTGTTTTAATCTTTTTATGATCTTTTTGTCTTTTTGTTTTGATTTCTTATCGACTGGATCGCGGTTTTACCTCGGTATAGTCTTGTCACGATCTTGTTGTCTTCTTTTTTATCTCTTTATCTTCTTGTTAAATTCTTGTTTTCTTCCCAGTATAATCTCAGTATAATCTCTTTATGTCCTTGTTGTTTTCTCAGTATGATCTTACCATAATCTTGTTGTCTTTTCAGTATAATCTCATTAATGTCTTGTGATGATCTAGTTTTCTTTTCTTCGTGTTATCTTCTTGTTAAAATCTCTTTATCTTCTTAAATAATCTCATTATAATCTTGTTTTTATCTCACTATGATCTTATCTTCTTATTTTTATTTCTTTATCTCTTGTTAAATCCTTATTTTCTCCCCAATATAATCTCAGTAATATCTCGTTATCTCCTTGTTGTTTTTTCAGTATTATCTTATTAAAATGTCATTATTTTCCCAGTATAATCTCATTATCTTTTTCTTCTGATCTAGTTATCGTCTCATTAAAGTCTTTCTATCTACCTGATATTATCTCAATATAATCTTGTAATTTTCTTGTTACAATCTTGTAATCCATTGTTCTAATCTCAATGTAATCTTGTTATGATCTTTTTTATATCTCTTGTTTTCTTCTCTTCATCTCCTTGTTTTGATCTTATTATAATCTCATTATTATCTCGTTATGATCTTGTTGTATACTTGTTTTGATTTCCTTCACCTATCGACATAATCTCAGTATCTTCTCGCTATCTTATCTTCTCGTTATTGCCTCATCATAATCTCATTATCTTTTTGTTCTTCTTGTAATCTCATTTTATCTTGTTTTCTTCTCGTTTCGATGTCTTTGTCTTATCAACGTTTTCTTGGTGTGATCTTGTCACAATCTCATTATCTTTTCACTATAATCTCATTATCTCTTCATGATGAACTCATTGTGAACTTGTTTTAATTTCTTTATGAGTTCGTTATTTTTAAAAATTTCATTTCAGTTCAGTTTCAGTCATGTAGCTCCTCACAGTCGTTCACATAGAAGGTGAAGACTGATTTGAACAGAACAAAAGTTTTGTCTTAACTGGTTCTGAACATGTTTATGATCTCAGCAGCCTCTCGTTAAGTTTCCGTCCTGTTTTCTTTCCGCTATAATCTTCTTTACATCTCGTGTTAATGATCTCTTTTTGATCTCATCTTCTCGTCTCCTCATTTTCATCTCATTATCTCCTCGTTTGGATCTCCTCGTGGTGTCGGTTTGAATTATCTCGTTCTGATCCTGTTGTGATTATTAAATCTCTGGTTTATGAGCTGATAAACGGCAGCGAGCTTCATCTAGAGGAAGAGCGGCTTCGCTCTGACTTCCTGACAGATTTTCTCATGGATCTGATTCGTTCCTTCTGTCGGTTGTTTCGCTGCAGCTGTTTCAAATTTCGCTTTCACAGTTTTTCTTTGTGTCAAAGCGTCCCGTCATCAGAGAAGAGCTAGAGAAGATGGTTTTCTGTTATGGGATGTTTCCCTCAGATGTTTTCACAAGGACAAAGAACAAATGAATATTTCTGACCATCAAGAAAACACAACAATTATCTCTTACTACAAACCAGCTGCCATCAGCGTCTGCCAAGAAAACAGAAGAAAGTTTGTCCACGTTTGGGTTTTCCACTGAGTTCTGGAGGCGGATAAATCTACGAAATACAAGGAATTAAAGAGACACAACTCATTTTGTGGACTTAAAGGTCTCAAAAAGACAGAGTTCTTCTCTCCTACAGAAAATAGAGTGATGTTAAAGTGCTTATAGAGGCTGTAGAAATGTAAATATCTGTAGGATGTTGTTCCAGGTTTGGTGACACTTGGAAAAATGTTGGACATTTTTGTGAAGGCAAAACAACAGAAATGAAACAAACCGTCACAAGAGACACAAAATAAGGCACATAAAATGAAAAATGAGAAGAGAGAAAACAAAAAATGAGACTCAAAAATTAGACAAAATCAAAACGCCAAAATCACACCAGAGTTTCTAGTGAACAAAGTAAAAACCTGAATTTTCTCAAATTTTGCCAAAAATCATACAAAGGTTTACCACAAAGACTTAAAAATTCTTCCAAGATTTCTCAAAATATTCCATAAATACTTCAAAATGTTTCCAAAATGACTTACAACTTGTTCAAATTTATTCAAAACTACATCAAAATATCTCAAAATGTCACACCAGAGTTTGTACAGAAGAACAAAATGAAAATCTGAACATCAAAAATGACGCACAACTTCCCCAAAAGAACTTAAGATGTCAAAATCCGCACAATACCTATTTTATGACAGATTTTAAAGTATTAATGTGTACTTTGTAGTTTTAAGACATATTTTATCGTGATAAGATATATTTTATTGACATGTTTTATGATGCTGAGATGAACTTTTGTGATTTTAAGACGTACTTTAGAGCATTGAGTTGTATTTTATGACCTCAAGATGTATTTTACGATGTTAAGACACATTTTATGGCATATTTCATAACAATAAGACATATTTTATATGAATCAATCTGAAAGCAGGAGTCTATGATGAACATCTGATACCTGAGGATGAAATGAAGCTCGTTCTGGAGTCTGTGTGGCCTCAGGTTTGGACGCCTCAATTAGAGCCGGACAGATGAAGGTGGTTCCCCGAGGTCAGCGGTCCCCCCCCCAT
The DNA here is from genome assembly GCF_021347895.1 of Acanthochromis polyacanthus. Classification (NCBI taxonomy): domain Eukaryota; kingdom Metazoa; phylum Chordata; class Actinopteri; family Pomacentridae; genus Acanthochromis; species Acanthochromis polyacanthus. The sequence goes on along the minus strand of NC_067113.1, from coordinate 38,222,269 downwards.
CGGCTTCTGGAGAACACAGAACCCATTGATGCTGGGGCTTCTTTGAAGTCCTGAGAAGATGAAATGAAAGCTGCTGCTGTCTGTTCGCTTCGCTTCACCGGTGGCTTCACGAGGTTCAAACGGCGACGAGAAGCTTCGGTTAAAGAGTTCAAGTTGAAGCGAGTTCTGATTTATTAAACTACTAGGAAACTGTAGGGTCAAACCTATCAAATTTAAAACTAAAACCAGCAGATTTGACTGAATTTTCTCTGCAGCTGATCCAGTGTGTTAGATTCTCTTCACTTATTTGTTATTTGGGACCCAAAACATCTCCAAGCTTCTCTATCAGGACCATGCATTCACCTGAAACAGACGGACAAAAGTGGAATTTTGAGTTTCGTGTCTTCAGACCTGAAAATGTTCCTATTTTCACTCTAAAAACAACCTGAGAAGCCGTTTTAAAGGTTCAGTATCTCAAAAAAAATACCCTCCGGCATCCATGATGTTTGGTGAGGACATAGATGAAATAGTTTCCATGACATCAGAAAGATTGAATGGATCCAGTAGAGGACACATTTAGAATTATTGACTCTTGAAGATGGAAGAAAGTGCAGAATTTTCAAATGCTGGTGGTCTAGTGTCCCCATAAAGTTCCTGTAAGTGTTTATCTATGGATGGATCCATGTTTCGACTAAAATCCAGTCTTTGGTCCACATTTCTCCAACTGTTGAGGCTCAAACATCAGTAGAATTTAGGGGTGCACCCGAATATCCCGAATATCCGAATATTCATTCGCTACAGTGGTATCCGGATATTAATTTTGGCATCCGAATATTCGTGTTCGTAGAGGTCTAGATGTTCGTAGGGGTCCAGATGTTGGTAGAGGTCTAGATGTTTATAGAGGTCCAGATGTTGCTAGAGGTCTAGATGTTTATAGAGGTCTAGATGTTGGTAGAGGTCTTGGTGTTTGTAGAGGTCTAGGTGTTTGTAGAGGTCTAGGTGTTTGTAGAGGTCTAGATGTTGGTAGAGGTCTAGGTGTTGGTAGAGGTCTAGGTGTTGGTAGAGGTCTAGATGTTGGTAGAGGTCTAGGTGTTGGTAGAGGTCTAGGTGTTGGTAGAGGTCTAGGTGTTGGTAGAGGTCTAGATGTTGGTAGAGGTCTAGATGTTGGTAGAGGTCTAGGTGTTGGTAGAGGTCTAGGTGTTGGTAGAGGTCTAGGTGTTTGTAGAGGTCTAGGTGTTGGTAGAGGTCTAGGTGTTTGTAGAGGTCTAGGTGTTTGTAGAGGTCTAGGTGTTTGTAGAGGTCTAGGTGTTGGTAGAGGTCTAGATGTTTGTAGAGGTCTTGGTGTTTGTAGAGGTCTAGGTGTTTGTAGAGGTCTAGGTGTTGGTAGAGGTCTAGATGTTTGTAGAGGTCTAGGTGTTGGTAGAGGTCTAGATGTTTGTAGAGGTCTAGGTGTTGGTAGAGGTCTAGGTGTTTGTAGAGGTCTAGGTGTTTGTAGAGGTCTAGGTGTTGGTAGAGGTCTAGATGTTGGTAGAGGTCTAGGTGTTGGTAGAGGTCTAGATGTTGGTAGAGGTCTAGGTGTTCGTAGAGGTCTAGGTGTTCGTAGAGGTCTAGGTGTTGGTAGAGGTCTAGATGTTGGTAGAGGTCTAGGTGTTGGTAGAGGTCTAGGTGTTCGTAGAGGTCTAGGTGTTGGTAGAGGTCTAGATGTTGGTAGAGGTCTTGGTGTTCGTAGAGGTCTAGGTGTTCGTAGAGGTCTAGGTGTTTGTAGAGGTCTAGGTGTTGGTAGAGGTCTAGGTGTTGGTAGAGGTCTAGATGTTGGTCGAGGTCTTGGTGTTGGTAGAGGTCTAGGTGTTGGTAGAGGTCTAGGTGTTGGTAGAGGTCTAGATGTTGGTAGAGGTCTTGGTGTTGGTAGAGGTCTAGGTGTTGGTAGAGGTCTAGATGTTGGTAGAGGTCTAGGTGTTGGTAGAGGTCTAGATGTTGGTAGAGGTCTAGATGTTGGTAGAGGTCTTGGTGTTTGTAGAGGTCTAGATGTTGGTAGAGGTCTAGGTGTTGGTAGAGGTCTAGATGTTGGTAGAGGTCTAGGTGTTGGTAGAGGTCTAGGTGTTGGTAGAGGTCTAGATGTTGGTAGAGGTCTAGGTGTTGGTAGAGGTCTAGGTGTTGGTAGAGGTCTAGGTGTTGGTAGAGGTCTAGGTGTTGGTAGAGGTCTAGGTGTTGGTAGAGGTCTAGATGTTGGTAGAGGTCTTGGTGTTTGTAGAGGTCTAGATGTTGGTAGAGGTCTAGGTGTTGGTAGAGGTCTAGATGTTGGTAGAGGTCTAGGTGTTGGTAGAGGTCTAGGTGTTGGTAGAGGTCTAGATGTTGGTAGAGGTCTAGGTGTTGGTAGAGGTCTAGATGTTGGTAGAGGTCTAGGTGTTGGTAGAGGTCTAGGTGTTGGTAGAGGTCTAGGTGTTGGTAGAGGTCTAGATGTTGGTAGAGGTCTAGGTGTTGGTAGAGGTCTAGGTGTTCGTAGAGGTCTAGGTGTTCGTAGAGGTCTAGGTGTTGGTGTTAGATCAGCAGAGTTAGAAGCTGCTTCATGTTGTCTTTATGTTTAATTTAAGAACATCTGAGGCTGATTTTTCAGAACGTTTTCGAACTGAAACAGGAAATGAAGCTAATGCAACACACATCACCATAAATCTCCATGTTTATGGAAACTGAAAGCAACCAGAGAAAACAAAGTATCATCATTCCTCTGTGGATTTATGTTTCTTATTTACGGAAAGGAGGTCGTCAACAGCCAGCTGAGTGTTCTGACAGTGTCTCTTTTATTTTTTATTTTTTGAGGGTGAAACTAAATGTTCCCTCTAGAAACACATGAAAGTCTGAACTCCACCACAGTATTCGACAGAACTTCTCCATGTGTTACTGGTGAATAAATGGTCCTGACAGTGAAGCATGGAGGTGGAAGTGTTGGTCTGATGAAGAAAGTAAGATTTAGAATGAAGCTGTTTGCTTTATTTTAAGCCCAAAACAAACATGAGCACAGTATTTGATTGTTTTTCTAAATGTACTTTAGCTTCCAGAAGTCTTTTCATGTCCATTTACTGGACATTAGTAATTAACCTCATAGATCTAAAACCTGTACGGCTTCTACCACTGTCATAGAAACATCCACCAAGTTAAAGAAGGGTGAATAATCCTGTAAAAGTAGGAACCTGTTGATCTGTGAGTGTTCTAGCTGCTGTTCAGTCATTCTTCATTCCTCACGTTTCCAGCTCGTTGTTTAATTTCAGTCCACAGATGTAGTTCCTGAGGTCTTTATCCAGACAGTCTGTGTTGTTCAGGAGCTGCAGCTGCTTTTATCTGGATTGTTTCAGGTGTTTTCGGTGGATAATTTGAAGCTGTGGAAGAGTTGTGTAGATCCGTTGAACCAGCAGGTGGCAGCAGAATCTCAAGCTCTTGAGAAGTAACAGGACAGTTTAGACAGAATAAATTCAGGCCCCAAAGTAGAAACTAAACCGAGTCAAACTGTGATTTCAATCAGTGTAACTGAAGAACAGCAGAAACTTCTCAGTTCTGGACCTATGGACTGACTCTATCTATGTCTGCATCATGGCTCCACGTGGAAAAGACCTGAACAAACGAAGGGAACAAATCTTTGTAATTTGTCCAAAATTCCTAACAATGATCCTCAAATGACTAAAGATTTCTCCAGAATCAACCAAAGATTGTCCAAAACTGCCTCAAATGTGTCACGCTTTGTCCAAAATAACTAGAATAAAATAAAGTGGCAGAGACTATGTGCAAAAGACTCAAAATTGGACCAACCTGATTCAAAAATATGTCAGAAATGACTTGAAACTTGTCCAAAATGGCTCAAAATGTCTTTAAATGATTTGAAATCTGTCTCAAAATAGTCAAACTTGTCTGAATTGACTCAAAACATTTTAAAAAGGCTCAAAATAACTCAAGATTTGTCAAAAATATTTAGAAATTGTCCATTTCCAACCCTGACCATTGTCTGGATTGTTCCCACTATGGTTCCTGCTTTTATTAAGTACTTTATTGTTCTAAGGAGAAGTAATCTGATTACTGTGAGGTCATACGGATTAGAAACTTTGACTTTTAGTTTATGACACATTTAAGTCACTGCTGTTGCTCTAATAACGATGACATCATGTTTTCTAATGTCATTGATATTAGAGAACATGGTGTCATCGTTATTAGAAAACGTCCTCGTGATTAGAGAATTATTAATATTCTACAGTGAATAAAAACAGAAGATCTGATGTTAAACAGGGTTGTGTGTCTGTGTGATGTTGTGTCTGTTCCAGTTTGTCTGCTTGTGTTTCTGGATCTCTTCCTGCTCACTGAACCGTCAGATTCAACCTTTAATCTGATTTAGTTCTGTTTGAAGTCTGAAGAGTTTAAATCTCTGGAACTCTAAGTTCTGATCCAGAACCAGGAAGTTCCATCACCAGTAGAAAGATGTTCCACCTCCATCAGTAGATGTTCCACCACCATCAGTAGATGTTCCACCACTATCAGTAGATGTTCCACCATTAGTAGATGTTCCACCACCATCAGTAGATGTTCCACCACTATCAGTAGATGTTCCACCACCATCAGTAGATGTTCCACCATCATCAAATGTTCCACCACCATCAGTAGATGTTCCACCATCATCAAATGTTCCACCACTATCAGTAGATGTTCCACCTCCATCAGTACATGTTCCACCACTATCAGTAGATGTTCCACCATCATCAAATGTTCCACCTCCATCAGTAGATGTTCCACCTACATCAGTAGATGTTCCACCTCCATCAGTACATGTTCCACCACTACCAGTAGATGTTCCACCACTATCAGTAGATGTTCCACCACCATCAGTAGATGTTCCACCACCATCAGTAGATGTTCCACCACCATCAGTAGATGTTCCACCATCATCAAATGTTCCACCTCCATCAGTAGATGTTCCACCACCATCAGTAGATGTTCCACCACTATCAGTAGATGTTCCACCATCAGTAGATGTTCCACCACCATCAGTAGATGTTCCACCACTATCAGTAGATGTTCCACCATTAGTAGATGTTCCACCTCCATCAGTAGATGTTCCACCATCAGTAGATGTTCCACCATTAGTAGATGTTCCACCTCCGTCAGTAGATGTTCCACCACCATCAGTAGATGTTCCACCATCAGTAGATGTTCCACCACCATCAGTAGATGTTCCACCACCATCAGTAGATGTTCCACCATTAGTAGATGTTCCACCATCATCAGTAGATGTTCCACCTCCATCAGTAGATGTTCCACCTCCATCAGTAGATGTTCCACCACCATCAGTAGATGTTCCACCATTAGTAGATGTTCCACCTCCATCAGTAGATGTTCCACCACTATCAGTAGATGTTCCACCATTAGTAGATGTTCCACCTCCATCAGTAGATGTTCCACCATCATCAGTAGATGTTCCACCACTATCAGTAGATGTTCCACCATTAGTAGATGTTCCACCATCATCAGTAGATGTTCCACCTCCATCAGTAGATGTTCCACCTCCATCAGTAGATGTTCCACCACCATCAGTAGATGTTCCACCACTATCAGTAGATGTTTCACCATTAGTAGATGTTCCACCTCCATCAGAAGATGTTCCACCACTATCAGTAGATGTTCCACCACTATCAGTAGATGTTCCACCATTAGTAGATGTTCCACCTCCATCAGTAGATGTTCCACCTCCATCAGTAGATGTTCCACCATTAGTAGATGTTCCACCATTAGTAGATGTTCCACCATCATCAGTAGATGTTCCACCACTATCAGTAGATGTTCCACCATCATCAGTAGATGTTCCACCATCATCAGTAGATGTTCCACCACTATCAGTAGATGTTCCACCATTAGTAGATGTTCCACCATCATCAGTAGATGTTCCACCATCATCAGTAGATGTTCCACCACTATCAGTAGATGTTCCACCACTATCAGTAGATGTTCCACCATTAGTAGATGTTCCACCATCATCAGTAGATGTTCCACCACTATCAGTAGATGTTCCACCACTATCAGTAGATGTTCCACCATCATCAGTAGATGTTCCACCATCATCAGTAGATGTTCCACCACTATCAGTAGATGTTCCACCATTAGTAGATGTTCCACCATCATCAGTAGATGTTCCACCATCATCAGTAGATGTTCCACCACTATCAGTAGATGTTCCACCACTATCAGTAGATGTTCCACCATTAGTAGATGTTCCACCATCATCAGTAGATGTTCCACCACTATCAGTAGATGTTCCACCACTATCAGTAGATGTTCCACCATTAGTAGATGTTCCACCATCATCAGTAGATGTTCCACCACTATCAGTAGATGCTCCACCACTATCAGTAGATGTTCCACCATCATCAGTAGATGTTCCACCATTAGTAGATGTTCCACCATCATCAGTAGATGTTCCACCATCATCAGTAGATGTTCCACCACTATCAGTAGATGTTCCACCACTATCAGTAGATGTTCCACCATTAGTAGATGTTCCACCATCATCAGTAGATGTTCCACGACTATCAGTAGATGTTCCACCACTATCAGTAGATGTTCCACCACTATCAGTAGATGTTCCACCATCATCAGTAGATGTTCCACCACTATCAGTAGATGTTCCACCATCATCAGTAGATGTTCCACCATCATCAGTAGATGTTCCACCACTATCAGTAGATGTTCCACCATTAGTAGATGTTCCACCATCATCAGTAGATGTTCCACCATCATCAGTAGATGTTCCACCACTATCAGTAGATGTTCCACCACTATCAGTAGATGTTCCACCATCATCAGCAGATGTTCCACCACTGTCAGTAGATGTTCCACCACTATCAGTAGATGTTCCACCACTATCAGTAGATGTTCCACCATCATCAGTAGATGTTCCACCATCATCAGTAGATGTTCCACCACTATCAGTAGATGTTCCACCATTAGTAGATGTTCCACCATCATCAGTAGATGTTCCACCATCATCAGTAGATGTTCCACCACTATCAGTAGATGTTCCACCACTATCAGTAGATGTTCCACCATTAGTAGATGTTCCACCATCATCAGTAGATGTTCCACCATCATCAGTAGATGTTCCACCATTAGTAGATGTTCCACCATCATCAGTAGATGTTCCACCACTATCAGTAGATGTTCCACCATTAGTAGATGTTCCACCATCATCAGTAGATGTTCCACCACTATCAGTAGATGTTCCACCATCATCAGTAGATGTTCCACCATTAGTAGATGTTCCACCATCATCAGTAGATGTTCCACCATCATCAGTAGATGTTCCACCATTAGTAGATGTTCCACCATCATCAGTAGATGTTCCACCACTATCAGTAGATGTTCCACCACTATCAGTAGATGTTCCACCATTAGTAGATGTTCCACCATCATCAGTAGATGTTCCACCATCATCAGTAGATGTTCCACCATTAGTAGATGTTCCACCATCATCAGTAGATGTTCCACCACTATCAGTAGATGTTCCACCATTAGTAGATGTTCCACCACTATCAGTAGATGTTCCACCACTATCAGTAGATGTTCCACCACTATCAGTAGATGTTCCACCATTAGTAGATGTTCCACCATCATCAGTAGATGTTCCACCATCATCAGTAGATGTTCCACCATTAGTAGATGTTCCACCATCATCAGTAGATGTTCCACCACTATCAGTAGATGTTCCACCATCAGTAGATGTTCCACCACTATCAGTAGATGTTCCACCACTATCAGTAGATGTTCCACCATTAGTAGATGTTCCACCATCATCAGTAGATGTTCCACCACTATCAGTAGATGTTCCACCACTATCAGTAGATGTTCCACCATCATCAGTAGATGTTCCACCACTATCAGTAGATGTTCCACCATCATCAGTAGATGTTCCACCACTATCAGTAGATGTTCCACCATCATCAGTAGATGTTCCACCACTATCAGTAGATGTTCCACCACTATCAGTAGATGTTCCACCATCATCAGTAGATGTTCCACCATCATCAGTAGATGTTCCACCACTATCAGTAGATGTTCCACCACTATCAGTAGATGTTCCACCACTATCAGTAGATGTTCCACCATCATCAGTAGATGTTCCACCATCATCAGTAGATGTTCCACCACTATCAGTAGATGTTCCACCATTAGTAGATGTTCCACCATCATCAGTAGATGTTCCACCATCATCAGTAGATGTTCCACCACTATCAGTAGATGTTCCACCATCATCAGTAGATGTTCCACCACTATCAGTAGATGTTCCACCATCATCAGTAGATGTTCCACCACTATCAGTAGATGTTCCACCACTATCAGTAGATGTTCCACCATCATCAGTAGATGTTCCACCATCATCAGTAGATGTTCCACCACTATCAGTAGATGTTCCACCACTATCAGTAGATGTTCCACCACTATCAGTAGATGTTCCACCATCATCAGTAGATGTTCCACCATCATCAGTAGATGTTCCACCACTATCAGTAGATGTTCCACCATTAGTAGATGTTCCACCATCATCAGTAGATGTTCCACCATCATCAGTAGATGTTCCACCACTATCAGTAGATGTTCCACCACTATCAGTAGATGTTCCACCATTAGTAGATGTTCCACCATCATCAGTAGATGTTCCACCACTATCAGTAGATGTTCCACCACTATCAGGAGATGTTCCACCACTATCAGTAGATGTTCCACCACTATCAGTAGATGTTCCACCATCATCAGTAGATGTTCCACCATTAGTAGATGTTCCACCATCATCAGTAGATGTTCCACCACTATCAGTAGATGTTCCACCACTATCAGTAGATGTTCCACCACTATCAGTAGATGTTCCACCATCATCAGTAGATGTTCCACCATCATCAGTAGATGTTCCACCACTATCAGTAGATGTTCCACCATCATCAGTAGATGTTCCACCACTATCAGTAGATGTTCCACCACTATCAGTAGATGTTCCACCACTATCAGTAGATGTTCCACCATCATCAGTAGATGTTCCACCATCATCAGTAGATGTTCCACCACTATCAGTAGATGTTCCACCATTAGTAGATGTTCCACCATCATCAGTAGATGTTCCACCATCATCAGTAGATGTTCCACCACTATCAGTAGATGTTCCACCACTATCAGTAGATGTTCCACCATTAGTAGATGTTCCACCATCATCAGTAGATGTTCCACCACTATCAGTAGATGTTCCACCACTATCAGGAGATGTTCCACCACTATCAGTAGATGTTCCACCTCCATCAGTAGATGTTCCACCACTATCAGTAGATGTTCCACCATTAGTAGATGTTCCACCATCATCAGTAGATGTTCCACCACTATCAGTAGATGTTCCACCACTATCAGTAGATGTTCCACCACTATCAGTAGATGTTCCACCACTATCAGTAGATGTTCCACCATTAGTAGATGTTCCACCATCATCAGTAGATGTTCCACCACTATCAGTAGATGTTCCACCACTATCAGGAGATGTTCCACCACTATCAGTAGATGTTCCACCACTATCAGGAGATGTTCCACCACTATCAGTAGATGTTCCACCATTAGTAGATGTTCCACCATCATCAGTAGATGTTCCACCACTATCAGTAGATGTTCCACCATTAGTAGATGTTCCACCATCATCAGTAGATGTTCCACCACTATCAGTAGATGTTCCACCATTAGTAGATGTTCCACCATCATCAGTAGATGTTCCACCACTATCAGTAGATGTTCCACCACTATCAGTAGATGTTCCACCATCATCAGTAGATGTTCCACCACTATCAGTAGATGTTCCACCACTATCAGTAGATGTTCCACCATCATCAGTAGATGTTCCACCATCATCAGTAGATGTTCCACCACTATCAGTAGATGTTCCACCATCATCAGTAGATGTTCCACCATCATCAGTAGATGTTCCACCACTATCAGTAGATGTTCCACCATCATCAGTAGATGTTCCACCATGTTGGATGGTTCTCCAACATTTGCTGCTCTGTTCTGGTTCTGATCCATGCTGACTTTATTTACTCATCCCGTATCTTTGGTTTTACTGTGTCTCTGGTCGGCTGTTTTCTGTCGTTTTTGACTTTTCTTCTTGTGTTTTTCAACTTGTGTCTCATTTTTGTCGTTTTGTATTTTGTTTTTGTTGTCATTTTTGTTGTTTTGTATTTTGTTTTTGTTGTCATTTTTGTTGTTTTGTATTTTGATTTTGTTGTCATTTTTGTTGTTTTGTGTCTCATTTCTGTCGTTTGGTGTCATCTTTTGGTTGTTTTGTGTCTTTTTTTCATTTTCCTTTTGTTTTTGTTGGATAGTTTAGTTCCCGTTTTGTCGTTTTCATCTCCGTGTTATTATGGGATGTGAAGCGTTAACATGAAGCAGCTTTTCATTCCAGAGCGAAACAGAACAAACTGTTTTGGCAGCGGCTCTGTGACCTTTTAACCGGCAAAGCTCAGCCTGCAGGGAGACGATGAGACGTTGGTCCTCCAGAAAAACCTCGTTTAGGAGAAACAAAGCTTCAGATGGAGATAAAATAAATATGAAACTAAATGTTCAATCAGCTTCTTCTTGTTTTTACTGTTTCTACTTCATGAGGAGGAAAAATATATTTTTGGTATTTTATAAAACCTTTCAGACATTTTGGGGATTTTGTAAACATTTAGAATTTTTATTGAAATGTGGGGATTTTTTTTACATGATTGAAAAGTTTTAAGACATTTAATATTCTGAGTATTTTATTCAGTTTTTCAGGACATTTCAAATATTTTATTAATTTTCTTACATTTTTTGGACAAAATTCTAAAATTATTTATTTGTGATTTCTTTTTTGAAACATTTTGGATTTTTTTTGCAAATTGTAAAAAAATTTTGTAATTTAAAAAAATATTCTTCAAAAATTTTACTTGTATCTTCATGTTTTTGAATATTTTGTCATTAATTTATTTAATTCTTAACATTTAATGAATATTTCTTGACGTTTATGCGACACTTAATTCATTTTTAATAAACTGAAATGTTTTTATATTTTATTAATATTTATTGGGGTTTTCTGATATTTTATTCATTTTCTTACATTTTTTAAAGCATTTTATTGATATTTCTATATATTTTCTCCTGTTCTGATCCATAAATCTCCTTTTATTTTTTCAGCTCTTGGATTCACCAAACTTTTATTTCTGTTTCTGTTCTGCAGTTTTTTCCTGAAGAGTTTCTTCATTTCTCGTCCACAGCCTCATTTGTTCAACATTTTATTCATAAAAACATGAAGGAAGAGGAGTTTTCTTCTCTGCTGACAGTAAATGTTCCGTTTCCAAACATTCCTGCTGCACTAAACAGGCTTTTAGTGGTTTTTATTCAGTTTTTCTTCATATTTTTAAACTTCTTCAGCTCTGTGGTTGTTTTCTGTGGCTCTAAATAAACCTCCAGGTCTCACTTATTAAACTAATCTGCTGTGAAAGCGGCTCACAAACGGTTAAATGTAGTTCCTGGTTCTTCTGCTGCTGAATTAAAGGATTAATTGTGTGTTTGTTCAGATCAGCTTCACTTCGTCTCTTTGAACTGAAGATAATCTGAGAGTTTCTGACGGATCTGAACCGACTTTAAAGTCAACCTCCGCAGCTTTTTCTCTCCGTTTAAAGCAGAATAATCCACATTTATTCATGTTTTCTGCTTTTAAAGACTCAGTATTAAGTTATTCCTTTTCTGTGTGCAGAAATCTGAGTCATTTTCTGAAGTATTCATCGACCTTTTTGAGTTTTAATTAAATTATTTTCAACTAAGGAACTACAGAAGAATCAGGTTTTCATCTTTAATTAAACTATTTTTAATTAGTTACACAAGCACAAGATTTTTTTAGTCGGTTGCTGATAAAAATCAAAGTTATATTAATAATATTATTATTTCATTTATAATTATTACAGTTATTTTACAAATTTTATAATACTGATACTAATTATTATTAATAATAATTTCCATCTATGGAATTAATTTTAAAACAACCAAAGAACCAGAAAGGTTTAAAAAACTGAATAAAACCACTAAAAGCCTGTTTAGAGCAGCAGGAATGTTTGGAAACGGAACTTTTACTGTCAGCAGAGAAGAAAACTCCTCTTCCTTCATGTTTTTATGAATAAAATGTTGAATAAATGAATGTGTTCATGAGAAATGAAGAAACTCTTCAAGAAAAACCCACAGAACAGAAACAGAAATAAAAGTTTGGTGAATTCCAGAGCTGACAAACTAAGATCATTAATATTAGTAGTCGTGCAGTTTTCCTCAAACTATTACGAAAAAACTGAAGCGTAAAATGTTCGAAATCAATCAAGGGCATAAAAATGATCAAAACTTTCTTCATTGGGACAAACTGACGACAATCCAAACTTACTCTTTTATATTTTCCATTTTTCTGACATAAATGTTCATTTTAGTGGACATTAGGATCTGCGGCTCTCCTTCAGTGGTTTTCGGTCTTTTTGCTTCCCGTCAGTCTGGAGAACGTCCAGATCGCGGCTCGGCCTCAGACGGCCGCTGGTTGTGGATGAAAGGCATGGCGGCGGCGTTTGTCGTGTCGCCCGGTCTGATCTCAGAGCTCAGGTACGAACAAGAAAATCCCTGTTAAGTTTTCTTGTCGCACTTTGTTGTGAGCTGCGATGCCGGCATGCAGAATGTGACGCCGGCGTGACGAAACCCGCTGCAGCAAACCAGAAGAAGAAGAAGAAGAAGAAGAAGAAGAAGAACGAGGCCGGCGCTCTGAAGTCCATCCAGACCTGAAGGCTCCTGGAGAGTTTATCTGACCTCCGACCTCCAAACACCGAGAACCGACACACAAAGGAGGAAGAGAAGAAGAAGAGACTTTGATTTAAAGGACAGAAGAAGAAGAAACAGAAGACAGTGAAGGCTGCTCATTTCTGAACTTTCATTCACCTCTAGAACCGGTCCTACAGCAAACTGAACCCAGTTCAAAGAACAACTGATAAAAACCAGTCCTACACCAAAACCAGTCTAAAATCAGCCTTAAACCAGAGTCAAACCAGTTTACAACCAGTTTAAAACCAGTATTAAACCAGTTTAAAACCAGTGTTAAACCAGTTTAAAACCAGTATTAAACCAGTTTCAAACCAGTTTTAAACCAGTTTCAATCCAGTGTTAAACCAGTTTCAAACCAGTGTTAAACCAGTTTCAAACCAGTATTAAACCAGTTTCAAACCAGTGTTAAACCAGTTTCAAACCAGTGTTAAACCAGTTTCAAACCAGTGTTAAACCAGTTTCAAACCAGTGTTGAACCAGTTTCAAACCAGTATTAAACCAGTTTCAAACCAGTTTTAAACCAGTTTCAAACCAGTGTTAAACCAGTTTCAAACCAGTGTTAAACCAGTTTCAAACCAGTATTAAACCAGTTTCAAACCAGTGTTAAACCAGTTTCAAACCAGTTTCAAACCAGTGTTAAACCAGTTTCAAACAGTATTAAACCAGTTTCAAACCAGTGTTAAACCAGTTTCAAACCAGTGTTAAACCAGTTTCAAACCAGTGTTAAACCGAGGTAAAGGCTGACAGTAGAAGGTCTCACTGATGTCCTCCTCTGTCTTCTGTCCAGGACTGTGGTCTTCAGGTCCAACCGGGTCGGTTCTGTGGTCTTCAGCCTCACATCAGTTCTGAGGGTCCAGATCAGACCTGCAGCTCCGGAGACGTCCCAGGTACCGACCCGTCCTCTGAGACCACCATGCGCCGCTCACCTGTCTCTGTCTCACCTGTCTTTCTGTCTTTCTGTCTCACCTGTCTCAGGTCGGTGGGTGGTGCCATGTCTCAGCTGTTCTGACAACAGGACGTGTGATTGGAGGGAGGTTGCCTGGCAACCAGACGGCTGTTACCACCCGCTGGTGGACCGCCCCCTGCTGCAGGACTGTATGACGGACAGGAAGGTGAGGTCAGCTGATGGCGGGTCCTGACCTGCTCTCTCATTGGTGTCGTGGCTCACCTGTCGGTCCGTCTGTCCTCAGGTGATGTTCATCGGAGACTCGACCAATCGGGGGATGATGTACTTCCTGATGGAGCGGGTCAACTCCAGCCTGGAGGACTGGGGCAAAGCTCACGACACGCTGGTGTACCAGAACCTGAACGGGGGGCGGAGCCTCATCAGCTACTCCTACTATCCTCAGTTCTGGTTGGAGAAGAAGCAGAGACCCACCTTCAGACGAGCTCTACTGCAGCTGCTCAACAGGTGAGTCCGCTTACCTGTCAGACTCCATCTTTAAGGCGGAGCTACATCGGTGCTGATGATTTTTCTCTATGACCTCTGTGAAGGTCGCGACCTCTAGAGAACTCCAACAGGACGGTTCTGGTGGTGGGCGGAGTCCAGTGGCTGAACACGGATCACCTGAGAACAGTTGCAGAGGTTCTGGACAGGTAAACACTCACATAAACACAGGTGTCATCAGCATACAGGTTCACATCGACTGTTCTAAGATGGCTTAGATGATCATCTGGTCCTGTTATCAAGATAAAACCAGGTGGTTCAACAAAGAACAATCTGGAAAATGGTTCCTTGAAGAACCTGCTTTGGTCAGAGTTCTTTGGAAGCCATTAAAGGAACCATTTTCAGTGTTTATTCAAAGACTTAAAGAACCGATTGTTGGTAAATCTCTTTGAGGGTTCATTTAAGGTTCCTACGGGAAGTTTTGGATGATTCTTTGATGCAGTTTTGGGGGTTCTTTAAAGAACATTTTAATGAAATGAAGCCTAATAAAACTCTTTGAAGAACCTCATACTAAACGGTTCATCACACATCATTCCTGAGAACATGGAACTCTGGTCTTCATGTTCCTGGAGTATCTCTGATTCATCATTTTCATGAAGATATGATTAGTTTGACTAAAGGTTCCTGAGGTATCTGTGTTGCTGAGAACCACATGTTCTCTGCTGTTCCTCATCCTCAGAGAGTCTCTGGGTAACATCCTGGTGGTGGTCAAGTCTCTGGGGATGGGGTTCCACCTTCCAGTGGACGGGATCCGGTCCCTCAGCCTGGTAGGTTCCTGGTTCAACATGTTCCTCTTCTTCACCATCTTTTCTTTGGAAGTTAAAAACAATCGCTCTATTTTTATCGACTCGTTCTTCAGACAGAGATACAGAACCTGTACCGAGAGAATGCCAACATCATCGCCACCGCAAAGCATCATGGGTATGAGGTCATCGACACATTCAGCATCACGATGGGTCGATACAAAGAGTTCCTGCAGGGACGATGTGCCTGCCACTTCCACGAGGTACCCCGACTTTAATCATCACGGAACATGTTTGGTTCCTCAGATTATCCTCAAAGGAACGTCAGTGTCTGAAAAACATGTTGTTACATGTTTTTAGTGTCCAGTCACAGGTTTTAGTGTCTGAGTGAAACCTTATGTTCTAGTGAAGGTTTTTTAATGTTCTAGTGAAGGTTTTAATGTTCTAGTGAAGGTTTTTTAATGTTCTAGTGAAGGTTCTCATGGCCTTGTGGATTCTTGATCTCTGCTTTCCGGTTCTCTGGTTTCTCAGGTGGAGAAGCTTTGGTCCACTAAACCTCCCAGCGACACGTCGTCAACCACCAACAGGACCAGAACTGCACCTGGACTCAGCAGCCAATCGGCTCTATCGGACACGGACCAGGAGGCGGAGTCTAAGCCCCCCACCTATCACGTGAGAGGACCAGTTAACCAGGTGTACTCGGAGATCCTGCTGAGCCGCATTTGTCCCAAAACCAGAAACTGAACACCTGAGAGGGAGAACAGGTGAGTCCTGCAGGTAGACCTCACCTGTTCTGTTCAGGTTTAAGGACTTAGAGGAGGAATTATTCTGCAGTTTTCTCTGATTCAACACGGCAGGAGATGGATGGATGTGAAGTCATCAGAACTGAGTTGAACCTGTTTGCCTGGTCAGGTAACTAAACTAAACTACCAGCTGGTTGTCAGATCACCACCTGGCAGTTTCTCATGACCACAAGTCAAAAGTTCTGCTGTGTACTAACTACAGGTTAATGAGCACTATATTATATATTAACAACTTTTTTATTAGTACTAACTAGTATCCGGTGCCTTTGAATGTAAATGAACTAGTTTCAGGTCATACTAACTCATGTTCTGACTAGTTTCTGATTATAGATTCATGCTAACCATTCCGTTAGCAGTGTTTAAGGCATCCTAACTAGCTGCTAATGTGTAACTACTAGTTACTGATCCATGCTGCTCTTTTATTGATTAACTAGCTTCTTATTTGTACTGACTAGTTTCTGATAAATGCTGCTTTAATATTTGTATTAACTGGTTGCTGATGAGTATTAACTAGTTGTTGATGTGTAATAGCTTCTTATTTGTTATTTTAACTATTTTCTGACTCGTGGTAACTCATTTCTCGTGCATGCTAGCTAGTTTTGCATTAGTAGTAGTTCATTTTTGATCCATTTTAACTAGTTTCTGATCCACAGTAACTAGTTTCTGATAGATGCTGCTTATTTCTGCCTAGTAACTAGCTACTGAGGGGTAGTTACCAATGTCTAATGCCTAATGGCTCATTTTAGATGTTTTAACTAGTTGCAGAATTGTTTCTGATACATACCAACTAGTTTGTGATATCTGCTGCTGTTTATGTCGACTAACCAGTTTCTAACTCATTATTTTCTGACACATACTAACTAGTTTCTGATACATTCTGATTTTAAATATGTGCTAACTAGTCTTTGTATCACAGTAACTATTTTCTGATGTGTACCAACTAGTGCTGCTTTAACAAACTGTTTTCTGATCCATATCAACTAGTTTTTGTTGCATAGTAACTAGTTTCTGATACGTACTGCTTTTCTAGCGTACTAACCAGTTCTTGATGCAAACTAACTAGTTTTGTCTGATGTGTACTGTTTATTTTCTGGGCACTAACTAGTTTTTAAAATGCAGTAACTAGTTTCTGAGGCGTGCTTTTAGACATTTACTAGTTGTGGATGCGTAGGAACTCATTTTTGGATGTACTCTGCTTTTTCATTGAGACTAACTAGTTTCTGACTTGTAGTAACTAACCTCTGACTCATACTAACTAGTTTCACATGTACAGTGACTAGTTTTTGATGGATAGTAACTGATAGATGCTGCTTTCTATGGATACCAACTAGTTTCTAACTAGTAGGAACTGATTAGCTTGTGACTGGTACTAACTAGTTCCACAGTACTAGTTAATGAGTAGTTCCTCATGTTTACTAACTAGTACACTACACAGTCAGATGATGATTTGTGCTATTGATAATGGATCAGTTCTATGTCTGTTGATCAGCTGCTCTTCTGTCTTCATTGATCGATCGGTTCTGTCTCTGCCTGTACATATTGATGAGCCTCTAGTCGATCGATTATTGATCAGCTTCTGTCTGTATATATATTTATAGGTTTTCTTATTATTTTTCTGTATATGGGTTCATATTTCTGATGATTCTTCAGATTATCACAGAATCGAGCGTCTTATTTGCTGATATTTTCTCTATTTTTCTACAGATTTGTTTATTTTGCTTTTGCTGAAATTTCTGAATATTTATATGAAGGTGAGGATTTTTATTCCAACGAAGGCTGTGAAGATGATTTTACCCTCTCTGTTCTTTTATCTTCACACTTTATAATGTCAATAAAACACAAGATTTCTATCAACCAAACTGTTTACGTGGTTTTATTTTAACCTGAAATTAACGACTGAATGGTTGAAAGCTCCAGAAAAGAACACAGTAAGTTCACCGTTTTGTTGCTTAAATTTACAAAAATGTTCTGCAATCATGTCTGTTTTGTTGTTGTTGTTTGTTTGTTTTTGCATGTTTAAATACTGAACTTATTGATTAATTTAAAGCTTTGTTTTTTTTTCACCAAACTCCATTCAAAAAATGAACGATTTAAAGTTTTAATTTACATCAGTTCTTTGTAGAAATTGACTGATTTTGTTTCTCAATCGACAGTAATCCATTTTCACTTTTTCTTTCACATTTTTAAATATTCAACAGAATTTAAACGTTAAATTTTTTAACAGAGTTTAATGTTTTAGACTCAGAAAACCTTGATTTTTGTCTCCATTCTGACCAACCAAACTCCATTCAAAAATACTGAAATTTAAACTTTTTCTTTGTTTATTCTGAGTCACACTTTTTATTTCTTTATCAACTCAGATCAAATGAAAGATTTGCTTCTTTTTTAAGTTTTAAAATATTTTTGCTATTAAAATGTTAAATAATTTAATGTAGTGTGATGTTTTAGACTCAGATTCCTCCTTTTATCCACTACTAATACATGACTTCGTTCATTTTAATCAGTAAATAATTAAAGATAAAATCAGAATCTAAACTTTTTAACGAGCTGAAGTTAACTTACTGAATGATTTTAGGGTTAAATGTTAAACATCCAGACGTGTTAAATTAATGAACATTTGAATGGAGTTTGGTGCTTTAGTTCAAACTTAAACGAAGTCATTTAAATGATCAGTGATAAAATAATAAAATCTA
Source organism: Acanthochromis polyacanthus (assembly GCF_021347895.1). NCBI lineage: Eukaryota > Metazoa > Chordata > Actinopteri > Pomacentridae > Acanthochromis > Acanthochromis polyacanthus. The sequence goes on along the minus strand of NC_067113.1, from coordinate 38,203,731 downwards.
AAGTCTGCATCAAGCTCCAGTCAGTTTATTGAATCTTTTGACTTTTGGATTTAAATCAACAAACATTTAATCAGCATTTACACCAAACCTCATTCAGACATTTTAAGGTTTGGTTTCTTTGTTTTTACTCCTATTTGTTGGAATTTGAAGCCCGTTTGGTTGTTTACAGTTATACTTTGGACATTTTGACTCATGGGTGTTTTTTGAGTCATTTCGGACACATTTGATTCATTTTAGACAACTTTTGTGTCATTCTGAACCATTTATCTTTGTGTTTTTTTAACTTTAAACGTGTTGGGTGATTTCAGGAATGTTGGGAGATTTTTTGAGGCACTTTGATTATTTATTTTGGACAAATGTCACTGCAGTTTGGACACATTTTGAGTTGCTTTGGACAGATTTCTACTTCTGTTTTAAAGTCATTTTGGATCGTTTTAGGTGAGTTTTGTGCCATTATGTTCAGATTTTCATCAGTTTAGACCAATTCTGTCCTTCTGGACCAGTTTTACTTGTTTTTGAATCTTTTTAGAAATATTCTGAGTCACTTTGGTTTTTATTGAGTTTTCTTGGACAAACTTTGAGTCATTTCTGGAGCACTTTTAACTATTTTCTGCTCCTCCGGTTTAAACGTCGAGACGTTTATATTAATAATCATAAAGCTTCTGATCCGTTCCACCAATCAGAGTCCAGCTGTGACGTCAGCGGCCGAGCGAGTCCGGGTCCGGTCCAATCAGGATCCTCCGGGACTCGGACTGGTCCAGAGTCCCGCCGAGCCTCCGGCAGAGTGGAAAAGTTTACCGGGAGGACCAGCAGCATCCGAGCAGAGACCCGAGGACCGGAGGGGACCGGAGGGGACCGGAGAGGACCGGAGAGGACCGTGACATCAGCGGGACATCAGCGGGACATCAGCGGGACACCGGGAGCACCGGGACCGGGCCGGGAGGAGCCTCGATGGGCAGACTGAGCGGCTGAAGGCTGCAGAGGGATGGAGGCTCGGAGCTGCGGAGTCCGACACGTGTGCGCGCTGACGCTGCTGCTCGTGTCCGTGTGTCCGCCGCGCTGCCGGTCCAGCTGGATGTGAGTATGAACCGGACCAACCGGAAACCGAATCCAGCAGCCGCTTCTTGTCCGGTGTTGGACAGAAGCTCCAGATCGTTTGGAAAACTCTGAGCCGCTTTGACGCACACAAACGATCCGAGTTCCGTTAAAAAAACAAAAATAAAAACAGGTGAGTTCACGGCGTGTCCAGTTTTAGCTCCGCTGCAGGTGAGTTTTAACGTCCAGGGACCGGAGGGACGTAAATCGGGTAAAACCCGGTTTTGTTTGGACGCATGTGGTCCGAATCAGCTCCAGGATGTGAGGCTTTAACTCCGCAGGTGAATGAGATCCAAACTTCACCGGAAAACCTCGTTTTATTACCCGGTTTGTCCATTAAACCGGTTTAAAACGATTAGTTTATTTCCTCTGAAGTTATAATTCACACCAGTGGAGCTGAAAGGAGAGATTTCATGAGAACAAAAGTCTTTTTTTAAAATCCCGCTCCGACCGAGTCCTTCTGTCCACGAGATCTGCGCCAAAGTGGCCGCACGCGCGCTCCTTTAACCCAAATAATTAAGAAAATCTAATTAGGTGGATTTACTGCAGCTCTCTGATAGAAACAAGCAGATTTATAGCAGGTTTTATTACAATTTACACAGAAACTCTCCTCATGAAAACCGGATTCCGTTTAAATTCTGCCCGTTTTAAGGTTTTTTAATCAGAGACTGACCGCATCGAGTCACATTTAATTAATTTTATAAATAATTCTGCGGGTTCAGCAGCTGATCTTCAGTTCGGCTCATAAAAATCACACAAAGATGCCTTTATAAGGAAACTGAGGACTTTTTTTCTCTTGACTCCAAAAGACGAACGTGCGCAAAAAGAGGAATTCTGCTATTTTATTTAAAAAAGAAAACATGACATGGTTCATTATGACTTTTTACATTAAAGCCGAATTTTAATCCTCCTTCTCTTGACTCTAAAACCGCCACGTGTTTCTCCTCCATCGTGCAGAATTAACAAAAACGGATCGCTTTCCTCAGGTGGCTCGGTGTGACCTCCGCAGGGACCCCGGAGAAGCTGAGCTGCTCCAACCCGCCTCTGAGCGCCCGGCAGCGGGATCTGTGCCGCCGGAAGCCGTTCCTGCTGCCCAGCGTCCAGGACGGAGCCCGGCTGGCGGTGGCCGAGTGTCGGAGTCAGTTCAGACACGAACGGTGGAACTGTTCCACGTCCGCGGAGCCGCCGGTGTTCGGACACGAGCTGACGAGCGGTGAGTATCCGTTCTAACGAGTATCCGAGTACTTCTAAGCAGTATCCGAGTATTTTATGGTCACATTTTGTCGTTAAGTTCAACTTGTTCTCCTTAAATTCTGTTCCAAAAAAGGAATTAAAAGTTTATTTATTGAATAGAAACAATCATTAGATTTTAACCTAACTCCTTATAAAAACTAAATAATTCCAGCTAATATTTCTTGATTTTTAAAAATAAATATTTAGTTTTTGAGTAGAAAAAACGTTTCAGAATTAATTTGCACAATTAAATTTTCTTCAATGTTTTTTTCTAAAATCTTTTCTCATCTTTTATTAGAAATAAAACCATTTTATTGATAAATAAACTTTTTAAAATTTGTGTCGAGTTTTTTCCACCACAAAATATTTAAATTTTAGCAACAAAAACAGCAAATCTGAGTTTAATTCATCCACAATATTAAGTTCAAAATAAATGTCCTAATTACATTTATTTTAATTAAAAACATTTTCTAGCCTAAAAATAATTAAAATATGTTTTAATAATAATTAATGAGAAATCCCTGTATTAATAAAATGTCAGAAATAAATATTAATGAAATGCCCTTAAAAATATTTATAAATGTTTGCAGTATTTATATGTAGAATTATACACATTTATTTTAAATATTATATTACATTATACTGTTTATACTACATTATATTCTATTCCAACATTTTATATTTCAAATCTGACAGCAGCAATTTATAAATAATATTCAGTTATTATTACAAAATTTGAAATTTCAGATTAATTTTAAATAAATAAATTATAATTTCTGTATTTTAAATATTCATTTAATTATAAACTGTTCTTCTGGATTGTTTGTGTTATTTATTTTCATTATTTGTGTTTTGTTCAAACAGAACTTTATAAAATATGAAGCTCAGCTATAAATAAAAATAAAACAGCAAAATAAAGTCAAATAATTTAGAAGATCAGTGGCCAACAGCTGGATTTTTACTTTTAAACTAAAAAACAAATTAAGGGAAATATTTCCACTGTTTTTATAGATGAGAGATTAAAATAAAACAAAATGTATTGATTTAGACAAAACTTTCTTTTAATTGTGTTCTGCTGATAATTATAATATAAAATATTTATTTTACGTTTATAACTTCATGATTTCAGGTCTTTTAACTGTTTATTAGGATTATCTTTAATTGTTTGTTGAATTTTGTTGTTTTAATAAAGTTTCATTAGAAATGAACTCAAAATAATTGATAAAAACTGACTTTTAATAATAAATAAATCTGGATAATTAACAATATTTTTGAGTTTTAATGTTAATATTTAAATTAGTCTTTTAAACAATAGTTAAATCGAATCTTATTGGTAATTTTTCTGACATTTTTCTCATTATTTTCATCTGTTTTTATGGTTCCTTCTGTGTTTTTAGAGTTTCTCGGTGAAGATTAGAATCTGTGGAGTCACTGCGCCCCCTGCAGGCCAAACAACCAAACTACACAATTAATCCACAGTTCAGTTTAACGGAACAGTCCTGGTCTCTGATTGGTCCCAGCAGCTGCTCACATGGACATGAATCATCCGATAACATCTCAGAGTTTAATTTCACCTCATTAATAAATTCAATTCCAGATAAACTGATAAAACTCAAAAATTTAACTGAGATAAAAGTTGCAACAAGAATCCGTTTCATTAGCGACCCTGTTTTTCCTTTTAACGCACTTGGTCAGTTTTTAATGTTTGATTTTATCTACCAAGTCAGTGATCAGTAATCAATAATCAGTAATCAACAATCAATAATCAGCTGCAGAGCAGAATGAAGCTAAATCTCTGAAAAAGTTCAGCTCAGAGATAAAAAAAACTATAAATCAGATTCACTGAAGTCTCTGCAGCACTGTTAGCATGAATTAGCATGCTAGCATGAACTTATCCTGCCCGCTCCTCCTCGCCCCTCTCCCTCCCCTTGGGGGGGGGGGCTTTGTTTATCCCTTTTGTTTGTTCGGTTTTTCTGTTTTTTTGTGTGTGTATGAGTTTGTTTGTTTGTCTTATTGATGAGTAATTAATAGTCAGGAATAACACAGCACCTGATGTTCTTCAGCTGTAATAGCACCGCTTGCTAGTCCCTGTCCGTCCGTCCTCTCTCGTCCTGTCCACCCTTTGTTTCCCCTCATATCACCTCTGAGGTGTAGCACTGCCCTCCCTGGCTCTTAACAGGGAAATGTAATAAAGAAAGTCAGCTAAGCTTCCAGGGAGGGCTGCTGATGGTCACACACATGCACTAAATAATAAGATATTTGGCTACAAGACTAAAATATGTATTAATCTCATAAAGTGTTGACACCCCTTCTGTGGAGTTTAACAATGAGAACAAATGCAGACCAAAAAAAAAGTTCAGTTTTAAAAAAAAACTACTTCAAATGTTTCAAACTGTGACAAACTTTATTTATAAAAATATTTCTCTGAAACACAATCGTCAGAAAACACGCCGTCGTTTTGAGTTCCTCTGCAGATATTTCTGATCGTTTTAATCGGATCAAACCAATTTTCTAGCAGCTCTAATCAAATTTGTTGAACTCGTTCATCTTAATGAATAAATGAATATTTAATCTCCAGTTTGTTCAGCCGAGGTTCGTTTCTCTGAGTCTCATGTTTTAAATCAGGAAGTTTGAGACGAACGACGAAAACATTCTGATAGCACAATTCATTCTGATTTGTTCTCTGGACTTCACTTATTGATTCTGATGCTGAAGTTCAGCTTCATCCAATTAAAAACCTAAAAATCAAACTTTAAACTCAGACTCAAAAAAAGGCTTTTACTTTGAAATGTTTTGAAAGAAGTTGAAGTGATGTTTGAGCAGCAGAAACACAAACGTCCTAAAAAGGTTTCAGTGTGAGGGAAGTGGAAGCGTCGGCTGATGTTAAAATGTTTAAATGTAGAAGTGATGAAGTGAGGAAAGCTGAAAGAAGAAGCGTCACTTTCTGCTGATGGATAAAAGACCAAAGAACGCGGTTTTAAAACACAAATGAAAGCAGCATAGAGTTTAGGTTGGAAGCAGTTGAAGTGTCCAGAGCACACACCGATGAGTTCTGTTAGAGGAGAGGAGATGAAAACGATGTTGGTCAGGGAAAATGATGAAAGCAGCTGAAATGTCAGTGGAAGTGTTGCAGATTATCTTTACTTGTAAAAATTTGAAGTGTCTGATCTCAGTCCACATTTCAGCTGCTTTCAGGTCAAAGATAAAAGCAGCACGAGTTTTTAACTGCAGAACTCTGTGAACTGAAAACGTGTCAGTTCGGTACAAATGTGAAAGTCTTCGTCCTGCAGGAACCAAAGAGACGGCGTTCATCTACGCGGTGATGGCGGCGGGACTCGTCCACGCCGTGACGCGGTCCTGTAGCCAGGGCAACATGACGGAGTGCGGCTGCGATGCTCGGCTTCGGGGCGGCGTCTCGGCGGTGGAGGGGTGGCACTGGGGAGGCTGCTCTGACCACATCCAGTACGGAACCTGGTTCAGCCGCAGGTTCATGGACGGCACCGCCAAGAACATGTCAATGAGCCGCGGCGGCTACACGCTAAACACCATGAACCAACACAACAGCGAGGCCGGCCGACAGGTGAGCGTCTACACCTGTCCAATGACTGGACTCGCTTCTACACCGATGCTGTTTGTCTCCAGGCGCTGACATTCAGGTTTCTGTTTTTCTGTTTTGCCTTCAGGCGGTCGACAGGATGATGTCCACAGACTGTCGTTGCCATGGCGTCTCCGGTTCCTGCGCGGTGAAGACGTGCTGGAGGACGATGGCGGCGTTTGAGCGGGTCGGTTCGTACCTGAAGGAGCGGTACCTGGACAGCGTCCAGGTGTCGGACCGATCGAGGAGGAAGATGAGGAGGAAGGAGCAGCGCCGCCCCCCGGTGGACAAACACCAGCTCATCTTCCTCAACAAGTCTCCCAACTACTGCCTGGAGGACCGGCGCCGCGGCATCGCTGGCACCAGGGGGCGCCGCTGCAACCGGACCTCCACCGGGCCGGACGGCTGCAACCTGCTGTGCTGCGGTCGAGGATACAACACACACGTGGTCCGACACGTCCAGCGCTGCGAGTGCAAGTTCGTCTGGTGCTGCTACGTCCGATGCCGACGCTGCGAGAGCATGAACGACATGCACACCTGTAAATAACACCTGGACACGTCACGTGAGATGTTCCTCCAGCCTCACAGATCGAGTCCTCGGTTCTGAACAGATCTTGAGGAACCATCTGAGACACAACAGGAACTTACAGAAACTTTGTGAGGAACGTCTCGGTTTTTGCTTCTGGTTTCTGGTAGAACATAGCAGATAAATGCAGGAACCTGAAGTCCAAACTGAAGGTCCACAAACTGATCCTGGATCATTTCTGCAGAACTCTTCAGGACTGGAAACTTTTCCAGCAAAAAAAAAATCATGGATTCTTTTTTCTATTTGGGAAATAAACATTTATTTATGTGTAAATAATTCTCGGTTGAATTTTGAGGGGAAAAAAATCTTATTTTTGTAAAAATGTTCCTTCAAATTCAGAAACTGACTTTCAGACCGTTGATATGATTCAGTAAATACGAATATAAAGATTCTTTTCTTCTGTTTTTATTTTATCGAACACGTTTAAAAGATTAAAACTCAACAGATTAAAGTCGAACATAAAAGTGCTGCAACAGTGTTTTAAAAAGTGCAACTGATTACTGCTGTTCGGAAGAATTGATCAGTTGTTTGGTTTATAAAATGTCAGAAAATGGTGAAAAATGTGGATTAGAGTTTCTTCAGATGTCTGGCTTAGTTTAAAGAGCTTCAGTTTACTGTCAGAGAGGAAAGAAGCCAGAAAATATTCACATTTAAGGAGCTGAAACCACAGAAATTAGACTTTTTATTTTTTAAAATTATCCAAAGCGATTAATCGATCATCAATATAGTTGCTTTATTAGTGTATGAATTAATTCATCGTTGTAGTTCTCGATAAAACTTGGTTTAAACATGAAAAACTGAACATCAGTGTTCCCAGACTGGAACCTTGAGGTTCTCCAGATGTGATTTTAGCTTTTAAACAGGTTGTAAAATAATAACAGTGGATCCATGTTAGAACTCTGTGGAACTCCAAAGACTCTTTAACAAACCAAATCAGGAGCTAAGGCTGATTTTACTGCTGAGTTTTAACATGAAGTTCTTCCACTGGCAGCTGGTTGGTTCTAAAATGTAAAAAAAAAAAAAAATGTTGAAAAATGTCTGTCAAAGTTTTGTTTTGTCCAAAGATCTTCAGTTTACTGTCATTGAGTAAAGAAACCAGAAAATATTCACATTTAAGACACTCAAATCACAGAATTTAGACAGCTTTCCTTAAAAAAATACTGAAAACTATTAATTGTTAATTGATATAGTTGATTTATTGGTCTACTGATTGATTAAGTGTTGCAGATCTTGACAGAGTTGGTATAAACATGAGAACCTGAACATCAGTGGGCCCAAGCTGGAACCTTGAGGTTCTCCAGATGTGATTCTTCAGCCTTCTACACCATAAATCAGTTTCAATATCAGTTATTGATGTCCGTAATGATTGATCAGGGCTGGTATCAGAATCCTCTACGAAGCTTCAACAGCAGCTTCAGGTTCCGTGGGAGGAACCGGGGTCGAGGAACCAAAAGCTGCCACCAACAGGTGAGACTTCTCGGATTATTTGCAGTTTGTTCCTTTTTGTTGTTGTTTTGTTTCTTTTCTTTTTATACAGTCAAAGTGGAAATTACAAAACAGAAAACTTCTAAAATAACATTTTAAACCTTAATATGTAGTTTACCTTTAAAAGAACAGTGAATCTGCATAGAACGTCTATTTTCTGCTATTTAAATGCAGTAAAAGTGTAATTTAACAGTCAGATATAGTAAAAGAACACGTTACTGTTTATAAAAATACTGACTGGTGATGTGGACGTTCTTCACAGTTCTGGAGCTGTTCTAAACAACTGCAATTAAAAACTGTAAGTTTTACAGGAAAGTTCTGGTTCGAGACTGGGGTTTAAGTTCTAGTTCTAAGTTGAGATTTAAGGTTTGAAGTTTAGGTTCTGGTTCTAGTTTCAGTTTGAGGTTTAGCTTCTGGTTTGTGGTTCTTGTTCTGTTTTTCTGTTTCAGGTCCTAGTTTTGGTTCAGCTTCTGGTTCTGGTTTCTGGTTCTGGTCCTGGTCCTGTGGCCTCAGATGTGCTGAGTCAGCGTAGGTTTCCTGCTCTATCAGCGTTTGATGACTCAGCAGAAAAGCTTCTTATTTACTGTCCAGGATTTCCTGCCATTCTACTCCAGAACCAGACTGGGGCTCCGTCTCCATGGTAACGGATGCTGATCACACAGTATTGATCACCAATAATCCTGAAGCTGATCAGAAAACACTGAAACCTTGTTGCCTATAAATCTATTGATCGACTGATTGTTTTAATGTTTGTTCTTTAAAGAATCTCAGAAACTTTAAGCTGCTAAATGAGAGAATTAATCAGATTTATTGATAGATTACTGATTAGTTCTATCAGTGATCTTCTTGGTTCGGCTGCAGAACTTTAACTTGTCTCGTATTTTTAACAACTTTGAGATAAATTCTGTAAAACGTTTTTTAACACGCCGTTCCTGAAAGCTGCCGACAGAAACCACGACTCAGCAGTTCTTTTTGACTCTGGTTTTCAGGAAACACAAGAGGAAGAGGAGGAGGAAGATAAGAAGGAGGATAAAGAGGAGGAGGAGGGGAAACGGGAGGTTCAGACCCTGAAAAGAACTGAGCAGGAGGAGAACCGGGACAGACGACCACCATGAAGCCTCATCATCTGCTGCTGGTTCCTCTGCTGCTGATCACTGAAGGTCAGACGTCTGCTGCTGGCTCTCAGGTAGAAGAATCTGTTGGTTCTCCATCTGTTGGTTCTCCATCTGTTCTTTCTGTTTTTAGCTCAAAATGAAAAAAACTATTTTAAAAATCAAAACTTTCCAGGATTAATGAGCTAAAATTCAACCCGCTGAGATTCCTCGTTCACGTCGTCCTGAAACGTTCTTAATGGTTCCTCAGAAGGTTCTCTGGTTCTGCAGAAACTCTTCATTTAGGAGATGTTCTTCACCTGATTTCAGTGGTTCTTTAAAGGTTCTTTATTAGAGTTCTTTGGTTTGGTGGCAGAAAACAGCAGCAGCTGAACTGAGTTTTATTCCAGACGAAAACTGGAAGAAATGTTCTTCCAGGTTCTCACATCCCAAACTTGCATCTGAGAACATGTTCTGTCTGACTGAGAACCTAAAATATCAGACGTGCTCTAATGAAAGGAACCCAGAACTGCTGCAAATTCTTACATTTGACTTTTGTTTGCTTAAAAATGACTTTAATTATAATCAAGTTCTGTTGATAGAACTTAGAACCACGTGGTTCCACAAAGAGCCACCTGGAAAATGCTTCCTGAAAGAACTTGTCTTTGCAAGAATGTTTTTCTTTTCTAAGTTCTTTGAAGTACTTAAAGGAACCATTTTTTCATGGTTCTTTGAGGATCCTTTGGGGTGCTGTGAGGAAATGTTTACAGAAATTGTTCTTTAAAGTTCATCACAGGTTCTCAAATCCTAACCTCGCATCTTAGAACATGTTCTGTCTGACCAACAGTCCAGAACCCAAACAACTAAATGTGTTCTAATGGAGGGAACCCAGAAATGCTGCGGATTCTTACATTTGACTTCTTTTTTTTTTATTTGCTTAGAAATGACTTAAGAAGTCCTCTGGTCATAACAGAGCCACGTGGAACCACTAAGTTCTGCCTGGTTCCCTGCTTTCTGCAAAATGGTTCCCTAAAGAACATATTTTTGCTTGAAGTTGTTCTAAGTGCCTTTTATGGTGCTTAAAGGATTTTGTTTTTGTTTGTTTTTTATTCCACATATATATTTCACAGATTTTAATTCAGTAAAATAAACAGTTAAACATATTTAAATATTCATAATCTTTCCTTCAAATAATAACAAACATCTGCAAAATGTTTGTTTTTGCTGATTTAAACATGAAATAAATAAATGATAAATAATAATAAATAAATAAATAAATAAATAAATAAGGGAGACGAGCTGGAAGCTGCAGATCAGGAGTTAAAGCTTCATCAGTTTCAAGCAGGAAATGAAGAGTTTTGGATCCAACACGTTCCTCTGCAGGTTTTACAGACGAGTGCTCTGCTGGTTCTCTGAGCGTTCTCTGAGCGTTCTGTCAGCGTTCTCTGAGCGTTCTGTCAGCGTTCTCTGGGTGTTCTGTCAGCGTTCTCTGGGCGTTCTGTCAGCGTTCTGTCAGCGTTCTCTGAGCGTTCTCTGAGCGTTCTGTCAGCGTTCTCTGAGCGTTCTGTCAGCGTTCTCTGAGCGTTCTGTCAGCGTTCTGTCAGCGTTCTCTGAGCGTTCTCTGGGCGTTCTGTCAGCGTTCTGTCAGCGTTCTCTGAGCGTTCTCTGAGCGTTCTGTCAGCGTTCTCTGAGCGTTCTGTCAGCGTTCTGTCAGCGTTCTCTGAGCGTTCTCTGGGCGTTCTGTCAGCGTTCTCTGGGCGTTCTGTCAGTGTTCTCTGGGCGTTCTGTCAGCGTTCTCTGAGCGTTCTCTGGGCGTTCTGTCAGCGTTCTGTCAGCGTTCTCTGAGCGTTCTCTGGGCGTTCTGTCAGCGTTCTCTGGGCGTTCTGTCAGCGTTCTCTGAGCGTTCTCTGGGCGTTCTGTCAGCGTTCTGTCAGCGTTCTGTCAGCGTTCTCTGGGCGTTCTGTCAGCGTTCTGTCAGCGTTCTCTGAGCGTTCTCTGGGCGTTCTGTCAGCGTTCTCTGGGCGTTCTGTCAGCGTTCTCTGAGCGTTCTCTGGGCGTTCTGTCAGCGTTCTCTGAGCGTTCTCTGGGCGTTCTGTCAGCGTTCTCTGGGCGTTCTGTCAGCGTTCTCTGAGCGTTCTCTGGGCGTTCTGTCAGCGTTCTGTCAGCGTTCTGTCAGCGTTCTCTGGGCGTTCTGTCAGCGTTCTGTCAGCGTTCTCTGAGCGTTCTCTGGGCGTTCTGTCAGCGTTCTCTGGGCGTTCTGTCAGCGTTCTCTGAGCGTTCTCTGGGCGTTCTGTCAGCGTTCTCTGAGCGTTCTCTGGGCGTTCTGTCAGCGTTCTCTGGGCGTTCTGTCAGCGTTCTCTGAGCGTTCTCTGAGCGTTCTGTCAGCGTTCTCTGGGCGTTCTCTGAGCGTTCTCTGAGCGTTCTCTGAGCGTTCTGTCAGCGTTCTCTGGGCGTTCTGTCAGCGTTCTCTGAGCGTTCTCTGGGCGTTCTGTCAGCGTTCTCTGGGCGTTCTGTCAGCGTTCTCTGGGCGTTCTGTCAGCGTTCTCTGGGTGTTCTGTCAGCGTTCTCTGGGCGTTCTGTCAGCGTTCTCTGGGCGTTCTGTCAGCGTTCTCTGAGCGTTCTCTGGGCGTTCTGTCAGCGTTCTCTGAGCGTTCTGTCAGCGTTCTCTGGGCGTTCTGTCAGCGTTCTCTGGGCGTTCTGTCAGCGTTCTCTGGGTGTTCTGTCAGCGTTCTCTGGGCGTTCTGTCAGCGTTCTCTGGGCGTTCTGTCAGCGTTCTCTGAGCGTTCTCTGGGCGTTCTGTCAGCGTTCTCTGAGCGTTCTGTCAGCGTTCTCTGAGCGTTCTCTGGGCGTTCTGTCAGCGTTCTCTGGGCGTTCTGTCAGCGTTCTCTGGGCGTTCTCTGGGTGGATCAGAAGCAGCAGATAACAGCAGCCGTCATTAAACTCATTCCTGTGTTTCCTGTTTCTGCTGCTGCAGAACAAACAGAGAACGTCATAAATAATGGGATGGATTTAAAAGATTATTATGGTCTGGAAGGAAGCGGAAAAACAAAATCTGACCTTTTTTTATTTGTTTATTTTTACTTTATTTTGCTTTTTTAAAAAATCCCTAAAGAATAATGATAATAAACTTTATTTTATAGCATAGAAGTAGATCATCAGTAAATAAAAAGTTTATTTATAGAGTTTAAACCTTTAAAGTGCTGAACAAGATGAATATGAATAAATGCATAAATAAACAAAATCTCAAACAGTAAAGCAGAAAAACTGATCAAATATGAAACCAAAAAAGCTGAGCCAAAAGAAAATACAGTGAAATGTATTTAATTAAAACAATCAGAAAACAACTAATATAATATGAAAACAGTTAAAATCCATGTTTTATTCTAAATAAATCACAGAAAGATGCAAACTTTAGGTCACATTTAGTCACATAAACAGAATATTTTTTAAAAAAGCAAAGAGAAAATCTGACTTTAAAAACTAAAACTGACTGACAAAGAAAAATAAAACGATTCTAAAATGATCAAACAGGGAAAGAGAAACGTTAACGTCTCCATAAAGCAGCGGTTCTGCTGGATGGAACCACTGAAGGTTCTCATGATGTCTGTTCTTCTAGAACTTCTGCTCCAACTCCACGGTTCTGAGGACTCGGACTTCCTGTCACTCCTGCAGCATCACCGTGTTGTTCCCCTGTCCAGCAGGATTCAGGCCCACGCCTCAGTCTGCTGGCCCCGGCTGCAAGTAAGAAACCACACAACACAACAACAACAACACAATACAACAACAACAACAACAACAACAACATGACAACACAATACAATGACACAACAACACAACACAACAACATAATAGCACAACATAACAACACTTTTAGGTTGCTATCACTGAGTGAGACTAAAGGAGCAAAACGAGATGGAAAATGAAAAAAATTACACTTAAAATAAATATATGATGCTTTGCTATACTTATCTATAATATTCTATGATATGCTATATTATGCTATGCTATGCTATTCTGTTCTATACTGTATATTATGCTATGCTATCCTATGCTATATTGTGCTTTGTCATGCCGTGCTATACTCTCCTGTTCTGTACTCTCCTATACTGTGCTATGCTATGCTATGTTATGCTATGCTATATTCTACACTATGATATGCTATACTATACTCTGCTATGTTATATTATGCTATATTATTCTATACTAAACTATACTACATGATACAATATGATGCTATGCTATGCTATGCTATACAATACTATACTATACTATACTATGCTATGCTATACTATGTTATGTCATGTTATGCTATGTTATGCTTTGCCACGCTATACTATGCTATGCTATGCTATAATGTACTATGCAATGTTATGCTATGCTTTGCCATGCTATACTATACTATGCTATGCTATATTATGCTATGCTATGCTACGCTATATAATTTAGACAAATCTGAGTTTTACACCAGACTTTGGTTAGTTTGTTTCTATGAGAGCAGATGTGATAGTGAAGGTTCAGTTTGAAAGCATTCTGAATATTTACTCTGAGCTGCTCTGCTGCAGGTACTACATCAAAACTCCCAGCATGCAACTGGCCCTCAGCGGCTGCTCCTTCGAGTGCTACAAGGAACAGGAAGTGCAGAGCTGCTGTCCAGGATACTGGGGTCCAGACTGCATGGGTCAGTACCAGAACATAGCAGAACTATGTAGAACGTTCTGCTTCTCCTCATCATTAATCATCTACAGCAGAAGGAACACTCAGACTGGTTTGTGCTTCTTTAAACCAATCATGGTTGACCTGGGCAGAGCTAAGAAATATATTTACCACAAAATAGAGACAGAGAATGTTCTGGTGGAACATTTACACATAGTGACACAAAAACTGATAAATAAAATGACAGAATCAGACCATTCTGTAAGATCATCCAGGTTTGTGTTGTTGGTAGTAACAGCAAATGTTAACTATGCTATTTTATGGCATGCTAAGCCATACTGTACAATACTATACTGTCCTATGCTATGCTGTCCTATACTATGCTATGCTATGCTATACTGTTCTATGCTATGCTATACTGTCCTAAGCTGTGCTATGCTATACTGTCCTAAGCTGTGCTATGCTATTCCAGATCATCCAGGTTTGTTCGTTCACACCAATGCTGATATCATACAAAGGTTAATTTTCAGGGTTCAGCTCTTCAGAACTGGATCAGAACTGTGTGAATTTAGGAATCTGACATTTTTCTATCCTGCATCAAATCATACATTTAACAATTTGAAGTGATTTTCCACAGCTGTTAATGGAACCATGTGGCCTATTTTTTTCCAATCATGAACTCATGAAACTGAGCACCGGAGAACAGAAGGACAAAAAAGGTGTTCTTCTTAGTGTCAGACAGCTTTAAATGCTAATGACTGGGCAGCTTCAAGATTTATTTATTGCTAAGCACCACAGAGGAAGCTGTTTTCTTCAGTTTCTGTTGTTGGTATTTACAGATAAAACCAAAAGTCTGTATTAAAGCAGCTCAGTAATGACGAAGAGCTGTCAGACTGGTGAAGGTTTAAACACAGTTAGAGTTACTTTACTTCACATGTTTGGTAGTTTTCTGTTACTTCTGCAGAAGTTTGAGGCTACTTAGCGTCTCTGTGTCCGACTATCAGAGCAGCAGATCAGCAGTTTATCAGGCAGCACAGAGGATCTTCTTCCTCCAGAGCAAACTGCTGGAGGTTTCCAGGTGACCGGAGTCACCAGGATGCAGGAATCAGGACTTCCTTCCTCCCTGCAGAGTCGCAGTCAGCAGGACGCAAATCTGCTGACGGTCGCATGTGGAGCTGCACAGCCGGACAGAAAACCGTCCGATCGATGGCTTCCACATGTTCAGAGAAAAACACCGAGCAGAAGATAAACAGAGCTGACAAAATACTGATTCAAGTTCCAGAAGAATTACTAACCACCCCCCGTCCCCTTTTTTTAAAACTTTGTCAGCACTAAATAAGTGCTGGGTTTTGGACCACCTGACTTATTCTACCCCTAAAGTGGAGTCAGATTAAGTACCTAGGTGTTCTCTGAACAACTGAGTCTTCAATTGTCTCTTAAAAGTAGAAAGGGACTCAGCAGAACGCACAGAGTTTGGTAGTTTGTTCCACCATTTGCACCAGGCGTCTCTCACATGCAGAGCGAAGTGGGCGTGAAGGGGAGTAGACCTGGATCAGGGAATCCAGGTAGGCTGGGGCCGTTCTTGTAAATGTTTTGATTCTGGCTGCAACTGAAAGCCAGTGAAGGGAGAATCCATCATGGATTCACCAGCTCTGCTCTGAGCATCGAGTTGAATCTGAGGTTTTACAGCGTGGTCACGTGTACTGCTGGTTTTAGAACTGAAGACTCCAGAAAACTGTGAGATTCTCAGTCATCCAGCCCATGAAAAGTCTTCAGCAGAAGCAGCTGGACTTGTTCTTGGTTCTTAAAGATGTTCATTCAAGAATCTTCCTCAGTTCTAACTAACTGGTGAGCAGTCCAAGGTAGTTATTCCAACCCTAAAGTCACCACTTTTGATGCCTTAAATCATCTCTCCCCAGGCAAGTTCCCCAGAATTCAAACTTTGATGCGTGTATCCCCAAGTTACACTGCAATTCTAATCTTTATTTAACCCTCCCCAGGCAGTTTTACAACAATTCATGTCTTGATTTGTGCTTCTCCTGGCAGTTCTGCCACCATTAAAACCTTGATTCACCCATCACCCAGCAGTTTAACAACTCCCAGCTTGATTTATTCATTCTAGGTAGTTTAATGTCCGACTCATCCCTCCCCAAGCAGATTCATCTTTGTTTGCCCCTCCCCTGTAATTTTGCTACCATTAACACAGTTTCACAACAATAAACCTCTTGTTTGTTCTTCTCCAGGCAGTTTTGACGTCATTAACACCTTCTCTTCCTGGGTAGTTTAAAATCCTTTTACACCTCAAATCACCTGTCCCCAGGCAGTTTTACAACAGTTTGTGCCTTGATTTGTGCTTCCCCAGGCAGTTACCACCATTCAAACCTTGGTGCATCCATCATTCAGCAGTTCAACATCAACTTCCAGCTTGACTTGTTCATCATAGGTCGTTTATTGTCCGTTCACGGCTTGGTTTATCCCTCCTCAGGCAGTTTCAGCACCATTAACACCTTGAGTCATCTCTCCCTGGGTATTTTAAAGTCCTTTCACAGCTTGAATCGCCCCTTCCTAGGCAGTTCCACCACTATTTAAACTTTGATTCATGTATTCTCAGGTTTTAGCATATTTAATACCTTCAATGATCCTTCCCCAGGCAGTTTTGCCACCATTTAAACCTTGTTTTATCCATCCGCTTGCAACTCAACACTCTGATTTTGTTCTGCTCCAGGTAGTTTTACAGTAGTTTACCCTGGCAGTTTAATCTCCATTAGCACATTTGTTCATCCCTCCCCAGGCAGTTTCACCACCTTTAACACCTTGAGTCCATCTTCCTCAATAGTTCTACCTCCATTACCACCTTGTGTCATTTTCCCAAGGCAGTGTTACATCCATTTGATTAATTCCTCCCCAGGCAGTTTTTTTTAAACATGAAGTCATCCTTCAACAGACAGTTTCACATTTCTTGACACCTTGAATCATCTCTCCCCGTGCAACTTTATCACCGTTATCACCTTGACTTCCCAAGCAGTTTTACATCTATTCACAGCCTGATTCATCCCTCCCCAGGCAGTTTAATCTCCATTAGCACCTTGAATCATCCTTCTGCATGTAGTTTCACCACCTTTAGTACCTTAAATCTTCATTCCCTATGCAGTTTTATACAAATTCACAACTTGAATGAAGCAGTTTTATCCCCTTTAGCATCTTTATCCATCCCTCCCAGCTAGTTTTATCACCATTATCACGCTGTTCACGTAGTTTGTTGGTTGAACATAATTTCATCAGAAGTTGCCAGAACTGAAAAAGATTGAGACAAACTGTTAAACGTGCTAACCATTTATTTTTACAGTGTAACACAGTTAAAGCTACTCATCTATCATGTCTGCAGGTGTTTGTTTGCTAAAGAACAGAATGAAGGTTTACCAGGTCTATCTTCTAAAACGTTTCATGGTAACTAATCTAGGTTCCTTTCTAAGTGAGATGTTCTTTTCACACCACTTTTCTACGTCACATGGACTCATCAGGAAACAGTTTAGTTGTGTCGACACATATTTCTGTGAGGCTCGGTGTGCTAACAGTCAGCTCTGTGATGGAAACCAGCAGCTTCTACTGTAAACCAAAGTTCATGTGGCTGTTCTGAAGGTTGGTTTGTTCAGGAAGACGAGGAGGAAACAGAAGTGAGGACACGACGAGATAAGAGAGAGATGAGAGGCAGGAAGGAAGAATGGAGGGGGCAGGTTCCTCATAGAGAACCGAAAAACAACGCTGCAGCAACGTTCTGTTAACCAGCCCTCAATGTGTTTCAGAGTGTCCGGATCGGGCCGACAAACCGTGCAGCGGTAGAGGAGTCTGTTCTGAAGGACTGGGAGGCAACGGAACCTGCAGCTGCCAGGTGACGTCACACACCTGCAGACATCACACAGCTGCTGACATCACACACCTGCTGACATCACACAGCTGCTGACATCACACAGCTGCTGACATCACACAGCTGCTGACATCACACAGCTGCTGACATCACACACCTGCTGACATCACACAGCTGCTGACATCACACAGCTGCTGACATCACACAGCTGCTGACATCACACACCTGCTGACATCACACACCTGCTGACATCACACACCTGCAGACATCACACAGCTGCTGACATCACACACCTGCTGACATCACACAGCTGCTGACATCACACAGCTGCTGACATCACACAGCTGCTGACATCACACAGCTGCTGACATCACACACCTGCTGACATCACACACCTGCTGACATCACACAGCTGCTGACATCACACAGCTGCTGACATCACACAGCTGCTGACATCACACAGCTGCTGACATCACACACCTGAACACACTAATACACACTTTTGTTTGCAATGGACGCTAAATTAGCTTGAAGACAGATTTAGAAAGTTATTTATAAGCGTAAATTAATGAAGCAGAAATAAAAACTAAGTAAAAGTCAGTATTTGTACCATATGTACCTTGTAGGTTTCTGTAGAACATGAACAGAACCCTAGAACCTTCTCAATGACCCAATAAGTCAGTAGAATCCTCTTACTTGCCTAATTATTTCCCAAAGGACGTATAGACCCTCCGAGGTCATTACAGAAGTGGATCGGAACCCTAGAACCTTCTCATTGACCTCGAGAAACCAGTAGAACCCATGTAGAACACCAGTAGAACGCCAGTAGAACACCAGTAGAACGCCAGTAGAACGCCAGTAGAACGCCCGTAGAACACCAGTAGAACGCCAGTAGAACGCCAGCTATTGAGACAGTAGAATCCTCTTAAATAAACTTAGAACCTTTTAGGTTGCTTTAGAACTTGACCAGGACACTAGAACCTCTTTAATGACCCTTAAACTCAGTAGAACCCTTTATAGGGCCCAATAATTTCCTAAAGGACTCATGGAACCTATTTTAGAACTTTGCCGGGTCCCTAGAATCTTCTCAACAATCTCTACAAACTAGTAGAACCATCTTAATATCATCTAGAACCAGGAGCAGGACTGGCAGAATCTCCTGAAGGACCCATTGTCCCATCTAGCCTGGTCTAGAACGTATCCAGAACCACTTCTCAACTGCCTCTACAAGCCCTTAGAACTCTTTGGAGAACTTTAGAACGTTAAGCGAGGATGCACTCATGTTGTTTGTGGTTCAGGTGGGCTTTGCAGGAACCGCCTGTGAGGATTGTGCACCTGGTCGGTACGGACCCACCTGCAGCTCAGGTAACTTCACATCGTTTACCTGGAACTATTGGAACCACGGCTGGTTCTAGTACTAGAACCAGTCGCTACAGGTGGGTTCTGACCCATTTGTTCTTCTGTTCTGCAGTCTGCTCGTGTGTCCACGGTCTATGTGATTCTGGACTGACAGGTAACGGTCGATGCACCTGTTTCTCCGGATACAAAGGTCCCACCTGTGAACAAGGTGAGCTGTTACCTGAACAGGTAGCTCCACCTGCTCTGTTTTTCTCTCTGTTACTTTTTTACTTTACCTTCCTGAATCTGTTGTCTTCTTACCTGTGATGACACCTGGTTTCCTTACCTGTTGCTGGTTTCCTTACCTGTTTACCATTTCTCACTTATATTCTGTTTCCAGTTCTGTTTGTCTTTACTACCTTTTGCTTACCTGTTCTTACAATCACACCTGGTACCTGTACTGTGAGTTACAGGTTCTGTTGCTTTGTTGTAACTATGACTACCTGTATGCACCTTTCACCTGTACCTGTACCTTTTACCTGTGTCTGGTACCTGTGTACCTTCACCTCAGTCCACTACCTGTCTGTGTTTTGGTTGTTTTCTCTCTGTTACCTTTTTACTTTGTCTTCCTGTTTCAGTTACCTGTAGTGTCTTTATACCTGTTTCTGGTTCCATTACCTGTCTGTAACACCCTGCTACCTAGTATACCTGCTGCTTGTCACCTGTACTTACAATCTCACCTGATACCTGTATTGTTCGTGACCTGTACTATCTCACCTGTGTCTGGTACCTGTTTACCTTCACCTCCGTGCACTACCTGTGTTGTTGTTTTTTTTTGTACACCTGCCCAGGTTCTGTAACCTGTTGGTTGTTTCTTGGAAAGTTTTTGTGTTTTTTTTTCATTACCTGGTACCTGCATCATTTGTGTTTGTTACCTGTCTTGTTTTTTAACAGTTTTTTTTACTTTTTGTTGCTGTTGCTTCTTGCATGCAATTTTTCACCTTTACCTGTAATTCTTACCTGTTACCTTTTGGCTTTATTTTCTGGATTCTTTTACCTTTTTACCTGTAATGTTACCTGTACATTGTATCTTGTTTTCTGTTTCCATGACCTTTCCTTCTGCTTTACCTGGTCCTTGTTCCTGTTGGATGTTACCTGTTTCTTGCTAACCTGTTTCCCGCTCACCTGTTTCCCGCTAACCTGTTTGTTGCTAACCTGTTTGTTGCTAACCTGTTTCCCGCTCACCTGTTTCTCGCTAACCTGTTTGTTGCTAACCTGTTTCCCGCTCACCTGTTTCTCGCTCACCTGTTTCTCGCTAACCTGTTTGTTGCTAACCTGTTTGTTGCTAACCTGTTTCCCGCTCACCTGTTTCTCGCTCACCTGTTTCTCGCTAACCTGTTTGTTGCTAACCTGTTTCCCGCTAACCTGTTTCCCGCTCACCTGTTTCCTGCTCACCTGTTTGTTGCTAACCTGTTTGTTGCTAACCTGTTTGTTGCTAACCTGTTTGTTGCTAACCTGTTTGTTACTAACCTGTTTGTTACTAACCTGTTTGTTGCTAACCTGTTTGTTGCTAACCTGTTTCCCGCTCACCTGTTTCTCGCTCACCTGTTTCTCGCTAACCTGTTTGTTGCTAACCTGTTTCCCGCTCACCTGTTTCCCGCTCACCTGTTTCCTGCTCACCTGTTTGTTGCTAACCTGTTTGTTGCTAACCTGTTTGTTGCTAACCTGTTTGTTACTAACCTGTTTGTTGCTAACCTGTTTCCCGCTAACCTGTTTGTTGCTAACCTGTTTGTTGCTAACCTGTTTGTTGCTAACCTGTTTCCCGCTAACCTGTTTCCCGCTCACCTGTTTGTTGCTAACCTGTTTGTTGCTAACCTGTTTGTTGCTAACCTGTTTGTTACTAACCTGTTTGTTGCTAACCTGTTTCCCGCTCACCTGTTTCCCGCTAACCTGTTTGTTGCTAACCTGTTTGTTGCTAACCTGTTTCTTGCTAACCTGTTTCCCGCTCACCTGTTTCCTGCTCACCTGTCGTGTGTTTCAGAGTTGCCTGCCTGTGCGGCTCTCAGCTGCCAGCAGAACTCTCGCTGTATGGAAGAAGCTCTCACGGGACAGCTGGTGTGTCAGTGTTTACCTGGATACCAGAAATCAGGAGATCGGTGTTTGTGTGAGTTTTTATTCATTTGTCACGTTAAGCAACTCTATGGCTGATTTTTATTTTAAATGTGAAAGAAAAGTTTTGTTCCAACACTCAGATTTAGTTAAATCCGAATAAACGTTGACTTTTTTAGATTATTCCCTATCAGTTTGCTAAGGTTTGGGACCTTTGGCACCTGAGGAACCTTGGATTGCTGAGGGACTTTGGGGTTGCAGGGGGACGTGGTTGGGCTGCAGCACATGGGGTTCTGGGGCTTCTTGGGCCCCTGAGTTTGGACCACTGGGGGAACTGGAACTTAAAGGAGATTTTATACTGAAATGTGACTTTAAATTAAGCTGCTGTTCTGTGTTCTGGTCAGCCATAAACCCGTGTCTCCAGCGGGTCTGCCATGTCCAAGCCACCTGCGTCCACACCGGACCGAACCAGCACCAGTGCACCTGCAACCAGGGCTACAGCGGCGACGGACGGGTCTGCATGGCGGTGGATCCCTGTCAGACCAACCAGGGAGGCTGTGACACCCAGTCGACCCGCTGCGTCTACGATGGACCGGGGAAGGTACGGTCCCAGTGAGCCAGAACCAGATCTGGATTAGAACGACGGGCCAATTAGCTTAGCAGCAGCAGAAGTCACAGGTTAAGACAGATTTAGAAAGTTATTTACAGATGCAAAAAAGAAACAGAAATAAAAGTAAAAGTGGATTTTTATACTGTATAGACTGTCTTTCTCTAGAACTTGAACAGAACCCCAGAACCTTCTAAGTGACCTGACAAATCAGTATAATCCTCCAAAGAACCTAAATATGGATGTACAGACCCCCCTAGGTTTTTAAAGACCTGCTACAGGTTGCTACAGAAGTGGATCCGTACAGTAGAACCTCCTTATTGACCTCTAGGAACCAGTAGAATATACTAAAATAACCTTGGAACCATTTAGGTTGGTCTAGAACTTGACCAGGAACCTAGAACCCTTTCAATGGCCCTTAGGCTCAGTAGAACCCGTTATAGAGCCCAATTATTTCCAAAACAAACAATAGAACCTCTTAGGTTGTTTTAGATTTTTACCAGGTCCCCAGAACCTTCTTAACAATCTCTACAATCCAGTAAAACTTTCTTAATGGCATCTAGAACCACAATCACAGTCAGGATCAAGATTAGGATTAAGAACCCGACCAAGATCATAATCAGGGACAGAACCAGGATCAAGATCCTGACTGAGATCAGGATCAAGAACTTGAACATCATTTAGACCAGGAACCAGATCAGCATTAGGAACAGGACTGGGATCAGGAGCACAAACCAGATCAGGAACAAGATCAGGTTCAAGAACAGGAACAAGAACCGATTCTGTTTTCAGTCTGGTTCTGTTTTCAGTCTGGTTCCATGTTTTCAGTCTGGTTCCGTGTTCTCCATCTGGTTCCGTGTTCTTTGTCTGGTTCTGTTTTCAGTCTGGTTCCATGTTCTCCGCCTGGTTCTGTTTTCAGTCTGGTTCCGTGTTCTTCGTCTGGTTCTGTTTTCAGTCTGGTTCCGTGTTCTCCGTCTGGTTCTGTTTCAGTCCCACTGTGAATGCCTCCCAGGCTTCGACTTGTCGTCTAACAGCAGCTGCGTCCTCAAAGAATCCTGCAAACCGGATTCCTGCCACAAGAACGCCAACTGCAGCACCGTGGAACCTGGACAAGTGCAGTCAGTAATCTACTGTTTTCTCTGCTGAGTGTTCAGTGAACCGTACGGAACCTGTTCTCACCGGTCGTTCTGCCCGTCAGGTGCACCTGTCTGCAGGGTTACCTTGGTAACGGTAAGGTGTGCTACGGGAACATCATGCAGCGTCTGATCGACCTGAACACGGAACCTGGAGGACAGTGGAGCGGTCAGCTGAGCAACGCCATCACTCTGTTTGGTACCAGAACCGTTCATTCCGAGAGACGGAACTATGTCTGTTCTATTCTACTGTTCTACTGTTTGTTGGAAGTAGAACAGTCGAATATGAAGCTGTTTTTACTAAAGGTCACAGTTTATGGTAGCCTAGCCGTGCTAGACCCATGCTGTGAAGACACAAGGGTCTAGGGACGCTCGACAGGGAGGGAGGCGGGCTAAAAGTTTGTCTATCAAATCACTCTGCAGCAATTGGGTCGGTAGACAACCAATCAGTGCAACGAATAGGCTCCTAGAGCGCCGGAAATCAGAGGATGCGGGAGTTCGGTGAAGCCTTATTTATACAGTCAATGGGTGAAGCTGAAGTATATTACAGACATGTTGACAGAAAGATTATTCAGAGTCGGTGCTAATGGAGCTCAACGACTGTTGTCGTTTTTGTTGTCGACCCTGGCAGAGAATTAAATTCGTTGCCGTGGGTTGTCTAGCGCGGCTAGGCTAGTTGTTTCCGGTTGTTTCTGTCAGAATCGTCACGCCTCTGTCGTCACTTAGTTACGCCCGCCTTCTGACTCTACACTTCATGGTGATTGGTCCGGCCAGTTTTAGGAGCATCCAGCCTCGAGCCTTATGGAGGGTAACTCGACCCACCCTGGGAGAGAATTAAATTCATTGCCGTGGGTTGTCTAGCGCGGCTAGGCTAAGTTTATGGTGCTTGAAGGAATAATTTTTAATGGTTTTTTAAAGCACCAAATGGGTTCTTTTTTGGTTCTGTTTCTGTGCTTTCAGATTCTCTGTCGTGGTCTCTGCAGAACTTGGGTCCATTTACCATTTTTGTCCCGACCAATAAAGGCTTCAGAGGAACATCGGTGAGAACCAGTGACCTGCTGACCAGGTTCTATCTTGGAACAGTTCTTTTCACAACACAAAATGCTGGTTTTAGATTTTAGGATTCGGGTTTAAGGTTCTAGGTTCCAGATTTCAAGTTTTAGGTTTTAAGTGTCAGATTTTCAGGTTTCCGGTTCCAGATTTTCAGATTTCAGGGTTGCGGGTCCACATTTGAGGTTCCAGGTTTCAGATGTCTAGTTTTTAAGTTCTAGGTTCCAGGTTCCAAATTCAAGGTTTCTGGTTTCTAGTTTTTAATTTTCAGGTTCCAGGTGTTTCAGGTGCACCGTTGTGTGTTTTCCAGGTGAGAACTCTGATGGCTGACGTGTCCAAAGCTCAGTACCGCTGTAGGATGCACCTGGTTGCCGGGGTGATGCCCCTTGACACTCTGAAGACAACGGACGTCTTCTACACTCTGACTGGAAAATCAGCTGAGGTGGACACGTCAGACGGGGTGAGACGGAACCACCTTCTTCTGCAGAGTTAGAACAACAAACTTCATTACATGGAGAAATTCTTCTGGTTAAGGATTTGGGTTAGGATGGGTTTTAAGACCAGTTTTAGGCTGATGCAGACTTAGTTTACAACTCATTCCTGAGCTTGGTTTTACTTTACATTTTATTCTGGACTGGTCTTGAACTGGTTTTAGACATTTTTTGGACTGGTAAAGGACTGCGTTTGGAAGGATTTTGACCTGTTTCTATGACTTGTATCAGACTAGTTTTAGGACTGGTCTTAAACTGGTTTTAGACTGGTTTTAAGGCTGGTCTTTAAGTAGTGTTAAACAATTCTCAGGGTTGTTTTAGGATCAAACTAGTTTATAATATCATCAGACCTGGTTTTGGACGTGTTCTAGATATGATGTAGACACGTTTTAGGACTTGTTCGGACATTTTTTGGACTGACTTTAAACTTGGTTTTAGATTTATATTTAGGAAAGTTCAGAATTGGTTTCAGACACATTTTAAGAGTAGTTCTGGATGTGTTTTAGACCTGTAAGGAGCATTACTATGCACTGGTTTTAGACAAGGCATAAGACTCGTCTTGAACTGATTTAATCAGGTTTCAGGACTAGTTATGAACTGCTTTTAGACTAGATTCTAGATTTTAGGACTAGTTTTAGACAAGTCATAGGACTGGTCTTGGATTGTTTTAGACAGAGGTCAGGACTGGGTGTGAACTGGATTATAACAGGTACAAGGACAGACCTTGAACTGGTTGAAAGTTGAACTTGTTTTAGATTGGTTTTGGACGAGAGATGATTGAGATTTTCCACAGGGCTAGTTATGAACTGGTTTGAGACTAGACTCTAGATTTTTGGACTACTTATCAACAAAGTTTTGGACTGGTCTTGGACTGGTTGGAGACAAGTCTTAGGACTGGTTTTGAACTGGTTTTAGACTTGATTTCCAGAATTTAGTACTAGTTTTAGGCAAATTTTAAGACTAGTCTTGAACTGGTTTCCCACATGGGTTAGGTCTGGGTGTAAACTGGTTGACAGGTATAAGGACAGACTTTGAAATGATTTTGGAAAGGTTTTAAATTTTTAAAGATGCTTTCGATTGGTTTTGGGCTGGACGTGATTTAGATTTTCCAGGTTTCAGGGGTCTCAAGAGTTACTCAAAGGTTCTGAGATCCCCAAGGATAACAAATACTTGACACTCACAGCTGATGATAAAATGTCAGAAACCGTCTAATCTGAGATCTTTAGTGTCTTTAAATATCAGCTCAGATCAGCTCCAGATGTCTGACGGATGGTCAGCGGTTCATCATCAGATGGAATTTTAGAGACTTTCCCACCAACATTTCGTCTTCGTGTTTCACTCCAGTTCTCTCAAACCAAAATCCGTATCCATGGCAGCAAGAAGAAGGGTGTGATCGTCCAGTCTGACGTGGTGGCGTCCAACGGGATGATCCACATCATCAATAAGCTGATGGACAGCGTGTGGGCCACCGTGGAGAGCAACCCAGAGGTGATCAGATACCCACTCATTGATTGATTGATTGATTGATTGATTGATTGATTGATCTCATCAGTACTTCAACAATGCTATGTTTTTTGCAGGAGAACCTGATGAAAATCATCTCTGACTATGGAAAATTTGACAAGTTCAAGTCCTTATTAGAGGTAAAGTCTGCAGTCTTTTTAAAAACTAGTTCTGCATGGAAGGTTTAGACTAGCTTTAGGGTTTAGACTAGCTTTAGGGTTTAGACTAGCTTTAGGGCTGCTCTTAGACATTGGTTTGGACTGTTCTTAAACTTGGCTTCTAACTTGTTTGGAACTGGTTTTGCATTAAGCTGGTTTTGGATTTGGTTTATGATTGTTTCGATCTTGTTTTGAACCTGGTTTAATATGGTTTTAGACATGTTTTGGTGTTTTAGACTAGTTTTAAGATTTAATTCAATTTTATTTATACAGGGCCAATTACAGTTCAGATTATCTCAAGACGCTTTATAGATCCTATAATGCCTGAACCCCCAGCGCAGCCCTAAGGCTTAAGGCTGTTTTTAATAATTGGTTTAGGACTAATTTTGGACTAGATTTAGGACTGCTCTTAGAAATTGGTTTAGACTGCTGGTCTTGGACTGATTTTTGGCTGGATTTGAACTGATTAAACTTGTTTTTCATGCAATTTTGGAGCTGCTTTAGAACTGGATTTGGACTAATTTTAGACTTGGTTTAGGACTGGTTTTTGGCTAGTTTAGGAAATTACTTTGGGCTGGTTTAGGAAAAGGTTCGGGACTAATTTAAGGAGTGGTTTTAGACTAGATTTAGGCTTGCTTTGGAACATTGGTGTAAATAGTTTGTAGGCTTTGGACTAGTCATTAGACTGTTTTTGGGCTAATCTTACAACTGGTTTTGGATGTTTAGGACTACTTTTGAGACTGCTTTTGACTTTATTTTTGGACTTTTTAAACTTGTTTTAAACTCCGACCAGAGATCAGGTTTCTTGGGTTTTCAGTCCAGCTAGACTCTGGTTGTAAGTTTGGGTTCTCTGTTCTGCTGCAGGATCAGACACCTTCTGATGGTGATGCTGAAGGATATGAATTTAGGAAACGTTCATTTAGGATCAATCTGAAGACAGCTCTGGGAAACACATTTATATATTACTACATATCAAACATCTATAACTCCATCTAAAGAAGAATCTTTGCATATTAGGAGTGAACTGATGTTTCGTCTGCAGAAAACAAAGCTGGATGCCATCATGGACCTTCCTGGACCGATCACCGTCTTTGCTCCGAGCAGTTCAGCGTTTGATGGGATGCTGGAGGGATACCTGCAGTACCTCACCAGTGATGAAGTAAAGACGACTCAACACCTAAACACAAAAAACCTCCAAACAAACAGGACTCTTCCATCCGATCAATACCTCTGCTGAACTGATCAGTTGTTCTTCATTCTGACTCTTCAGGGTCACAACAAACTGGTGGAGCTGCTCAGGAACCACATCGTCCCATCCACCTCGGTGAGTACCAACTTCTGCTCATCACTGCGTTCCTGTTAGTTCTTCAGCTAATCTTTAATGTTCCTGGTGTGAAGCTGGAGGTCTACAGCGCCGTGTCCAGCCCCAGGATCTCCACCATGGCCAACCAGGTTCTCACCATCAACGTCACGCAGAACGTAAGAAAGAAATCTGTTATTCATGTCATCCATCCATCCATCCATCCATCCATCCATCCATTAAACCATCCATCAAACCATCCATCCATCCATCCATCCATCCTTCCATCCATTCATTAAACCATCCATCCATCCATCCATCCATCCATCCATCAAACATTCATCCATCTATCCATCCATCATTCATCCGTCCATTAAACCATCCATCTATTCATCCATCTATCATTCATCGATCCTTCCATCCATCCATTCATCCATCCATTGAACCATTCATCCATCTGAATCAGGCTCTAGATTGGTCTTGGCTGGTTTTACACTGGTTTAGAATGTTTTTGTACTGGTTTTACACAGATTTTAGGCTTGTTTTAGGACTGGTTCGGATGGGTTCCAGACTGATTTTGGTTGTTATATTAGGAGAGCTTTTAAACCAATAAAAGACAGAATCTGAGTCTGTTTCAGGCTGGTTTAGGACTAGTTTTACACTGGTCTTAGATGGTTTTTAGGACTAGTTCTGAGCTGCTTTTACACTGGTTTTGAACAGATTTTAGGTCTGATCATCAGCTGGTTTGATCCTGGTTTTAGGACTATTTTTTAGGACTGGTTTTAATCTGAGTTTGGACTAGATTTGAATTTGTCTTCGGACTGATTTTGAACCTGCCATAGACTGATTTTAGGGCTGGATTTAAGCTATTTGGGATTGGTTATAGACAGATTTTGGATGTTATTTGGGACTAGTTTGGAACTGATTTTAAGACTGGTCTTCAAGTGATTATAGACTGGTTATGGGTTTTAGTTTTGAATTGGCTTTAGGGATGATTTTGAACTGATGATAGATTTTAGAACTGGTTTTAAGCTGTTTAGGATAGGCTTGAAACAGATTTAGGAAAATGTTTTTATCCGAGTCTTGAACTGGTTTTAGGACTTGCTTAGAGCTGAGTTAGGACTGATTTTAAACTGACTTTGGATCTTATTCAGGACTGGTTTTAATTTTGAGGTTTTAAGACATTATTTTGGACTCATTTTATACAAGTCTTAGGACTGATTTCGAAGTGTGTTTAGACGGGTTTTATCATGGTTTTAAACTGGTTGAAGATTGGTTTTGTTTATTCAGGTTTTAGGGGTCATTTAAAACTGGAATTAGATGATTTTTAGAACTGTTTTTTGAAAGGTTTCAGGACAGGTTTTGAGGTATGACTGGTTTTATACTGATCTTTTACTGGTTTTGCAGTGTTTTTGACAGACCTTTGCACCAACCAGCTCCATCCTTCCTGAGCCCTGTGGTCGGCATCCTGCAGGTCTTTCTACCTGAACATGTGTTGATTCTCCGTTCAGGGTCAGATCCTGGTGAACGGGGCGGCGGTGACCGAGGTGGCAGTGGAGGCTAAAAATGGCCGCCTGTACGTGATGGATGGCGTGTTGATTCCCCCGTCCATCGAACCCGTGCTGCCACACAGGTGTGACGTCACCGAGACCAAGATCGTCCAGGTGAGTCCAGCGTCAGGAACGGAGGTCAAAGTTTACTGCTTCAGTTGATCAGTCGTTTTTCTGTTGGTTCGACTCATATCTGATTCAATTTGAGTCTCTCTCTGACAACTAATTATTCAATTCTTTCATTATTTTACCACTTTGTGTTATAATTGATCAGTGTTTCATTCAAAAGAGTCATTTTAGAATAAATTTGGATTATTTCTTTATTTTATGCATTTTTAGAAAAGATTCATTGATATGGGTAATTTTTCAGTTTTTCCAGTGTTTTTTAACAATTCTTTTCAAGTGTATTTTAAATTAATCAATCTGTCAGTTGAGTAATTTTTTTAATGTATTTGTTTATTTCTTTACAAATTTGAGGCATTTTCTATTAATTTTAATATTTTTTAGTTCCTTTCAGTGTTTTTTAATTTTTAAGATTTTTTTCAAATATTGATTGATTTTTTGTTGTATTTTCTATTGATTTGAGCCATTTTTACATCATCTTATTGAAGTTTTCTTAAAAACTGATTTAATGGATTTTTACTTTTTTTCGGTTGAAGTGATTTTAAAAAAGCTATTTGATTTCACTTGGTGATTTCTTCCTCCATTACACCTGGAATAAATGTTCCAGCTCGTTGAACTGATGCTTTTCTTTGGTGTCATTTGAAGGTTTCACACATTTAAATCCAGATTTTCAGAGGAGATGTCTGCAGCGTTTTTTATTTGGGGTTTGCTGGGTGTTTGAACCTGACGCTTGTTTCCAGGGCGACTGTGTGAGCTGCTCTAAACTGACTTCGGATCAGTGCTCGTCTGGAGTTTATACGGTAAGAATCTGGTTTTAAATCTGCTCCGTCCACATCCTGACTCCGGATCAGGACCGATTTAACGCTCCGCCTCTGTTGACCAGGGAACCTCCATCTTTGGATGCGTTCGCAGCATCTCTGTCCAAACTGGACCAGGAATGTTTAGAATCCCAGTGAGAGGCTGCAGACGCAACTGCAACCAGACCACAACGGTACGCAATACTGCCAGGCTTAGACTACGTTTAGACTGGGTTTAGACTGCTTTAACACTTGACTTGAATTTATTTGAATTTATTGAATTTCACTTGGGGGATAAGTAAAGTTATTGTTCTTATTGTGTTGTGTAGCTTTAGACCTGGTTTTAGACCTGGTTTTAGACCTGGTTTTAGACTTTTTTTTTTTTAACTGAATTTGAATCAGTTTCAGATTTAGTTTGATGACTAGTTTAGAACTCGTTTTAGATTTGGTTCAGGAGAGGATTTGGACTGTTTTATTTTTAATTTTTGGATTGGTTTAGAACTGGTTTTGAATTGCTTTTAGATTTGGTTGATGAACAGTTTTTTTAGCTGGTAATAGACTTGATAACCCAAACTAACTTACCCTACATTTACCTGTGTGTACCTGTGTGTACCTGTGTGTACCTGTGTGTACCTGTGTGTACCTGTGTTTACCTGTGCGTACCTGTGTTTACCTGTGTTTACCTGTGTGTACCTGTGTTTACCTGTGTTTACCTGTGTTTACCTGTGTGTACCTGTGTGTACCTGTGTTTACCTGTGTGTACCTGTGTTTACCTGTGTTTACCTGTGTTTACCTGTGTGTACCTGTGTGTACCTGTGTGTACCTGTGTTTACCTGTGTTTACCTGTGTGTACCTGTGTTTACCTGTGTTTACCTGTGTTTACCTGTGTGTACCTGTGTGTACCTGTGTGTACCTGTGTTTACCTGTGTTTACCTGTGTGTACCTGTGTTTACCTGTGTTTACCTGTGTTTACCTGTGTGTACCTGTGTGTACCTGTGTTTACCTGTGTTTACCTGTGTTTACCTGTGTGTACCTGTGTTTACCTGTGTGTACCTGTGTGTACCTGTGTGTACCTGTGTTTACCTGTGTTTACCTGTGTGTACCTGTGTTTACCTGTGTTTACCTGTGTTTACCTGTGTGTACCTGTGTGTACCTGTGTTTACCTGTGTTTACCTGTGTTTACCTGTGTGTACCTGTGTTTACCTGTGTGTACCTGTGTTTACCTGTGTGTACCTGTGTGTACCTGTGTTTACCTGTGTTTACCTGTGTGTACCTGTGTTTACCTGTGTGTACCTGTGTGTACCTGTGTGTACCTGTGTTTACCTGTGCGTACCTGTGTGTACCTGTGTGTGCTCAGACTGCAGCTTGTTGTAAAGGTTTCTATGGTCCAGACTGCCGACCCTGTCCAGGTGGATATCAGACTTCCTGTTCTGGACACGGCCAGGTGAGCTTCAACATTTCATCTGGTTACTTTTTCTGAAATTTGATTTTAAATTCTAGAAAATATGAAGTTGATGCAACTTTATCACATCAACACAAATCAGCAACAATAATGTTTGCAACTTTAAAGGTTCATCTAAACCGGTAAAATAGATTTATTTTTTCTGCAAACATTTATTAATTGGTAGAAATAGGAGCCTTTAAAGACTTTTTGGACTGTGCAGTAAAATATTAGATCTGTTTGATTGTTTTAATTTCAGTGTTTGGAAGGAATCGAAGGAAACGGAACGTGTATCTGTGAAGCCAACTTCCGAGGTTCTCGCTGTCAGTACTGTTCCTCCCCCAACAAATACGGACCAAACTGTGACAGAAGTGAGTCTGAGTCGAGTTTGTGATGTCACACAGGTGTGTCTGTGATGTCATGACGATGTAACCATAAAACTTCACCTGTTTGTCCTCAGCCTGGGTTTGGACCGGTTTAGAACTGGTTTTATGCTTGGATTTAGAACAGGTTTAGAACTAGTTTGGACTTGGTTTTAGGACCCGTTTAGAACTGGTTTCAAGCTTGGTTCTGGAAAGGTTTAGAACATATTTTAGTCTTGGTATTAGGACTGGTTTAGGACTAATTTCAGACTTAATTTTGAACTAACTTAAGAGTGGTTTGGACCAGATTTACCCTGGCTCTTGGACCGGTCTAGAGTCGGTAATAGACTGGATTTTGGACTGGTTTAGAACTGGTTTGGCCTTGGTCTTGGACTGGTTTTAGACTAAGTTGTGAAGTAACTTAGGACTGGGTTTACATTATTGGTTCTGTTCCTCCAACAAATGGATCTTTGTTGGGCTTTGTGACGTCCGTGATGTCATGATGATGTAACTATGATGTCACCTGTGTGTCCTCAGCGTGTCCCTGCATCCATGGTCAGTGTGAGAACCGTCCAGACTCCGACGGTCGCTGTAAACCGGACTCCTGCCTGCCGCGGTTCACCGGTCGGTTCTGCGAGCGATCGACGGCGTTCTGCGGCATCGTCAGCCGGTTCTGCCACGCCCATGCCGAGTGCCTGTTGGACCAGGGATTCTTCAGGTGAGTTGACCTGCAGGAGGTTGTTCACCTGCAGGAGGCTGACCTGCAGGAGGTTGACCTAGACGGCACGGTTCACTGGAAGAACCAGGTGTCAGGTTGGGAGACTTAAAATGAGCACAGTTTTTACATTTCAAGATGTTTTGGATAATTTTAGGTCATTTTGACAAGTTTTGACTCATTCTGGACACTTTTTGGGTCACCTTGGACAGGTCTGAAGTCACACTAGACAAACTTTGGTAATTCTGCACGTTTTGAGGATGAATTTTTGGACGAATTTTGAGTATATATGGGCAAATTTTAGATAATTTTAGACACATTTAAACATCCGTCCTTGTTCCGCGCTCCGGTCGGACGCTGATTTCTGTTGCATTGCGCGCTCACTTCCGCTTTTGATGACATATCGTGCTCAAACAATTCGGCGACGCGTCGTTAGTTGCAGCCCTAATTTAAAGTAGAGTTGAACTATTTTAAATGCATTTTGGTCTGCTTTAGAGACACTGGAGAAATTCTAAGACATTTTGGAAACTTTTGTCACATTTTGAGTCATTTTGGAAAACCATCGTCAATTTGAACAAGTTTTGGGTCGTCATTAACTCATTTTGAATCATTTTCAGCCATTTTTGGGTCACTTTGGGCAGATTTCAAGTCATGCAAGATGAATTTTGGGAAATTTTGAGTCTTTATGGGCAAATTTTATATCATTTTACATGCATTTAAACTAGTTTCGATTTTTTTTTCATTCATTTTGGTCAACATTTTGAGACACTGAAAAGTTTCAAAACATTTTGGAAACTTTGGTCATGTGTGACACATTTCAAGTCATTTTAGATACATTTTAATTCATTTTTGACAAGTTTTGAGTACTTTTGGACAAATTTTGTATCACTTTGGACAGATTTTTAAGTCTTTTCTGACATATTTTAGTTATTCTAAACAAGTTTTGAGTAGCTATTGGTTTGATTTCATACTTTGGACAGGTTTCAATACATTATTCAATTTGGAAAAAATTAAGCCAATTTTGACAAGTTTTGGATCATAGTAAACCAGTGTTGATTAATTTTTGATCTGATTTTAAGGCACTTTGGAGAAGTTTTGAGTCAATTTGGTCATATTTTGAGACAATTTAGAAAAGTTTCAAGACGTTATTGGAAACTTTAGGTCATTTTTGATGCATTCAGAGTCAGAGGGGGCGGCATGGCTCAGTGGGTAGAGTGGCTGTCTTGTAACTGGAAGGTTGCCGGTTTGATCCTCGGCCTGTCGAGCTCATGTCGAGGTGTCCCTGAGCAAGACACCTAACCCCTAATTGCTCCTGGTGGGTCGTGGTTAGCGCCTTGCATGGCAGCTCCGCCATCAGTGTGTGTGAATGGGTGAATGTGATGTATCACGTAAAGCGCTTTGGATAAAAGTGCTATATAAAAACAACCATTTACCATTTTGGACAAATTTTAAGACATTTTGGACAGATTTTGAGATGCTTTGGAAACGTTTAGGTAATTTTTGACACATTTTGAATCATTTTGGAATCATTTTAAGAAATACTTGACAAGTTTTGAGTCATATTGGAGGAATTTTTTTTGTCACTTTAGACAGATTTTTGCATTTAATCCCGGACGGGCCCCCATCATTTCACCATCCAGACTCAAAGGTAACAAAGAGGGAAGAATAAAGCAGAACAAAATAAATTTTACATTGACATGACAAGCAGACCCTTTTCTTTCTTTCAGTTGTGTCTGTAAACCTGGTTTCCAAGGCGACGGTATCACCTGTGTGGAGGCGGACCCCTGTGCTCCGCCCCTCAGAGGCGGCTGCAGCGTCAACGTAGGAAGTTTAATATTTCAGATTTCTGAGTCCCTGCAGCCGTTTGGGTGTTTTCTGAGCCATTTGCTGCCCCCTGCAGGCCAAATGCATCAAGACTGGCCCAGGTAAACACACCTGTCAGTGTCTGACCGGATGGAAGCCAGACGGGGACGAGTGTCAGCCAATCAACAACTGCAACGGACCGAACAGAGGAGGTTGCCATGACAACGCCACCTGTATCTACGTAGGACCAGGACAGGTAACATCCAGACAGGTGTTTTCAAAAAAAGAAAGTTAACAGAAAATTATTTCATTAATTATGAGACTAAATTTTGGAAACAAATAATTTATAAAAGTAATAGTTGGTTTTAAAATATTACTAAATCAAATAACGGGTTGGTTGTTTTAAAATGATGAATTCTATTTTAAAAATGACTCAAATTTCTGAAAAAATATTGAAAATTATTTTTAAAATGAGTCATTTGAATGACAATTTATTAACACATTGTGTAAATTGATGGAAAAATCTAATAATTGAAGATTTTTTTTAAATGCCTTAAATTTATTTATTTTATTTATGCCCCCAAAGTTTCTATTTTTCATTATTTTACATGATTGTTTTGTTTTATCTTTAGTGCTGCACTTTGAGATTTTACCTAAATGAAAAATGCATTACAAATAAAATGTATTATTATTACTATTATTTATTATTATTTTTTGTTGATTGTTTGATTTAAAAATAGTCCGATCATCTTTTAATTACTACTTTGAATAAAAATGCATTTAATTGGATAAAATATTTCACAAATTAACAGAAAAAAAGTGTAATAAATAAAAAAATAACAAATTAAATTTTAAAAATGCCTCGAATTGATAAGAAAGTTGTCAAATTGATTTTTAAAATGACTCAGTCCGATTAAATAAAAATATTACCGAAATTGTTCGGGAAAAAATATTCACGTCAATCAGAAAATCAAGAAATAAATGTTCATGAACACTTTAAGCTAATTAGTTTGATAAACATGATAATTCTGCAGACTTTGAATATTTTACTGCGCTTATTTTTGATCAGTTTGTTCTTGTTGTGATTCTTCGGTGTTTTCTGTGAATCCTCAGAGCGACTGCAGCTGTAAATCTGGTTATAAAGGCGATGGTCACGACTGTGAAGCTGTGAATCAGTGCGTGACGGAGAACGGAGGATGCCACTACCTGGTGGGTTCATTATATACAACATTTAATACATTATGTGTAATACACACTACCTGGTGGGCTCAGAACATAGAAAATGATAATCGTATCCTAAGCAGAACATCCCCTGGAGAAAGTTCTAGAGTAGACCTACCGACAACTGGAGAAAGTTCTAAAGTAGACCTACTGACAGCTGGAGAAAGTTCTAGAGCAGACCTACTGACAGCTGGAGAAAGTTCTAGAGTAGACCTACCGACAACTGGAGAAAGTTCTAAAGTAGACCTACTGACAGCTGGAGAAAGTTCTAAAGTAGACCTACTGACAGCTGGAGAAAGTTCTAGAGTAGACCTACCGACAACTGGAGAAAGTTCTAGAGTAGACCTACTGACAGCTGGAGAAAGTTCTAGAGTAGACCTACTGACAGCTGGAGAAAGTTCAAGAGTAGACCTACCGACAACTGGAGAAAGTTCTAGAGTAGACCTACCGACAGCTGGAACTCTGGAGATGTTCTCAGTCTGAAGGTAGAACTCTGATCATTGATAAAGTTACTGTACAAGAAGAACCAGATGTTCTCTGGGGTAAATTTACATCTTTTAGAGGAGATTTAGTCTCTTTTTGTGGTAGTTTGGATCCAGTTTGTGTGGATTTGTATCTGTTTTTGTGGTTCTTTTGCTTTTATTGTGCTGATTTTGCATCTCTTTGTGATAGTTTTGGACTTTTTTGTGGTGATTTTCCAACTTTCAGTGGAAATTTTGTCTCTTTATGTGGTATATTTACCTCTTTGTGGTGATTTTGTGTTTCTTTGTGCTAATTTTGGCGATTTGGTCTCTGTGGTAATTTTTTAAATAAATATTTTAGCGATCTAAAAAGTTTAGACTCACCATTTCAACTCTGAAAATATTCATACTATGAAGGTAAAACTGACTTGGTGGTGGTTTATCATCATCTTTGTGGTGAGTTTTTGTGCATGCTTGTGTGTTTTCGTGCTGATTTTGAGTCAGATTTTGTAGTTTTTCTGGTAGTTTTGCTTGTTTTTGTGGAAAATACTCAGTATGAAGGTAAAGCTTTAGTAGGAGAAAGGATGGTCAGCTGTGAACATGGAGGAGGAAGCATCATGGTCTGGGGAGGTTTTTCTGGATCCAGGATCGGTGACCTTTACAGATTAATTTAGCAGATTTAATCAACCAAGGAGGGAAGCTGTGATGTCTTTGATGTCTGCCAGGATGAAAACATTCCGTTTTCCGTTATTTATTGTATGTTGATGTCGTGTTTTGTGGTTTTCAGGCCAGCTGCCGCTTCCTCAACTCTCAGTGGAAATGTGTCTGTGAAGACGAATACGTTGGAGATGGATGGACGTGTTACGGTTCAGTCCAACAGGTGAGTGGCGGCGGCCATCTTTAAACGTTTCCAACCTTCAGCTCCGTCCTGAGTTTGTTCTTCTGATGGTTTCAGGAGCTGATGGCGCTGCCCGACGCCTCCGACTTCTACACCTGGACCACAGTGAGTTAGAACCCTGGACAGTGAAGATAAAATGTCAAAATAAACTGAAATGTCTAATTCAACCTTCAAGAACAAAAGGAAGTATAAAGTTGAATTTCTAAGTCTTTCATAGTTATTTAAAAGAAGATAGAAGGTTTACAGAGGAGCATCCATCCATCGTGGTGAAACATCTG
Source organism: Acanthochromis polyacanthus (assembly GCF_021347895.1). Lineage (NCBI taxonomy): Eukaryota > Metazoa > Chordata > Actinopteri > Pomacentridae > Acanthochromis > Acanthochromis polyacanthus. The sequence continues at coordinate 38,166,790 of NC_067113.1, read as the reverse complement.
CTGATGATGAGCAGAGTAGAGAGGAAAAGACTGCAGACAGAAAAACATCTACAGGATGAGAAGACAAACGACCACAAAAAGACAAAAACGAGACGGAAAACAACAAAAACGAGACGCCGAATGACGAAAACAAGACGCAAAACGACAAAAATAATAGAAAATGACAAATGCAAAACAACAAAAACAAGATGCAAAATGACAAAAACTAAGAGAGAAAATGACAAAAAGGAGACATGAAACGTCAAAAACGAGACAGAAAACAACAAAAACAAGACGCAAAATGACAAAAATAAGATGCAAAACGACAAAATGGTGACGAGCAACGAGTGAGGGAAACTCAACCACATGTGAACAGTGACTGAAAATGAAACGCTGACTAAAAACAGCCCCTGACTGAAACAATGACAACAAATAATTGAAAACAGCATCTGAAAGCAAAAGTAAACAGCAGCTGAAAATAAGTGAAAACAGAGTCTGAAAACAACTAAAGGTGATGGAAAACTGTGACAGAAAAGAATTGGAAACTGGGTTAAAATAAAACGGCTTAGAGCAGCTTCCTGTCCTTTAGAAGTCCGGTTCATCTCACCTGCTGTCGGACCAGAACGTCACCCTGTTGGTTCCGTCTTCGGCTGCCGTCTCCAGGATGTCGTCAGACGATAAGAACTTCTGGACGTTGAAGGGAAACCTGCCGAGTCTCATCAGGTTTCAGCTCCGCTCCTCGTTTTTCTCCCGTTCTCTGTAAACTCGTCTAACAGCGGCTCTGTTCAACAGGAACCACGTGGTCGTAGGAAACTTCCCACTATCCGTCCTGACCGGCAGTTCCTCTGTGACATCACTGCTGTCATCACTTCCTGTTTCCACGAGAGGCGAGGTGAGTCCTCAGTAAAAATAATTAGAATCTGCTTTATTCATAAAAGAAACGTAATCTGATTAACCCAGAATATTTAGCTTCTTGAGGACTGAATGTAGAGAAAAAAAAAACATAAGTAATAAAATGCAACTTAAAACAACTGAAAATGACTGAAACCAGAAACTGAAAAGTGTAAAAACTGTCTGAAAACACCTGACAAACAGTGGTGAAATGACAAAAAACAGCAACCATGTCTGACTAAAAACGACTGCCAACAGTGTCCTAAAACAACTGCAAATGAATCAAAACAACTGAAAACAGCCTAAAAAATGTGACTGAAGACAAACGAAAACTGACTGAAATGTCAAAAAACAGCAACCAAGAAAGAGTGAAAACAGCTGAAACGATGGAAAACCACTGAAACGGCACAAATAGCGACCAAGAATGTCTGAGAAACGCAACCGAGAACTGAAAACAACCTAAAAACCGAAGTCAGCTGAAATGACAAAGAACAGCTGCTATGACTAAAAACTGACTGAAAAGTTTCTGTCATTTTAACTGAACAGAAAACATTTGTAAGTTCTCTCTTTCATGTTGTCTATTTCCAGACATTCAGGACTTTAGAGTGGAAAATTAGCCAACAGTGAATAAAAACGATGTTTGCTGTTTCAGGTCACGGTTGTGGGCGGGGCTTCCATCACCACTCCCGATGTTGCCGCTACCAACGGGTTGATCCACATCATCGATAAGGTGCTGCTGGTTTGGACGTCAGACGTTCTTCATTAACGAACCAATGAAGTTCTTTTTAAACTTTGCTTCCTGTCTTCAGGTTCTGGTTCCGGACAGGAAGCTGAGTGACGGTCTGCTGGCGACGCTCGCTCTCCGACCAGAGTTCTCACTCTTCAGATCGTATCTGATCGTAGGAACTCCAGCTCTGGTTCTTCACCGTTTGCTTGTTTGTTGTGTTTGTTTGTTGACATGCTGTTTGTTTTGTTGTTCAGGATTACAACCTGACCGACGAGATCGAACAGACCGGAGAATTCACCATCTTCGCTCCGACAGACGCCGCCGTCACAGAGTTCCTCCAGAAGATGGCCTCCACCGCCCTGGTAGGACTTTAGAACATCAGAGTCCAACGCTACCAGGAACCTGGTGGAGGAAGTTAGAATTAACAAACGATAGTAGTTGTAATAACAACAACAATAAAACTAACATTAATGATAATAACAGTAATAGTAATAATGACATTAATACGACAACAATAAAAGTAATAATAGTAATAAACAAATAAATCAGTAAATATATACACAACTAAAGCAAAAATAATGTCATTATAATATTGACAAAACAATAGAAAAACAACTAGTGATGGCACTAATAGATAGATTAAACCTTTATTTATCCCACAGCGGGGAAATTTACATTGTACAGCAGCAAATAGGACATTGAATAAAAGAGAGATTACAGCACACAAAGCACACAGCGCATATGTATATAAATAAGAATATTTTCTTCAGAAGAAGAAAAGAAACAAAGTAGTATTTACAGCAAGACTTCTTGAAATTGCACATCATCATTATTTACATTTTTATTGCACAGTTCATAAATGGGTGAACAGAAACTACTGGGAGCTTGATTGTAAAGTGTGACTGCAGCAGGAAGGAAGGACCTGCGGTATCTCTGCTTTAGACACCGCGGGTGAAGCAGTCTGTCACTGAAGGAGCTGCCCAGTGATCTTACTGTTTCCTGCAGGGGGGGGGAGGTGTCCTCCATGATAGACAACAGCTTTGTCATCATCCTCCTGTCTCCACCACCTCCACAGGATCAAGGGTTCAGCCCAGGACAGAACTGGCTTTCTTTACCAGTTTGTTTAGTCTCCTCCTGTCTGCAGCCGTGATGCTGCTGCTCCAGCAGACCACTCCATACATGATGGCTGATGCCACCACAGAGTCATAAAAGGTCTTCAGAAGTGCTCCCTGCACCCCGAAGGACCTCAGTTTTCTGAGCAGGTGGAGTCTGCTCTGTCCTTTCTTGTAAAGTGTGCTGGTGTTAGTAGTCCAGTCCTGTTCCTTGTTTAAGTGAACACCCAGGTACCTGTAGGAGTCCACAATCTCAATGTCTGTTCCCTGGATGTTCACTGGTGTAGGAGAAGTGTGTCTGTTCCTGCTAAAGTCCACCACCAGTTCCTTGGTTTTCACCGCATTGATCTGGAGGCTGTTCAGCAGGAACCAGTCCACAAAGTCCCGGTTAAGTTCTCTGTCCTCCTCCTCATCTCCGTCCGTGATGAGGCCGACGACGGCAGAGTCGTCAGAGAACTTCTGAAGGTGGCAGTTTGTGGTGTGATGGGAGAAGTCTGCAGTGTAGAGGATGAAAAGAAAGGGGGCAAGGACAGTCCCCTGTGGGGCCCCGTACTGCAGACCACACTGTCGGACACACAGTCCCCTGCCCTCACAAACTGTGGCCGGTTGGTGAGGTAATCCAGCAGCCACACTGTGAGGTGAGAGTCCACTCCTGTCTGCTCCAGCTTGTCTCCCAGAAGCACAGGCTTGATGGTGTTGAAGGCACTGGAGAAATCATAAAACATGATTCTCACAGTGCTCTCCAGGTGAGAGCGACATCTGTGCAGGAGGTTGATCACTGCATCATCAACCCCGATGCCGGGCTGGTAGGCAAACTGCAGCGGGTCCAATGATGAGCTCATCAGGGGTCGCAGATGACAAAGTACCAACCTCTCCAGGGTCTTCATCGGGTGGGATGTTTGTGCCACCGGCCTGAAGTGGTTGAGGTCCTTGGGGTGCGAGATCTTCGGCTTCGGTACCACACAGGATGTCTTCCACAGCTGTGGTACTCGCCCCAGCTTCAGTCTCAAGTTGAAAATATGTTCCACAATCCTGCTCAGCTGATCTGTGCTGGACTTGAGGATCCTGGAGCTGATGCCATCTGGACCCGTAGCCTTCCTGATCTTCAGTCTGCTCAGTTCTCTCTTCACCTGGGATGTTGACAGGGACAAGCTGGGGCAGGGGGGCTGTGTGCTGGTTGTGAGTGTGGAGCCCTGTGAAGGAGGGGAGGTGTGATAATAATAATAATTATAATGGTTACATTTATATAGCGCTTTTCAAGACACTCAAAGCGCTTCACAATGGATCCATTATTCATTCACTCACACATTCTCACTCTGGTGGTGGTAAACTACATTTGTAGCCACAGCTGCCCTGGGGCAGACTGATGGAAGCGTGGCTGTTAATCCACGCCTACGGCCCCTCTGACCACCACCAACATTCATACACATTCACACACCAGTGTGAGAGCAGCACTGGAGGCAAGGAGGGTGAAGGACACAACAGCACATGACTAGGACAGAGCGGGAATCGAACCGCCGACCCTTCAATCATTGGACGACCCGCTCTACCACCTGATCCACAGCCGCCCAAAGGTGTGTCGGTAGGAGTGATGGTAGGTGTGATGGCAGGAGAACTGTGGAGCTGTAGGGCGGGGGGAAACAGCGGGGGTGGTACAGTCAGCAGGGGGTGCAGACAGATGCAGAGGTGGCTGCTGCAGGGTGAACTGGTCCGGGGGAGGGGTGGCTGACTGTTCAAACCTGTTAAAGAAGGTGTTCAGATCATTCACCCACTCCTGCTCCCGTCTCACTTCCGTCCATGGATCTTTGTGGCCAGAGATGGTCTTCAGGCCCCTCCAGACCACGCTGACATTGTTCTGCAGCAGCTGATCCTCCATCCTCTTCCTGTAACTGCATTTCCCCTCTCTTTCCCCTCTCTCTTACAAAATAGGAGCAAGAGCAATAAAATAACAATAGTAACAATAACAACAACAATAATAATGAGGATAACAACAATGCTAATAACAACAGCGGCAATAATAACAGATTCTAAAAAAATTTAAATGATGCTTTTTCAGTTTTGAAGGATAAAAGTCGGCATCATCAGCGTTTCCCTGGCACTTCACAGGTTAACTTCCTTCTTCATAAAATTTGTTCCTTACATTAATTTCGTTTATTTCCTATTTTTTCAAATTATTTTTTTACCGCCACTTCTAAAGGCGTAATAATGAACAATAATTATTTGAATCAGTAAATTCAATATTTCTACTAAATTAAACTAAGCACAGTTCAAATAAAACTGGTTGGATTGTCGTTGAATTCCCTCATCATTAAAAACACAAACACCAGCAGCTGAAGGTTGTACCTGAACTGTTGTTTTAGTTTTGAAACGTGTCTTTTTGTTTCCATCTCCAGGATGTGAACACGACTCGCTACCACATTGTGGCGTCGCACCGTTTGTTGAAAACCGACCTTCAGTCCGGCGGATACAAACAGACGCTGCTGGGATTCTCCTTCCAGCTCGGCATCTTCCCCCGAGACGGGAAGGTCTGATAGAACCACATTTTTCACTGTTTTCTAACGTTTCATAGATGAAACAACGATTGCTACAAGAATGTGTCTAAAACTAAACCGTAAAATCAGCTTTAGTTACAGGTTTGGTCTGCTGAACGATCTTTGGAGTTCCACAAGGTTCCATCATGGATCCACTGCTATTCATGGCCTGTTTTCTAAACATTGTGTTGGATCACATGAGCTAAGTTTAACATCTGTTTCTGTTCTCATCCAGCTGTTCGTGAACGATGCTCAAATTAACTCCTCCAGCATCCAGAGCGGAACCGGAGTGATCCACGGTTTGTCGGCGGTTCTGCAGATCAACAGGAACCGATGTGACGAAATATCCTACGAGAAAGTTCTGGTAACGTCCCGCACACACCGACCCGACCAGTTCAGTCTTTTGGAACGGAGTTTTTCAAGTCTACTGAAAACTCAAGAGTCCAGAATAAATCTGAGGAACATTAACGTTCTGTTTGTTCTCCAAAGGGACCCTGCATCGAATGTTTGTTCCACAAAAACAAACTCTGCCCTGATGGCTCCACCCCAAACGTAAGATTCTCACTTTACTTTCATCAGAGTTTATAAATCAGACTAAAATTAAACATAATTAAAGGTTTCTGACTGACCGAAGCCAAAGTCAGGTCGCAGATGATGTAATTTTGTATTCACGTAATTTATAAAAAAATCAAAGCTGTTTTAATTAAAATGTTAAATTTGGTCACTTAATAATCCAAAATCATAAAAGGAAATCAAACTTCTCTCTAACTGGCACTAGATTTTATACATGTGTAAAATACACTATATACAATAAAAAGAGTATTTTTTTCTAGAAAACTTCTGGAATTTAGGAGATTTACAGATTTATTGATAGGATAAACATAAAAAATCTAAAATACCTGCAATGAGGAGCAAAAATATTAATTCCTTTTGAGTCGTTCTGTTATTACAGCATGAAAAACATTCTTATGCTTTAAACGCCTGAAAATAAAACAAAACAATAAAAACTAGATGGAATTAGACTCAAAGATAAAATGCAATAAAACAGTAGACCAGGTGAGATTAGATAAATAAGGAATAAAATATTTTTAAAAATTAGACAAGAGCAAAAAAGTGCAATTAAATAATAAAAGGCAGCTCAAATTAGATTAAAAAGCAAAGCTGAAATATACAATAAAATAATTTAAAAATGAATAAATCAGGTTCCAAACTAAGAATAGTGATACAAAAAGATAATAAAAACAGATCAAATTTACTTTTAAAATGCAGAAAATGCAAAGTCATAACATCTAGAAAATGTAATTAAAGCAAAGCATAAAAAAACATAAAAAAACAACAATTTAATATTACAGCCCAGCTAAAATAAGACTGAACAACAGGGCTTAAAAATATAATAAAATGATTTACAGAAAACCACATTTAAAAAACTAAATTAAATAAAATAACCCTGAAATATAAAATAACAAAAAGTGGATGAAAATACTTTAATTCTGAAAACATGAAGCACAAACTAAATAAGTCTGTTTAATGATTCGACTAAAGATAAAACGAGTGCAACATAAAACAGAACACGTGTGATAGAACGTCTGATGAACAGAACAGAGAACGCGGCAGGGTTCTAGAAATGTTTAACTCTGGTTCTGTGTTCTCTGCAGCCGTCAGTAACGGCAAAGAAATGCATCCTGATGAGAACCTTTGAAGGAGAACGGAGGATGCAGGTCGGCTGCAGAGCCACATGTACGAAGCAGAACATGGTGGGTTCTACTGACGCCACAGAACCACTGATAGAAAGGAACTGTCGAACCACAGAACCTCTGATGATGTGTGTGTTCTGCTTCAGGTGGCGCGCTGCTGTGGAGGGTTCTTCGGGGAACACTGCGAGCCGTGTCCCGGTCCGAAGGCTCAGCCGTGCTTCGGTAACGGTCTGTGTTTGGACGGAACCAACGGTTCTGGAGTGTGTCAGTGTCAGGAAGGATTCAACGGAACGGCCTGCGAGACCTGCCAGAACGGGAAATATGGAGTCCACTGTGACCAGAGTCAGTATGACGGAACCAGAACCAACAGCAGCAAACATGAGGGAGACTCAGCGCCGCCTCCTGCTGGCTGAGTCGGTTAAAGCTCCCAGTAAAGAAAACATAAAATCTATTAAAATAAACCGAGAAATAACAAAACTTTAATCTGTTAAAAATATAAAATTCTTTAAAAAAAAAAAAAGAATCTGTAAAAAATACAAAAAATGTGTAAAACATGATCTGTAAAAACTAAAAACTCTGTAAGCAAATTAATCTGCTAAAAATAAAAAATATGTAAAAATTATATGTAAAAAATAAAAATCTGTTAAAAGTTAATCTGTAATAAATAAATAAAATTATAAAAAATGGAAAACGTGGAGGCAAGAGTTCAAAATACCTTAAAACCAGAGGATCGTGCAACATTAAAAAAAAAACAGCAAATATACAATAAAATACAGTAAAACTGGTAAACAGTAAAAAAAAAGTCCAATTTTGGTTTTTGAATCAAAAATATGAGTTTGATTATTAACTGATTATTTTCTGTGGGAGCCTTAAGTTTTAGTTTTTCTGTATTTATATCAGCAGAAGTTATTATATATTAATTCCTATAAAAAATAGCTTTCTGTGTTGTTCTGTGTGCAGAATGTGTGTGCGCTAACGGACGCTGTAACGAAGGACTGAAAGGAGACGGGTCATGTGACTGTGATGTCGGCTGGAGAGGAGTCCGCTGTGATGAAAGTAGGAAGAAAAAACGGAAACTTTAAAGACGGAAATTATTAAGAAACATTGTCAGACTTTTGTGGATTTTTTTTGTGTATTTTATGGTCTTTTGTGTCTCTATGTGCTCATTTGTGTCTGTTAGTATATTTTATCTCTTCAGTATTTTCTGTCATTTTGTGTCTCTATGTGGTCGTTTTGTGTCTCTTTGTGGCTGTTTTGTGTCTCTTTGTGGTTGTTTTGTGTCTCTTTGTGGCTGTTTTGTGTCTCTTTGTGGTTGTTTTGTGTCTCTTTGTGGTTGTTTTGTGTCTCTTTGTGGTTGTTTTGTGTCTCTTTGTGGCTGTTTTGTGTCTCTTTGTGGTCGTTTTGTGTCTCTTTGTGGTCGTTCTGTGTCTCTTTGTTGTCGTTTTGTGTCTCTTTGTGGTTGTTTTGTGTCTCTTTGTGGTTGTTTTGTGTCTCTTTTTGGTTGTTTTGTGTCTCTTTGTGGTCGTTCTGTGTCTCTTTGTTGTCGTTTTGTGTCTCTTTGTGGTTGTTTTGTGTCTCTTTGTGGTTGTTTTGTGTCTCTTTTTGGTTGTTTTGTGTCTCTTTGTGGTCGTTCTGTGTCTCTTTGTGGTCGTTCTGTGTCTCTTTGTTGTCGTTTTGTGTCTCTTTGTGGTTGTTTTGTGTCTCTTTGTGGTTGTTTTGTGTCTCTTTGTGGTCGTTTTGTGTCTCTTTGTGGTCGTTTTGTGTCTCTTTGTGGTCGTTTTATGTCTCTTTGTGGTTGTTTTTGTGTCTCTGTGGTCGTTTTGTGTCTCTTTGTGGTTGTTTTGTGTCTCTTTGTGGTTATTTTGTGTCTCTTTGTGGCTGTTTTTGTGTCTCTTTGTGGTTGTTTTTGTGTCTCTGTGGTTGTTTTGTGTCTCTTTGTGGTCGTTCTGTGTCTCTTTGTGGTCGTTTTGTGTCTCTTTGTGGTCGTTTTGTGTCTCTTTGTGGTTGTTTTGTGTCTCTTTGTGGTTGTTTTGTGTCTCTTTGTGGTCGTTTTGTGTCTCTTTGTGGTTGTTTTGTGTCTCTTTGTGGTCATTTTGTGTCTCTTAGTGGCTGTTTTGTGTCTCTTTGCAGTCATTTTTGTGTCTTTGTGGTAGTTTGTTGCTATCGTCTCATCTTGTGTTGCAGAGATTGAATCCAGAGCTGATGAACTCTGTGGATCCGTTAAATGTCACAGCAGCGCCAAGTAAGTCCACGGTTTGTTCCCTCTGAGCTTCTTCTTGGACGTTTGCAGCTTCGTGTGTTGACGTCGGTGCTGCTGTTGTGTGTCAGTTGTGTTACTCCAGCGTCGAGTCCTCGGTGTCTCTGCGCCGCCGGCTTCGAAGGAAACGGAACCTTCTGCACAGGTAAACCAAGATGGCGGCTGCGGGTGAGCGCCAGGTGTCCGGTGGAGGCTGATGGTTGTGTTGATGTTGTGTTGATGTTGTGTTGATGTTGCAGCCGTGGATCCGTGTCGGAACGACAATGGCGGCTGCAGTTTGTACGCCGTCTGCAAAAGGACGCGACCCGGACGGAGGGACTGCGTCTGTAACGGCGATTACTCTGGTGACGGACTGGTGTGTGTCGGTAGGTTCACCTGGACCAACACCTGATGACAGATCAGAGAGTTCAGCAGAACGGGTTGAAGTGTGTCTCCGTCTCCTGGTGAAGTCCTGGTGCAGCGACGCTCTGCTCTAAGCGCTCCTGCAACACCCAAACCTGTCTTTGTGGTTGTTTATTGGTTTGTCGGGGTTTTGTTGTTGTCTTTGTTCAGTATTTTGTCGTTTTGTGGTCATTTAGTCTTTCCTTTATGATTGTTTTTTCTCTTTTGTCGTCATTTTGAGTTTTTTGTAGTTGGCTGGGTCTTTTTGTGGCTATTTGGTGTCTTTTGGGTTTTTTTGTGTCTTTTTGTTGTTGTTTTTGTCTCTCTGTGGCTGTTTTTGTGTCTCTTTATGGTGGTTTTGTGTTTTTGTCACCATTTTGTACGCATTTGTGGTTCATTGAGTCTTTTTGTGCCTATTTTGTATCTCCTTGTGGGTTTTGTTGTCTGTTTGTGTCCATTATTTTAGTCTCTTCATGGTTGTTTTGTGTCTTTTTGTTGTCATTTTATGTCTGTTTGTGGTTGTTTTGTGCGTCTTTGTGGTTTTGTTTCTCTCTATGGTTGCTTTTTTTCCATTTGTCATCATTTTGTGTCTCTTCTTGGCTATTTTGTCTGTTTGTAATTGTACTTTTCTCTGTTTGTGGTTGTTTTTTGTGTCCTCAGTATTTTCTGTCCCTTTGTCGTGACTGTCGTCCCGCTGTGATTTTGTTTTTGAGTCCCTTTGTGGGGAGTTCTTGTGTTTCTTTGTCGTATATTTGTGTTTTTGTCTGTGGTTGTGCTGTGAGGCAGATCAGTAGCTGGTAAATTACTGCATCCCGTGAACCAGGAGCACTTTGAGCAGTGTACATGTATGAAACGATGTGTGTGTTTGAGTGCTGCAGGATTCTTGTGTCGCCTCAGAGATCAACCCATGTCTGGAAGGACACGGTGGTTGCCACGACAACGCAGACTGTGTTCACATCGGGCCAAACAAAGTAAGACCGATTTGAATGAGTTTTACACCCATGAACAGGAAGTGATGAGGCTCTAATGTTGTGATGCGTTCACTGACTCCTGTGAGCACCGTTTTACGTTCTCCGGTTTGCGGTTCTGTTGACGTTCCTTCGGCTGTTCTTCCTTTGTGTGAATCTGTCCAGAGGTCCTGCGTCTGCAACGACGGTTACTCAGGCGACGGACAAACCTGCAAGATCATCAACCTGTGTGAGAAGGTGAGATCAGAAGAACGGTTCTGTCGGCCACGGCAGAACACACAGCTGTCCCTCAATGGTTCTTCAAAGTGCCATCATCAGTTAAAGAACTTTATTTAGAGGGTGGTTTCTACCAGCACAGATCCCAAACCAGCATCTTAGAACATGTTCTGTCTGATCAACAGTCCAGAACCCAGAAATGGTGAAAATCCTATTTTCCAAATAGAACCATATGGAACCACAAAGAAAATGCTGGAAATTGGTTCCTTAAAGAAGATAATTTTGCGAACATTGTTTCCATTTATGGTACCCAGAGGAACATTTGCTGGTGGTTCTTTCAGAGAGTTCCTTCTAGAACTGTTCAGGAATCTATTTTGTTGAAGTTCTGTAGAGCTTCTTTTATCGTCCCTAAAAGAACTAAATAGTTCTTTAGAGAACCTCCAAAGTTCCCATATTAAGCTTTTTGGAGCACCATTGAAAGGAACAGTGTTTTGATGGGTTTTTTTTAATCAGGTACCTCTGAGGGTTCTTCACAGAACCGTTTAAAGAAGTGGTTGTTAAAAGAACGTACTGTTGCTACAGTTGTTTGAAATTCCTTTATGGTACAAAAGAAACCATTTTTGATGGTTCTTTTAAGCATGTTGATGGTTCCTCAAAGAACCATTTGAAGAACCTATTTTGTTGAAGTTCTTTAGAACACGTTTATGGTGCCAAAAGCAATCATTTTCTGATGGTTCTTTAAAGTACTCCAGTGTTCCCTGAAAAAACATTTGAAGAAATAGTTTCTTAGAGATCCCATTTTTACTGAAGTTCTTTGGAATGCCCTTCAAGGTTCCTCAACAAAGCGTTCTTTAATGGTTCTTTGGAGCACTTCTGGGGGTCTGTTTAGAACCATTTTTATGAACCTGCTTTGCAGAGGTTCTTTGGAGAACCATCTATGGTGCCTGAAGGAACTGTTGTTTTGATGGTTCTAGGATATCTTCAGGGATCTGTTAAAGAACTTACTTTTGCGCAGGTTTGTGAAGCTCCATTTATGGTGCTTAAAGGAACTATTTTTGGTGGTTCTTTGAGGTACCTCTTGGGGTTCTTTAAAGAACCATATGTCCAGTTTGAGGTGAAGTCTCTCTAGGTGCTTGGAGAGACGTTCCTCAGATTAACTTTCAGCTGCTGATGTTCTCAGAGGAACGGCGGCTGCCATATGCGCGCTCGGTGCAACATGACGGGACCCGGAACCAGGAACTGTACCTGCATGAAGAGCTATGTGGGAGATGGTCTGAGCTGTAAAGGAACCGTGGAGAAGGTGAGCAGCAGAATCGGAACGTTAGAACTCAGTGAAGCAGCAGAACGTGTGAAGTAACCTCCACCTGTTCTCAGGAGATGAAGGCCAAGGGAATGACCAACTTCTTCTACGGCCTGATGGTGAGTTCTGGCACTGCACGGTGTCGCCCCCTGCTGGTGGAACCCCCTAACTGAACCGGTTCTGCTTTCAGATGGTGGAGATCTACCTGAGAGGTCGAGGTCCGTTCACCGTCTTCAGCCCCCAAAGGGAAGTCTACGATGCCACGGTGTCCCGCAAGGTCTGGAGAGACGCTTGTTTTAAATCTCTTTGTCGTTATTTTGTGTTTTTGTGGCTTGACTGCATTTACAAAGAGTTTGTAGAAAACATTTCCACGTCAGCTCCGTGCTGTGAAACGTTTGTGTCCATGTTGGACTTTGTTGACTGAACCTTTTGATTTTCTGAAGAGTTTTTTTAGAATCTTTGTTTATTTTCTTTTGGTGTTTCAGCTGAAGATTTCTAAAGTTAAGGAGAACTTTGCCAACCTGCTGCGGAACCACATCGTCATGTGTCACACTCTGCTGCCTGAAGACCTGAGCCGGCCCAGGAACCTGACGGCGCTGTCCGGACTGGTTCTGACCACCGGGTCCAAGCAGGTGACCAATCAGAGGCAGCGTCCTGTCAGAGGTTTACCTTCTGAACACGGAATGACGATATGAGAATCCTGAGGCAGCAGACTGATACTTTTATTCAGTGATATCTGGTTTATTGACACTTTTGTACGTTAATATCCAGATTATCGACACTTTCAAAGCTAATGAAATGGTTTCATAACTCCTCCTGTCTCCTTGTTTTGTCCGACGTTCTTCCAGGACATGATCTCCATCAACGAAGCCAACCTGACGATGAGCGATGATGTCAGCACCAATGGCGTCATCCACGAGATCAGCAGGATTCTGTTTCCGCCCGGCTTTGACGCTGAGAGCTTCGTCCTCCTCCCTGTAACCACCGATCACTCTGATCCTTATCAATCGATCAGATTAACCGGCTTCAGTTCCTGGTTGTTGAACTTCTTCCTGTTCTTCTGCAGGATGCGACAGACCTGAACCTGACAGACGTGGCCGAGCAACACGGTTATAAAACCTTCTTCAAACTGCTCGAGGTAGAGTCCAGAATCAAAGAAACCACATCTTTAACCAGAACATCAACACTTTTAGGTTTGAAGACCCAGTTTGTTTTTTTAGGGGTTGATATCCAGATTATTGACACTTTTATGTGTCAGTGTTCAAGTTATTGACACTTTTATGTATTGACTCTATTTACACTTTTGTGGGCTAATATCTGGGTTATTGACAGTTTTGTCTCTAAATATCTAGTTTTTGATTTTTTAAGGGGTTAAAATCTATATTATTGTTAAGATTTTAACTTTTATGATGTAATATCCAAGTTATTGACACTTTTGTGAGTCAATATCCAGACTATTGATACGTTTGTGGTGTTTTTTGACACTTTTGTCTTTAAATTTCTCAGTAATTGACCCCCTTGCATGTTAATATCTGGGTTGTTGATGCGTTAACATTGAATTTATTGATACTTTTGCACGTTAAGGTCCAAGTTATTGACACCTTAATGGGTCAATGTCTTGGTTATCGATACTTCTGCGTGTTAATATTTAGATTATTGATACTTTGGTGTCGTGTTTTTCATTCCTGATACTTGATGCGGCGTCAGAAACCCTCCCAGTGTCTTTTCTACATGAAGTCTGCAACCAGTAAAGACTTTAACCCACTAACGTGATCTTCTGCTGGTCTCAGGACACCGGCGTCTTGGACCTGATCAACGATCCTCTGAACCAACCGCTCACCATCTTCCTGCCGACGGATGCCACCATGACGTCGCTGCCGCAGGAGCAGAAGGACTTCCTGTTCCACCAACACAACCGAGCACAGCTGCTGGAGTACCTGAAGTTCCACATCATGCAGAGCCAGAAGGTCAGGAGGAACCAGACAGTCTCAGGAGAACCTCCACTCCTTCTAGAACCAGAGTCAGCCTTCTGAAGTTCTAAAGAGTCTCTCTGATCTCAGGTCTACGCTGAAGGTCTGGTCTACCTGGACTCAGCTCGGACGCTGCAGGGATCCCCGCTGTCCTTCTCCTGTGGAGGGCCGGAGCACATCGTAAGAACCGCAGGACAACAAACAAACAGAAACAAATAAACAGGAGAAAAACAAACACATGAACAGGAGAAAAACAAACAAACAAAAACAAATAAACAGGAGAAAAACAAACAAACAAAAACAAATAAACAGAAGAAAAACAAACAAAAACAAATAAACAGGAGAAAAACAAACACATGAACAGGAGAAAAACAAACAAACAAAAACAAATAAACAGGAGAAAAACAAACACATGAACAGGAGAAAAACAAACAAACAAAAACAAATAAACAGGAGAAAAACAAACAAACAAAAACAAATAAACAGGAGAAAAACAAACAAACACAAAAAAATAAACAGGAGAAAACAAACAAAAACAAATAAACAGGAGAAAACAAACAAAAACAAATAAACAGGAGAACAAACAAACAAAAACAAATAAACAGGAGAAAAACAAACAAACAAAAACAAATAAACAGGAGAAAAACAAACAAACAAAAACAAATAAACAGGAGAAAAAACAAACAAAAACAAATAAACAGGAGAAAACAAACAAAAACAAATAAACAGGAGAAAAAACAAACAGAAACAAATAAACAGGAGAAAAAACAAACAAAAACAAATAAACAGGAGAAAACAAACAAACAAAAACAAATAAACATGAGAAAAACAAAAACAAATAAACAGGACAACAAACAAACAAAAACAAATAAACAGGAGAAAAACAAACAAACAAACAAATAAACAGGAGAAAAACAAACAAACAGAAACAATTAAACAGGAGAAAAACAAACAAAAACAAATAAACAGGAGAAAAACAAACAAACAGAAAAACACAAATAACACAAGAACAAGAAGTACAAACACTGATTCATGCCAGTTTGGGAAAATAAACCCAGAGATTCTTCTTTTTGGTGTTTTTTCCTCATCAAACTACAACGGCAGCGTCAAGTAAACAAAGTGTTGCTTAAAGGGTTAAAACCCTGAAAATAAATAAATACACACGTGGACAAAATTGTTGGTACCCCTCAGTTAAAGAAGGAAAAACCCACAATTCTCACTGAAATCACTTGAAACTCACAAAAGTAACAATAAATAAAAATTTATTGAAAATTAAATAATCAAAATCAGCCATCACTTTTGAATTGTTGATTAACATAATTATTTAAAAAAACAAACTAATGAAATAGGGCTGGACAAAAATGATGGTACCCATAACTTAATATTTTGTCGCACAACCTTTTGAGGCAATCACTGCAATTAAACGATTTCTGTATTTGTCAATGAGCGTTCTGCAGCTGTCAACAGGTATTTTGGCCCACTCCTCATGAGCAAACAGCTCCAGTTGTCTCAGGTTTGATGGGTGTCTTCTCCAAATGGCATGTTTCAGCTCCTTCCACATATGTTCAATGGGATTCAGATCTGGGCTCATAGAAGGCCACTTTAGAATAGTCCAACGCTTTTCTCTCAGCCATTCTTGGGTGTTTTTGGCTGTGTGTTTTGGATCGTTGTCCTGTTGGAAGACCCATGACCTGCGACTGAGACCAAGCTTTCTGACACTAGGCAGCACATTTCTCTCCAGAATGCCTTGATAGTCTTCAGATTTCATCGTACCTTGCACACTTTCAAGACACCCTGTGCCAGATGCAGCAAAGCAGCCCCAAAACATTACTGAGCCTCCTCCATGTTTCACCGTAGGGACAGTGTTCTTTTCTTCGTATGCTTGGTTTTTGAGTCTATGAACATAGAGTTGATGTGCCTTACCAAAAAGCTCCAGTTTGGTCTCATCTGTCCAAAGGACATTCTCCCAGAAGCTTTGTGGCTTGTCAACATGCATTTTTGCAAATTCCAGTCTCTCTTTTTTATGAGTTTTTTTCAGCAGTGGTGTCCTCCTTGGTCGTCTCCCATGAAGTCCACTTTGGCTCAAACAACGACGAATGGTGCGATCTGACACTGATGTACCTTGGCCTTGGAGTTCACCTTTAATTTCTTTGGAGGTTGCTCTGGGCTCTTTGGATACAATTCCAACGATCCGTCTCTTCAATTTGTCATCAATTTTCCTCTTGCGGCCACGTCCAGGGAGGTTGGCTACTGTCCCGTGGGTCTTGAACTTCTGAATAATATGAGCCACTGTTGTCACAGGAACTTCAAGCTGTTTAGAGATGGTCTTATAGCCTTTACCTTTAAGATGTTTGTCTATAATTTTTTTTTCGGATGTCCTGGGACAATTCTCTCCTTCGCTTTCTGTTGTCCATGTTCAGTGTGGTACACACCTTTTCACCAAACAGCAGGGTGACTACTTGTCTCCCTTTAAATAGGCAGACTGACTGATTATGAGTTTGGAAACACCTGTGATGTCAATTAAATGACACACCTGAGTTAATCATGTCACTCTGGTCAAATAGTTTTCAATCTTTTATAGAGGTACCATCATTTTTGTCCAGGCCTGTTTCATTAGTTTGTTTTTTTAAATAATTATGTTAATCAACAATTCAAAAGTAATGGCTGTTTTTGATTATATAATTTTCAATAAATTTTTATTTATTGTTACTTTTGTGAGTTTCAAGTGATTTCAGTGAGAATTGTGGGTTTTTCCTTCTTTAACTGAGGGGTACCAACAATTTTGTCCACGTGGGTATTTGTCCATTTTGATCAGGACTGATATTTCTTCAGTGAACTGCTGCTGTGACAGGAAGCTTTGATGTCCGTTTCTTTCTTCAGACCTTTTTCTCTGACGTTGTTAAACGGACCGTTGTCTCTGAACAGGGAGAGATCTTCATCAACGACGGGAAGTGTCGCATCATTCAGAGACATCTGGTCTTCAGAGCTGGAATCGCCTTCGGCATCGACTGTCTTCTGACTCCGCCCAGTCTGGGAGGACGCTGCGACCAGCAGAACACCGTCGACCTGCAGGTGGAACCCCGTCTACCTTTAGAAGAGTTAAAGATGGAGAAACCTAAACCTCCATCTGTGTTTAGACCCGTTTAATAACGGTGCAAAAGAACAAGTTAAAGATAGAAAATCTGATTCAGAAACGACAGAACAGAAGATTCTCAGATACAGAACAATTTTTACGGAAAGTTTCTTCATTTCAGTTAAACTGAAAATCTGGACATGAATTTGATTCAATTAATTGTTTAAAATGTACTGCAGCAGCATCCACCTGTATACTGGGAACCAATCTGAGGAGACTGGAACACACTGGAACCAGTTTAAACCTGATCCAAGCACGATCAAATAAAAGCATATAAACGACCTCTGTGTGTTTTAAAGTTAAAATAACTGTTATTGTGTCTGATTCCTGGACATCAGCTTCATTCTCCTGCTCTTTCTCCTCCTGTGGCAGATGAACTGTGGGATTTGCTCCTCGTTTTTGTCCCGGTGTCCTACGGGGATGAAGCAGAAGGTCAGAGTGGGTTTCATCCATCAGGTTGAGCTTTAGCTTCCAGCTCCTCATCGTCTGTTTCTGTCCTCAGGAGGTCCAGAAGTGCGACCTTCCCTCCATGTTCATCACCAAGGACTCCGGCTGTCGGCCCGTCTGCACCGTCAACATCTGGCAGCCAAAGTGTTGTCATGGTTACTACGGACGAGACTGTCTGGGTGAGGTCATCGTCATAGAAACCGTTTCATAGCAACAGAGGAAGATCTGACCTCTGATGAAGCTGCAGTGAAAAGTTCTGGTTTGGTCCAAACATCAGCCACAGAATTCAGTTCTTATTTTGACAGAAAACGGTTTTACTCCTGCCTTCCAATCTGTAGTTTGAAATAATAATATTTCACTATTTTTACATAGTGAGTCTCAAAAATAAATGAGAATTAAACCAGACCAGGCAGAAAAAATGAAAAAGTTCCAGTAAAAACATAAAACCACAGCACTCAGTCTTAAAAGCTTGAACGTCCTTCATTTAAAGGTAAAATATTGGATTTGCTCTGATGGTTTTGATGTAAACAGCGATTCTAACTAAATAAGACAGTTTCATTTTTATTTTACATTCTTCACTTGAAATCTGTAATTTTGCTTTGAAAGACAAACTTTGGGTTTTAAAAAGATTTAAAGTCAGTTTTTTATAATACAAAACTGTTGTAAAGCACTTTTTATTGCTGTAACAGAAAAAATATTTTAAACTGCTCTCGAAAAAGTGAAATTTGGCTTCTAAATGACATCACAACTATGTAAACAATCGGTGATGTCATGAATGTGTCCTGATAAGCTCCGCCCCCTCCCCAGTGTGTCCGGGGGGAGTCCACTCTCCCTGCAGTAACCGAGGTAAATGCGACGACGGTCACCTCGGCAACGGTACCTGTACCTGTGAGAAGGGCTTTGGGGGCGTGGCCTGTGAGCTGTGCAGCGAGGGATTCTACGGTCCCACCTGTAAAGGTGAGCAGCAGTCGGCCGACACTCCTCCGCAGCGTCCGATCCCGTTTTAATCCCAAACATTTCTGTCTTTCAGCCTGTAGCTGCTCAGAACACGGGTCATGTGACGACGGACGTAGAGGTACAGGTGTTTGCTTCTGTGAGGCCGGATGGAGCGGCGACCGCTGCGACGTCCAGAGTGAGTTCAGAAATAATTCAATCTATCAGTGTTTCCGTATGCGGTCAGAAAACAGGAACGGTGTCCTCGTTGATCCCAGCTTCATGTAACTCATTAAGCAAAATAAAAGTCTTTGTCATGGTGCCCCTTTACCAGCTAAACTCCCACAATGCTCTCTGCTGCCAACATGACCTGAGTGACGCCTCCTGTGGTCTCTACAGTATTAATATGATGTGCAGTATTTACCTCAGTATTCCTCATTTACTGCAGTATTCCGCCTGTAGTATCCATCGTTTAGTGCAGAGGTGTGGCTAGCATGCTAAGCTAGCTGCTGGTTTTCGGTTCTCTAACAGAACTTCTGTGTTTCCTCCAGCTGAGGTGTTTCAGTGTTCTCCGTCCTGTTCTCCTAAAGCCATCTGCAAGGAGAACAACACCTGTGTATGTGGTCCGTTTTACGAGGGAGACGGAATCACCTGCACAGGTAAACACACCTGGACGGGTTCTTTTAAAGCTTTACCTCAAACACTGACAGGGTGAAAGAGCCCCAGAGCATCATGGGAGCTGCGGTCCTGACGCTGCTCTGATGTGTTTCTGCAGTGATGGACGTCTGTCAGGTGTGGAACGGCGGCTGCGCTAAAGGAGCTAAATGTTCTCAGAAAGGTGAGCAGGTGAGCTGCACCTGTCCTAAAGGTCACACTGGCGACGGCTTCACCTGCCAACCCGTCGACCCCTGCGTCACCGGGGACAACGGCGGCTGCCACGAACACGCCACCTGCACCATGACGGCTCCGGTGAGGCGACGTCACGTTTCCTGGTCAGAATCTCAGGTGTGTGTCCATCGCTGAGAGTTACCTGTTTGTGTCAACAGGGGAAGAAGAGGTGCACCTGTAAGGACAGGTACATCGGAGACGGACTCGCCTGCGAGCTCAAACAGCTGTCAATCAGTCGCTGTCTCCAGGACAACGGGAAGTGTCACCTGGACGCCACCTGCACCGACCTGCACTTTGAAGGTTAGTCATGACATCACTTCCTGTTCAGGTACAGGGGCGGAGCCTGTAAGGACACAGTTTGGTCAGACAGGAAGTAGAGACATTGTGAAATATTTAGTTTTAACAGTCGGACAGTTATGTTCTAAGACAGGGATGTCAAACTCACTCCACAAAGGGCCGGTGTGGCTGCAGGTTTTTGTTCCAACTAAGCAGCATCACACCAGACCTGACTCATTTCATCAACTGATCTCAGTCTGCAGACAGGTGACTGGTCAGACTGTGTGCTGTAGATATGTTGGAACTAAATGCTGTAGCCTAGAGCACACAGTCTGACCAATCACCTGTCTGCAGACTGAGATCGGTTGATCAAATGAGTCAGGTCTGGTGTGATGCTGCTTAGTTGGAACAAAAACCTGCAGCCACACCGGCCCTTTGTGGAATGAGTTTGACATCCCTGTTCTAACATAAGATAAGATAGACTTTATTGATCTCACAAAGGAGAAATTTACTGTTACAGGGCTCTTAGGAACAAAAAACAGAGGAGTGCAATTCGAACACGTAATTGAAACATTTTCTTTAAAACGTTCTTAGAACTTGTAGGTAACGTTAGCTGCATGTTGTGGGAATGTTCTCCGATAAGATGTTCTGTTGTGTTTAGACGCGACGCTCGGTGTGTTCCACCTCCGGTCCAGCAGGGGTCAGTACAAACTCAACTACACCGCCGCCCAGCAGGCCTGTTCAGCAGAGGGCGGCAGCATGGCCACCTACACCCAGCTGTCCTACGCTCAGCAGGTCAGTGAACGCACCACGGAGAACCCGGAGAACCGATTGCGTGGTTCCAGTTACAGCTGCTGTTTCTCTGCAGGCCGGGATGAACCTGTGCGCCGCCGGCTGGTTGGACCAGGCCCGGGTCGCCTACCCCACCACCTACGCCAACCCCAACTGTGGCTTCGGACACATCGGAATCGTCGACTACGGAACCCGCAAGAACCTGAGCGAGACCTGGGACACGTTCTGCTACCGGATGAAGGGTGAGACCGGAGTTTACTGAACCACAAAACCCACCAGTGGTTCCAAAGTCGTGTTTTTGACTCAAAAATGATTAAAGTTAGAAATTTTGAGATGCAGTCAAGGATCGTTGGAAAGCTGAAATTCTTACGTTTACATGAGAATTTCAACTTTCTGACGATCCGTGAACGCATCCTCCAAGTTGAGGTTCTCTGTTGGTTCTGTTTTGTTCTCTGTTGGTTCTGTATAGGTTCTGTCTTGGTTCTGTGTTTGTTCTGTCTTGGTTCTCTCTTGTTTTGTATTTGGTTCGTTTTGGTTTGGTTCTGCGTTGATTCCGTCTTTGTTCTACCTTGGTTCTGTTTTGTTCTGTCTTGTTTTGCATTGGTTCTGTTTTGGTTCCGTCTTCTTCTACCTTGGTTCTGTCTTGGTTCTCCGTTGGTTCTGAGCAGTGTGTTTTGTTCCAGAGGTGAAGTGTGAGTGTAAACCCGGATACGTTGGAGACGGATTCGGCTGTACGGGGAACCTGTTGCAGGTTCTAAGGTCCACTCCGACGTTCTCCAACTTCCTGACGGTGAGTCGGTTCTTTCTGGATCTTCAGGTCTCTGTGAGAACGTTCCTCATTGTTGGTTCTCCTCCTGCAGCAAATCCTGAACTACTCTCGGGTTTCGGATTCGGGGAAGCAGTTTGTGAAGCGACTCAGTAACCTGACGATCCAATCCACGCTATTCGTACCCGACAACAGCGGCCTCCCTGACAACCAGGTGAGTTGCTATGGCAACGCTTTACCTGAGGTGTTAATCT
This sequence comes from Acanthochromis polyacanthus, assembly GCF_021347895.1. Classification (NCBI taxonomy): domain Eukaryota; kingdom Metazoa; phylum Chordata; class Actinopteri; family Pomacentridae; genus Acanthochromis; species Acanthochromis polyacanthus. The sequence continues at coordinate 38,145,275 of NC_067113.1, read as the reverse complement.
GAGATGAGGGAAGACTTGTGGCCGATTGGTGTGTGGTTGTTTTGTGTCTCTCTGTGGTCGTTTTGTGTCTCTCTGTGGTCGTTTTGTGTCTCTCTGTGGTCGTTTTGTGTCTCTCTGTGGTTGTTTTGTGTCTGTAGTTTTGTCTTTTTGTGGTCATTTAGTGTCTGTACGTTGTCGTTTTGCATCTCTTTGCAGTTTTCTTGTGTCTTTCTGCCATCCTTTAGTTCTTCTTTCATGTCATTTTGTATTTGTATGATTATATATAAAAACGTTCTTGTGTTCTGGTTCTTCTACAGACTCTGTCCCACAGAGACCTGGAGTTCCACCTGTCTGAGGGTCAGGCTCTTCCTGTCGTCCAGCTAAAGAACGGGAGTCGGATCAGAACCCGAGTCGGGAGTTTGACGGTCCTCGGAGTCGCCGACCTGCTGGACCCGTCGGCTCTGGTAAGGTTCTGACAGAACCAGAACATGAAACTAAACAATCAGGGATGGATGCACGTTTGTGTGTGAATGCTTGTTAATGCATCAGGTAGAGATCTGTGCCGTAGAAACATGGAATGAGTTTAAATTCCCCCCAGATACAGTTTTCTCTCCAACTAGTTGTAGTTTCACAGGTTGGTTCCATCCAAACACGATTTCCTGATAACAGCTGATGGTTTTAAAGGTTTATTCAGCTCAAAATACGGCTGTCTATCCTGCAGTGTGTGAAACTTGGAGCCTTTAGGTCAGCATGAGGTCGCTGTTTTGTGCCTTTGCCATCAGCTTCTGGATATTTACCTTCATTTATGTGTCTTTCTGTGATTGTTTTGTGTCTCTTTGTTGTTGTTTTGTGTGCAGTTGATTTTCTTTTCTCTTTATTGTTGTTTTGTGTCTCTGTGCTGCTTCTTTGTCCATTTCTAGTCATTTTCTGTCTCTTTCGTCAGTTTGTCATTTTGTAGTGGTTAGCTATCGATAATGTCCAATAAATAAAGCTTGATTTAAATTCGTGTTCACATCATGATCATCGTCCATCTTTGTTTTTCACTTCCTTCCTCTCCCCGAGTTATCCATGTCAGTAGGTGGCGCTGTTGGAAAAAACACTAAATTCCTGTTTCTATTCCACAGTCGTCTCGTTACATCAACGATCGATTCATCACCAGCTCAGACATCCAGGCGTCCAACGGGATCATCCATGTTCTGCAGGGACCGCTGAAAGCCCCGCCCCCTCGACCAGAGGTCAGTGATGTCATCGTGATGTAAATGAGACTTCCTTTTGTTCAGACCGATGAGCTTAGCTGAGCTCCTCTCTGGTTGGTTCTGTAGATGCGTGCGGCTCACAAGGCCGGGATGGGAGTGGGAGTGGTGGTTCTGGTGGTTCTGGTGGCAGCAGTCGTCTTCGTTGGATATCGCTTCTACCGACACAAAGCCAAACCCTTCCAGTTCCACTACTTCAAGGTACGACTGCAGCTCATTTTTATTTTACTTCAGCTGTTTGTAGGGATGTTAATGATCCTTAATTACCACCAATAGTTAATGAAACACATGGACCCATAAGGCCATTCATGTCACTAATGGAAATTATAGTTTCAGTCCCGAAGAGCCACCAGGAACAAAGACTGTGATTCAAAGTATTTAATTATTAGAACGAGGCTTGTTGTTGGTGCTGGCCTGTGATTGGTCGTTCTTCTGACAGGAAGAAGACGCTGAGGAAGAAGCTCCAGCAGCAAACTGCAGCCGAAACATCTGTAACCCGGTTTATGAAGCGTCTCCAGAAGAGTCCAACACGTCTGCAGCCACGGTCAGTAACCGTCATGTAACATGCTACATGCTAGTAACACGTTAACACAACATTCTGGAGGTTAATGAGGAGTTGGGTTCTTTGAAGGTTGATGACATACTGAACTATGACGATTTGCAACATTTTGTGTGACACACTAAACTACTGTGTTATTTGACAGTTTTGTGCACGATAATTTAACAATGAAATGACGTCACCTAAATTTCGTGTGGTTGCAGGCGGAGGACAAACACCAGGTTGTGAATGGAGGATCGTACGACCTGCTGCAGGACAGCTGAGCGTCAGACTGCAGAACCAGAACCTCAGCACTGATTTATTCCTCTGTGGACCCAGAGTCATCCGACCGGCTGTGGTTCAGGCTTTTCAAGGACTGCATCACCCTGAGAATCACATTTTAGACACAAACCTGAGAGGAAACAAACACCAAAGTCCTCCTGCAAGAATCATTTGTATCAAGGAAACTTTGTTTGATTCCTGAACAAATCAGAAATTTGTCTTGAATCATTAAAAGCTGATTTGACAACAAATTGTTCTTTGTTTTCCGTCATGTCTCGTTTGTCTTTGCGTTTCATGGACAAAACCCTAAACTATGATGTTTTTGTGACGATTTTAAACAACATACTAAAGTGTGATGTTACCCCCCCCCCCGGCATTTCTGAGAGACATCATTGGGAGGTTATCGATCTCTACGAAGTGGCCGACTAAAATTTTGATAAAAGATGGTACCTGACTTACAATAGGAAGCAAAGAGTCGGTGTCTGAGGAAATAGCTCAGTGAGATGGAGGGACGGTTGGCAACCCAGAGTCTGTCGGTTTGAGTGTTGTTCAGACTGTCTAAAGGTGAAAACTAACAGGGATCTACTGTGTGAAAGCTCAGGTCCTGAGGCTGTGGAAAGTCTTGGAATTGAGGGTTCAACCCTCCAACACAAAGGAAGTGAGGAAATGTCACGACTGGATTTGTTGCACAGGTGGCATCCTGTCACAGTTCCACGCTGGAATTCACTGAGCTCCTGACAGCGACCCATTCTTTCACTAATGTTTGTAAAAGCAGTCTGCATGCCCAGGTGATTGATCTGATGCACCTGTGGCCATGGAAGTGATTGGAACACCTGATTCTGATTATTTGGATGGGTGAACCAATACTTTTGGCAATATAGTGTAGTTGATAATGTGTGAATTGTTGCAGCTTGTGAGCCGTAGAAGGTTTTAATGTTTGGGGCCGAGTGTCAGAAAACATTTAGAAACCAACATCAACAAAACACTCAAAGATTTGAACATCATTAAAGGGAAATCCAACTTTTACATGACAATGTCTAATTAAAGGACATTTATTTCCAACATAAATGTGTGATCTTCATCCTCTGGAGCTTCTCTTCACATCGTCTTCCACCTGGACTGGTTTGGTCGGGAGCATGAGCAACAAACATGAAAAACTGCACTTTAACATCAATGAATGACACTGAAGTTTAACCTCTACATAAATGAGACTGAGTCTGGATGTGCTGCTCTGTCATTAACTCCTAAGTTTAGGGAAAGTTCAAACTAAAGAGGACAGCTCAGATCAGACTTGAGAATGAGCTGATTCTGAACAAACATCTCAGACTTTCTGAGCTTCAGCACCTCTAGAAGATATTTGAACAACAAGCAACTCCAGAGATCCAGAAGTTGGAGAGAGTTAGCTTTAGCTGAGCCACAGAACATGTGGGACGCTAACCTAGCAAACATTTCAGACTTTTCTCTGTGAATTCTGAGAAATAATTTCCTATTTAATGACAGAGCTACACATCTGAACTCAGCCTCATTAAAACAGACTCTAATTCAGTGTCATCCATCCAGATTACAGGGTTAGCTAGCTGGTTAAAGCGGCTAACTGAGTCCAAACGCACAAACTCACATGAACGACTGACGGCTGGAGTCACAGCATCCCAGAAGATCCGCAAACAGGTGAGATCGGACGTGAAGGCAGCGGGAAACATGCAGCACACAGCTTCCTGTGGCCCTTCAAAATAAAACGCCACAAAAAAGCATTTCTCAGAAAGTGATTAATTACAATAAAGTGAAACAAACAAAAATAAAACTCCACGAAGTTCTACAGCCCAACAGTTTGAATCGTTATCGTTTCTTCCTTGTCAGATTTTTTTTTAAAATTTAACATTTACTTATAGGGTTTCAACAGTTTCAAGCTCCTAATAATTTTAATCATTAGTTTAATGAGCAGAATTTCCACATACAACAGGTTCCTATCCACAGATTTCCTGGGTTCTTTTTGTCTGTTTTGTTGTTTAAGTGTACAAGTTGTCTCTATTAAATTGTGGGATAAAATTTGATCTCTTTGTTGTGATTTGACATTGGAGGACAAGGCTGTGTTTTATTTTGAAGGCATGTCATTGAACTTCCGCCCTATTGTAACTTGACTAAATATTTTGTGACTACAGTTACGGCGAGCGAGTAGTTTGACGCTGTGCGATTCTCTGACTATTAGGAAAAATATTAAACACGAAAATGTCCATTTATCTTGTCGTGATCTAGATTTTTCTTTGAACATTATTCCGGGATGGCTTAATTTTTGCTGCGTCATTACAAATAGATAATCGCGTTTCGCCCTGTGTCAGCTCTGCGGCTTCCGTACTGCTCAGCTGCTGTGATCACGTTGGACAGAAACGCAGCTTTAAACCCTGAAAAACAGTTTTTTGGAACATTGTTCAAGCGGCACCATGAGTCGGAGCTACAACGATGAGCTGCAGTTTCTGGATAAAATCACCAGCAACTGTTGGAGGATTAAAAAAGGCTTCGTTCCCAACATGCAGGTCGGTTCTCCGCTAGCTGCTAACGTGGCTAGTTAGCCGGTTAGCTTCAATTAGTTAGCGTCATGTCGGCTAGTTACAGCCACTCAGAGTCTCTGTTTAGAATATTACAATAGTATATTTTACTTAGAAACGAGAAGAAACTATGAGTGAAATCAGCCGCAAAATGACGTTTAAACACGCTGACGAAGCAAAATGACGCAACATTAAAATATTCAGAGTCTGCTGTTAGCAAACACTGAGATACTAACTTCAATAACCTGGAGAAGGACTTAAAAAGGATCCATAATTGCCGAAAAATGAGTTCAAAATGACATGAGACTTGTCCTAAAAGACTCGAAAATGATCCTAGAGGCACAAAAATGACCCAAAATGACAAGACAATTGTCTAAAATGAGTCAAAAATTGGATCAAATAACTCAAATTGTCCAAAATGACTCAAAAATTGTTTCAAATAACATGATTTTTTAAAGTCATAAAATGTTGAAAATGACTTAAAAATTGTCCAAAATGACTTGACAGTGATCCATACTTATAGAAATTTAGTCCAGAATGACATGAAAATTGTCCAAAATGACATTAAATGGCATTAAAATCATTCAAAGTGACATTTAAATTTTTGAAATTACATTAAAATTGTCCATAATGACTCAAAAATTGTCCAAAATGAGGCTAAAATTGTTCATAATGAGTACAAAAAAAATCAAAATTGACAAAAAAATTAAGCACATCACTCAGAAATGGTCCAAAATTAGAGTAAATGACATTAAATTGTCCAAAATTGCATTAAAATAGTTCAAAATGACAGTAAATTTGTCCTAAATGACATTAAAATTGTCCAGAATTACTTGGAAATTATCCATAATTACACAAAATTAGTTCAGAATGACATAAAATTTGTCCTAAATGACTCAAACATGAAAATCTAGAGATAAACATAAGTGGAAAATATGACCCACAGTATAAACAGAAGTACATAATAGACCTGAGGTTGTCCTATATGTTACTTAACATGCATGTATATAACCTCATTACCTCTTCATTTACCTGTTCTTATGGTCTAACTGGTCTTTCAGTGTAAATAAACGTTTTAATTGAACTTTTCTCGTCTTTTAATTGTCCTTCCATCCGTCAGGTTGAAGGAAACTTTTACGTGAACGATTCTCTGGAGAAGCTGATGTTTGAGGAGCTTCGTAACGCCTGTCGAGGAGGAGGTCAGTCCACCCTTTAATCATCTGAATTCACCTGCTGTGACACACCTGCTGTGACTCACCTGTGTTTCCTCGCTCAGGTGTGGGAGGATTCCTGCCAGCCATGAAGCAGATCGGGAACGTGGCGGCGCTGCCAGGAATCGTACATGTGAGTCTGCGGGTTATCAGAGTTCAGGTGTTAGGATGAAACTTTTCTGTGTGTCTGATGTGTCTCCTGAACCAACAGAAGTCTATCGGTCTCCCGGACGTCCACTCTGGATACGGATTCGCCATCGGAAACATGGCGGCCTTCGACATGAATGACCCCAACGCTGTGGTGTCTCCAGGTAGAAAAACCCTCCAGACTCCAACAGGTTTCTGGTTCCGTCCAACGTTCCAGGTGGAGTTTTATTTTGACATGTCCTGTCCTCTAGGTGGAGTTTTAATTTGACATGTCCTGTCTTCTAGGTGGAGTTTTATTTTGACATGTCCTGTCCTGTAGATGGTGTTTTATTTTGACATGTCCTGTAGATGGAGTTTTATTTTGACATGTCCTGTCCTCTAGGTAAAGTTTTATTTTGACATGTCCTGTCCTGTAGGTGGAGTTTTATTTTGACATGTCTTGTCTTCTCGGTGGAATTTTATTTTGGCGTGTCCTGTAGGTGGAGTTTTATTTTGAAATGTCCTGTAGGTGGAATTTTATTTTGACATGTCCTGTAGGTGGAGTTTTATTTTGGCATGTCCTGTCCTGTAGGTGGAGTTTTATTTTGACATGTCCTGTCCTGTAGGTGGAGTTTTATTTTGACATGTCCTGTCCTGTAGGTGGAGTTTTATTTTGACATGTCCTGTCCTGTAGGTGGAGTTTTATTTTGACATGTCTTCTGGGTGGAGTTTTATTTTGACATGTCCTGTAGGTGGAGTTTTATTTTGTCATGTCCTGTCCTGTAGGTGGAGTTTTATTTTGACATGTCCTGTCCTGTAAGTGGAGTTTTATTTTGAAATGTTCTGTCCTGTAGGTGGAGTTTTATTTTGACATGTCCTGTCCTCTAGGGGGTGTTGGTTTCGACATTAACTGCGGTGTCCGTCTCTTGAGGACCAACCTGGATGAGGGGGACGTCCAGCCGGTGAAGGAGCAGCTCGCTCAGTCCCTGTTCGACCACATTCCAGTTGGAGTCGGATCTAAGGGGGTCATTCCTATGGGAGCCAAGTAAGGACGAGCACACCTGTCTCACCTGTCTGTCTCTCTCACCTGTCCCACCTATCTCTCTCTCACCTGTCCCACCTGTCTGTCCCCCTCCCTGTCAGGGACCTGGAGGAGGCCCTGGAGATGGGAGTGGACTGGTCCCTGAGGGAGGGCTATGCCTGGGCTGAGGACAAGGAGCACTGTGAGGAGTACGGAAGGATGCTGCAGGCCGACCCCAACAAGGTGTCCTCTAAGGCCAAGAAGAGAGGCCTGCCTCAGGTAAGCCAGCAGGAGCACACCTGGAGACACACACCTGGAGACACACACCTGTAAATACACCTGGAGACACACACCCATATATAGTAGTTTCTGATCAGTCTCTTAGTTAACCACGCCTGATGTACGTCAGCGGGGTTACTGCATTCGCTTCGGTATCTGGCTGGCTGGGTATGTATGTATGTATGCATGTATGCATGTGGCTATGTCCGGTCAGATATCTCTGCAAGTGCCGAAGTCAGGATAATCAAACTTGGCACTGAAGATCAGTCTAAGGTCCCCTGCTCAGTTGTGGAGTTCGAGGTCAGCAGATCAAGTAGGACGGGATATACGTAGGATGATCAAACTTGATACAGAGTATCATGCATGGGCGTGGTTCTGCCGTCTACTGGGGGCTCGTCTAGTTGTTTTTGGGTTTGCAGTAGTATTATCTAATTGTGTGTGTGTGTTATCTAAACGTGTGTGTGCTGCAGCTGGGCACTCTGGGAGCAGGGAACCACTACGCTGAGATCCAGGTGGTGGATGAGATCTACAACGACTACGCTGCTAAGAAGATGGGCATCGACCATAAGGGCCAGGTGTGTGTGATGATCCACAGCGGCAGCAGAGGCCTGGGACACCAGGTGGCCACAGGTAAGAACACCTGAGATCTGTGGAGGTGGTCGGACAACAGCTGGAAAACACGTGGAGCTAAAATACAACGAAATCCCTTCACATTAAAATAAAACATGTTGTTGCTGACAGACGCTCTGGTTGCCATGGAGAAGGCCATGAAGCGGGACAAGATCACGGTAAACGACCGACAGCTGGCCTGCGCTCGCATCACCTCCCAGGAGGGGCAGGACTACCTGAAGGGCATGGCGGCCGCAGGAAACTACGCCTGGGTCAACCGCTCCTCCATGACCTTCCTCACCAGACAGGTACCTGTAGAGACACACCTGTAGAGACACACCGAGTTAATTAGGTCCTAACGAGGCATTAGGTGTGAACAAGTTAATTGAATTAAAACTCAGTGAATCGAGTTCTGACGAGTCAAAGACTAGAAAGTAAAACCAGCTGAGATCTAATTAGTCAGAGACCCAACAGTAAAGGTTCCTCACGAGCTGCATACATTTAAATGAATGAATTACCAGCTCACATGTTAATTAAGACAGGTGAGTTCTAACGAGTCAGTTGGACGATGTAAGTTAAAGTGGAGACGATTAGAACCCAATGAGTCGGTCCAGAACCACACAGAACGTTTTCTATTCATGGTTCTGTCCTCCAGGCCTTCTCCAAAGTGTTCGGGACGACGCCTGATGACCTGGACATGCACGTCATCTACGACGTTTCTCACAACATCGCCAAGGTGGAGGAGCACATGGTGGACGGGAAGCAGAGAACCCTCCTGGTCCACCGCAAGGGTTCAACCCGGGCCTTCCCTCCTCACCACCCCCTGATTCCTGTAGACTACCAGGTAGAACCGCCAGGCCAGAACCAGAACCTCACAGATAGACCAGGGCCTCACGGTTAGACCAGGGCCTCACGGATAGACCAGGGCCACACGGATAGACCAGGGCCTCACGGAAAGACCAGGGCCTCACGGAAAGACCAGGGCCTCACGGAAAGACCAGGGCCTCACGGATAGACCAGGGCCTCACGGATAGACCAGGGCCTCACGGTTAGACCAGGGCCACACAGATAGACCAGGGCCTCACGGATAGACCAGGGCCTCACGGATAGACCAGGGCCACACGGATAGACCAGGGCCCCACGGATAGACCAGGGCCCCACGGATAGACCAGGGCCCCACGGATAGACCAGGGCCCCACGGATAGACCAGGGCCCCACGGATAGACCAGACTAGAACCTCAGAGTTGGACCACAACTAACCTGCTGTGTCTCCAGCTCACAGGGCAGCCGGTTCTGATCGGAGGAACGATGGGAACCTGTAGCTACGTTCTGACAGGAACCGAACAAGGCATGACGGAGACGTTTGGAACCACGTGTCACGGAGCGGTAAGGGTTCTGTTTGAATCCCAGCAGATAGTTGAAGGTTCAGATGGACCTTCTGTCAGACAGGAAGTATGGGTAATACATCTGGAGCTTCTCGAGCTCCAGATGTTTCTGACTTCCTGCCACTGTTTCAGGGTCGCGCTCTCTCTAGAGCCAAGTCTCGCAGGAACCTGGACTTCCAGGATGTTCTGGACAGACTGGCTGACCAGGGCATCGCCATTCGAGTGGCTTCACCCAAACTGGTGATGGAGGAGGTGAGATGTTTCCTTCATGTCTCTGAGGTTTAAACTGAAGATCTTCACTTTGTCTCGGCTGGTTTCTGAAGTTCTTCTGTGTTTCCAGGCTCCTGAATCGTATAAAAATGTGACGGACGTTGTCAACACATGTCACGACGCTGGAATCAGTAAGAAGGCGATCAAACTGCGACCGATCGCTGTGATCAAAGGCTGAAGATCCTCAGAGACTCTTTACTGAAGGGCTAAAGGACGATGAGATGGAAGCTGAAGATGCTCCTGAACTTGTTTTACTTTCTGGAGGAAAAAGTGAATTTATGTTGAAGAACCAGGAATCAGTTTGTTTATTTTGATGTGACTGAACAGAGACAGTATAACCAGAGTTTAATCATTCAGGAGGCAAATAGAAATGAATCAGTCCGGCTTCTGCTTCATCTGTTGAGTTCTCATTTACTAAAGTTGCTCCTGAACAAAAACAGAGTTTGTCATCTCTTCTCTCTTCTTTAGTCGCTGTCGGTTTCACATTAAAGGGAAGGATTGTGTCATCTGAAGCTGCTGATGGGTTTTCATGTAAAACTTTTAGAACGGGTTGTGGTGGAGCTGAGGGCTGCTGAAAACCAGAAGAATTAAGAAGAAATTATTTCCTGAACACCACAAATTCACATTCAATTATAATGTCAAAGAGAAAAGTCAGTGAAGAAGAAAAAACTTTAATATCCTTCATGGAGGAGATAAAACATCCATCCATCCATCCATCCATCCATCCATCCATCCTCTATCCACCGCTTTATCCTCACTAGGGTCATGGGGGGTGCTGGAGTCTATCCCAGCTGACTCTGGTGAAGGCAGGGGACACCCTGGACAGGTCACCAGTCTGTCACAGGGCTGATTCTGTTCAGTGAAGGCATAATTTAAGTTATGAAGACATGTTTTGTTTTTGCTTCAGCTCTTTTTATTGTTTAGTTGCTGATGTGGTCAACTTGAAGCTGTTGAATGCATTAAAATCCTCTAAGACAAATGTTACAAAGTGGTTGCTGGAGTTTTTTCAGTTATGCAGATATTTATGGAAATACTGAAATGTGTTGTGCTCATCCAGCCACAGAACTTTCATCCATATTTTACACGAAGAACCATTTTTAATACTGAATGCTGTTGCTCTGTTTTTTTCAGTTTTTTTTAAGCTCAATGCTTATTTTTTTATTATCCCATAATGTTATCTCTATGAGATTTTAAAAGGGCAAAATGCTCTTAAAATCCACCAGAATGCAGGAATTAGGATCAATTATTTTCCTATTTTGTGGGGGAGGACCCCAGACCCCCCCAGCATCACACACAGACCACAAGATGGCAGCTCTGAACTACTGTGAGCTAAAGTCATGGCCACTGTGGCCTAAAACATTTACACAGTAAAGTATCTCTGAATAAATTAAATCTGTCCAAAAAGTGGAAAAGCAATTTCTCAGTTTTTGTTAGCTGTTTGTGAAATTAAACGTTCACTCACATCCTGTGGGTCTCCTGGGGGCTAAGCCCCCCGTCCTTAAAACCTAGAGACGCCCCTGGTTCTCATCATTTTTACATCATTTCATCCACGTTCTCCATGTGTGCTGACTGTAGAAGCTTTTTGGTGGTATTTTTTTTTAGATTTTCTGGACCTCTGCTGGTGAATAATTTAAAACCAAAGGAGTTCAGCTTCACATGTTAAAGACTTTAAACCAAACCAGGACATTAAGACACTAAACTGAAACCGTTTTTAGTTTATGTTGTGTTGATTTATTTTTAATCTGTAAAGCGACAAAACAGGAAATAACTGAAAAAACTTCAAGAAATTACATTTAAAACGTTTGTTTTTTTCTGTCCTTCAACCATTCTTCAGGGTCCGTGAGGCGCAGACTGTGATTGGCTGACAGCGGTGTGACGCAGCGGGTGTTTCCGATCACACTGATTAGTTCCACCGAGCTGATCAGAGACCATCGATCCAGAGATGCTGCTGTCTGTGGTTGGTCTGCTGTCCATGTGTCTGCTGGCTGGACGGACAGGTAACAGGTGTCCATGTCTTCAGGTGTGTCCAGGTGTTCTCCTCCTCATGTCTGTTTTGTGTTTTTGCAGCAGAATTCGGTCAGAATCCGTTAAACTCAACACAACACAAGAACAGAACTGATGTTGGATCGGAACCGGAAACAGGACCTGGATCTGGATCTGCTGGTGAGATTTTTTCAGTTTTATTTCAGTTTTCAAGTGAATAATTGAAGGTGGTGTTCAGTTGTTGTTCTGTTTGGCCGCTGGGTGTCGCTGTTGGTTTATTAATAATAATAATAATAATTATTATTATTATTATATGACTATTTTATTTATTTTACATTTTATTTTTGACTTTCAGAGATTTAAAAGACATTTTCAGATTTTTTTCATTTATTCTCATTTGTAAAATATTTTGCTGATTTCTTTGAAGATTTTTGAGGTATTTTATGTATTTTCTTAGAATTTTCTTAATAATTTTGGCAACTTAGTCCTATTCCGACCCATAAATCTGTGTTTCTTCCGCTATAAGTTCACCAAAACTTCCTGTTTTATATTTCTGTCTGTATTTTAAGGATTTATTTATATTTTGCTCACATCCAAATTTATAAAGTATTTTATTAATAATTTTATTCAGTTTTTTATATATATTTAAGACATTTTATTAATTATGAGGATTTTTTTTACTGATATTATTTTTGCCATTTTAATTAAAACTTTCAGACATTTTAAAATTTTTAAAAAATTGTACATTTCATAAAATGTTTTTTTTGGTATTTTATTATGTTTTAAGAGATTTGTTGTTCATTCATTTTTTATTCCTGCATTTTTAAAAAAAAGTAATATTTCTGGAGTTAATAGGAGAATAACGTGAGATTATAAATGAAATGGAACAAATTATATTTTTTATTCCATGAAAGAGATGAAGGGGATTTGATTTTAAATGCTGCAGCTTTGATCATGTTAAAGTTCAGATAAATGACACATTATTGATCAGTAAACTGATTGATCTGACACATTATTGATCAGTAAACTGATTGATCTGACACATTATTGATCAGTAAACTGAATGATCTCCTGTTTTATTTCTTCAGATGGAAACTTGAATCAGCAGAAGGAAACCAGGCATGAAGTTCTGCAGGAAGGTTCCACGTTCTCCGGACTCTTTGGTTTCGGCGGTAAAGTTAAATTTATTTATCAATAAGGAGATTAACATTTACAGGATCAATACAGCTGATCAGCTCCTCAAACCAAGTCCTCAGTTTGTCCAAATGGAATAAAACGAGTGAAGTTTAGATTTTTGTGACTTCATAATTTTTTTAAATTAACAATTTAAATGTTTTTAATTATATAAAATATGTGGACACAGTTTGAATAAATAAAATATAAATGAATATAAAATAAAAATAATACACAACATATAAATTATATTAAAAAATAAAACAGTAAAATAACACAAGTAATTTTATGAAATGTGTTTTTGAAATAAATTTAGATTTTATTTACATTATTAAAAATTTTAAAAGTGAGTTTATGTTTTGAATTTTTAAAAATTTGTCTGAAAATAAGAAAATACATAAAATAGAAAATTTGAGCGTCTTTACTTAAAAATCTGAATACGAATTTTTAAAATCTTGTTTCTTATTTTAAAAATACATTTATAATATTAAAATCAGTTTCTTTTCCTGAAATTATTCTGGAGAAACAACCAGCTTGTTGATATTTTTATTCTAATAATAATAATAGTCTGTGATCAAATCTGTCATTCCTGTAAAACCATTCCTGAGCTTCATGTTTTTACTTTTATAGAGCAGAAAAAGTGAAAATATTCACATTTTCAAAGCATTTTATGAACTGTAGTCTTTGAATTCATACAGTTTTTAATAAATAATTTCTCCAGTCAATGAATTAATCATTAAAATAGTTTTAATTCTCTGATTCCAGCTTATCAAAGATCTGATTAAACCTCTTTGCCACGTCTAGTTTATTCAGAAGTAAAACCTTAGTTCTGCTGTCAGTCTGAACCTTTAAACCTGCTGCTGTTACTACAGGTTAAGTTAAGGGTTGTTAACGAGCTGATCATGTCTGGTCCAACCCTCAGACCTGGCCGGGGTTCGGTCCTTCGTCCCGGAGCAGCAGGTGGAGACCCGGATCATCGGGGGTCAGGAGGCCTGGTCTCACTCGTGGCCTTGGCAGGTTTCTCTCCGGTTCGCCTCCATGCCGGCCTGTGGAGGAGCCGTGATCGGACCGACCTGGGTCCTCTCTGCTGCACACTGCTTCAAAAGGTAGTCTAGTTAGACCTGGACTAACGTTAGTCTGAGTCAGATCAAGATTAGATTTATTCTGAGTTAAACCAGGATTAGATTTTCTGAGACACGCTTTCAGAAAGTCATTCATTGATAAAATGTTGTTTTCAGGTTCAACAAAGCTTCTTTCTGGACGGTTTTGGCTGGAAAACACGACCTGGATAATCCTCATGAAGCTCATCAGCAGGTCAGAGATGTTCTACCTCCAGGAGAAAGCAGCTGCTTCACGTTCTAGTTCTTATTGAAGCCTTCAGAGTTCAGTTTGTGAAGCTGCTGTTTGGTTTCCTGTCTTCTTTGGTTCAGCTGGTCGGTGTCTCCGTCATCTTCAGCCACCACGGCTACAACCCTCGGACCAAAGACCTGGACGTCGCTCTGCTGAAGCTGCAGCAGCCGCTGGAGTTCGGCCTCTTCGTGCGACCCATCGACGTGTGGATGTCGGCGCTGCCTCTGCTGGGTCGCTGCACCGTCACCGGCTGGGGCTCCACCAGAGAGAGTGAGGACACCCCTTGGGTTCTTCAGATTCTTTGGGTTCTTCAGGTTCTTCGGGTTCTTTAGGTCTGAGCTGCTCTGTGTTTTCAGACGGACCTCGAGTGAACCGGCTGCAGGAAGTTAACGTCACCATCCTCCCGTCAGAGGAATGTAACCGCTACTACAGCGGCCGCATCCGTAACTCCATGTTCTGTGCAGGAAAGGACGAAGGAGGTGTGGACGCCTGCCAGGTAGAACATCTGAGCAACGAAAAGATAGGCAGGAAACGAAGACATATGCACCCAAAACAAGACACAACTCAAGAAAAACTAGACAAATGAACAAAACCAGACACAAGATGGCCAGAAAGAGACGAAACACTCAGAAAGACGCATAAAACAGGACAAAACTAGAAAAATAAAACACGGAACAGCATAAAGGTGACAAGTTTAGAGATGATATAAAAATGTAAAAACTACTAGATATCCTAACATGAAGACAAAATGATCACATAGAAACCAAACTGTCACAAAAAGACACAACAAAATGAGACAAACGACCAGAAAAACAAGACATTAAAGGACGGACGGGAGAAAAAACAAGACCCGAAATAACAATAATGAGGCACAATAAAACAACCGAAAGGAGACACAACTGTCTTTTACAAACATGCAATTCGTTCAATATCTGTAGTCTTGGAGACAAAACAACCACAGGGGGTCCTCGACTTACCTTCACCGTGAGTCAGAACTCCATCAGAAGAGTCTGACTTACGCTGGGAGCCATAATGAAGGGAAAAAGTTAGAATACAGCACAATCCACGATGGAGTACAACCAGAGAATGGAAACAAAGCCGTCTGATAGCGCCGTGTGACGACGTATTCATCCACTCCGCTCATCAACTAAATTAGACCAAAAAAAGCCTAAATACAAGTAAAACTGTCCCGAACAGAAATGAAAAGACCAAAATGAGACACAAGAAAAATGAGACACAATAGGACTTGTCTTGTTGAGTTTGACAATGAGGTCATAATGGAAACAATGAAATATCTACAGGATGTGAAGATGAAATGAGCACCAGGATGTGATGTTTTTCGGTTTCTTTAATGTCCATCTTGTCTGAATGTTTCTGTGTTTTTGTTCTTCTTGTCATCTTGTCTTCCTGTTTTGTCTCTTTCTGTTCCATCTGTACGTCATCCCGACTCGCTGCTTCATCATTTTGTCTTTGTTTCTTACCGTCATCTCCAGATCGTCCGTCTCTTTGTGGTCTTCTCTTGTCTTTGTCTTCTTTCTTGTCTCTCCACTTGTCTCTTTAATGTTCTGTCTTGTGTCTTTATTGCTCTTCCGTCCTTTTTGACCTGTTGTCTTGTCTTGATCTGCTTTCTCATCTCTTCTTGTTTCTTTGTTGCTCTTCCATCTTGTCCTCTTGTCTTCTCAGGGCGACTCTGGAAGTCCTCTGTCCTGCTTCATCATTTTGTCTTCATTTCTTTCCGTAGATCTTATGTTCCTTTGTCTTTACCTTCTTTCTCGTCTCTTTGGTCTTGTACCTTTGCTGTTCTTCCATCTCGTCTGTCTGACTCGTTGTCTTGTCCTTCTCAGGGCGACTCTGGAGGTCCTTTGTCCTGCTTCAACGGCAGCAGATACGAGTTGGTTGGTTTGGTGAGTTGGGGGGTCGGATGTGGCCGAGCTCGTAGACCAGGAGTTTACACCAAAGTCCAGCTGCACACCGACTGGATCCGTGACCTGATGAGTGAGTCTCACACCTGAAGGTTTCCACACCTGGAAAAGTTTGAAGATCTCATGTTGTTTCTTCCACAAAAGGTCAGGATAAAGTTCATGAAGACGAGATGACGGCTGAAGGTCAGTTTTATCTTCCAGTACTGCTTTTATAACTTACGGATGATCCTGGAGTTTCAGCTGTTTCTGTTATTCTGTCCACCCAGAGGACAGGTGTGGGAAACAGCAGAGCTCCAGATGTGACCCAGGCCTGGCCGGACTCTCCGTGTCCCATGACGGAGTGCTGTGTGTGGGCAACGTGTCCGAGTCCTGCCCCTTCACCTGGCCCTGGATGGTCAGTCTGCAGTCTGAAGGACGCCATGTCTGCAGCGGAGCTCTGATCCACCGACGCTGGGTTCTAACGGCCAAACACTGTGGCATCAGGTAACTAGTACTACCAGTACTTCTGCTACTAGTACCACCAGTAACACTAGTACTACTGCAGCAGAGTGTTGGTCCACTGACACTGCGTTCTAATGGCCAAATACTGTGGTATCAGGTAACTAGTACTACCAGCACTACTAGTAGTATTGTAGCATCAGGTAACTAATACTACGAGAACTACATCTCAACATGGTTAAATTAAAGCTGAATACACAAACAAAACAGGAACATGTGATGTGAGGAGATAAATGAGTTTTCGTCCACTCTGTCAGAATGTCTCCACGGACTGTTGGAAATCTGATGATTCTTTTTATTTTTTTTGCTGATGTTCAGCGTCATGTTGTCGTTTTATTTTAATGATCAGACGTCTGTTTGGGTTCTGATGGTTCCTGATGTCTTTGGTTAAACAGATTTCTTCTTCAATAATCACGAAATGATCGGTTTCTTCTGATGTTTGGAGCTTTAACTAGTCGTCCAGATGTTGAGCTGTTCTCCACGATGCTTCTACTTGTGGTTCCGTGTAGAGCTAAGAAGGGCGTGGTGGTTCTGGGGGTCCATGATCTCCGGTTCTTGTCCACTCAGACCCTTCTGGTGGACGAAGTCTTCGAGCCGCCGCAGGACTCCAGCTTTCCTCCTAAAGCTGACCTGTCGCTGCTGCGCCTCCATCAGGACGCCAGGTTTGGTAAGAACATCTGGAAAACAGAACACTATGGAGCCCAATGTGTTCCGGCTTCTTCCTGATGCTGGTTCTGCTGGTTCTGCTTCTGTCTCAGGTTCTAACATCAGTCCAGTCTGTGTTCCTGAGGAGGACGAGGACCTCGATGACAGCTGGTCCTGCATCACAGCTGGATGGGGAGCAACTAAAGCTACGGGTAGCTAGCTTCTAACCATGACTGGATTCTTTAAAATGAGGATTTGGTTGTTTTAAATTATGATTTGATTGATTAACTGAAAATGTAACTGGTTTAAATAATTACATGCTTGTCTTAAATGTTGAATTGACTGGTTTAAATAATGGTTTCATTGGTCAGTCCTTCCAGGATTTTGGGGCGTTTTTCATGATTGTTGCGGCCGAAAATGCCTGAATTCGTGGCAGCTTTTCTAAAAAATTGCGATAAAAGTTGCAATGTTTTAAGCTTATTTGTTGTGATGAAATTGCAGGAGACAGTGACAACTGCTAAAAAGCTGCATTTTTTCCAGCTTGTAGAACATGTTTCAACGCTGTAATTGACAATATTTATTCCAAAATTAATTATTCAACGTTCCAACCCATTTCCACAAAAGCTGGTACACCACGGTGGGACATTAGCAGCAGACAGATACTGGTTTAACAGGATGTGGTTGGTAGAGTTAAGGCACAAAATGATAATTTACTGTTGAATGAATCATATTTGGACATGTCTGTCAGTGGCTTAAAAGTTAATTTCACATCCTGGCACACACGTGTTCACACACACACGCTCATGGTTTGTCACGTCAACTAACAAGAACAGCACAGAGAGCGCAGTCCTCCTCCTGCATGTGTACAAACCGAATCACGTGACCTAAACATGTCGCCGGAGACAGGAATTGATGGGACTCAGAAACACCCCCACAGTTTAATCAGTTGTTCCTTGTATCGTTTCCAATACGTCCACAGTGGTAGATTTGTTGTAGGATCACTATGATGTGACCGTCAGCAGGCGGCTGAAGTAGCGTTCACTTGTTGCCATGGTTACCGTGCTGCTATCAGACGCTGTGCTGCTACCACAATGGGAAATCTTTAAATCGGTGGATCCAAACTTTGAGCCGTATCACTGCTGAAGTCTAATCATTTGGTCCTTGTGTCATTTCTGACCGACCCTGAAAACTTCATTTAAATCCCTGAGTCTGTTTCTGAGTGATGTTGGTCACAGAGGAAGGATTCACACACGCTGATCGTCACATAACTCTGCCGTGTTCTTTGGTGGAATAATTAATCTAATTTACCTTCATTCTTTCAGAGCTCTAACAGATCTGGATACAACAGTTTCCATCATAGTGATTTATGTGGTCTGTTGTCTGATCATTTCAGACGTTCTGATATGTTTCATGTTAAAATAAAGTGTGTATCAATCCATGATTCTTTTTTTGTTTTCCACCACAGTATTGCACGGTTGTAAAACAGTTTAGCTCCGCTTTGGTGAAGAACATCAGTGAATTAATTGTTTATCACGGTCTTCAGCAGTAATTTTTGTTGGTAAATGAGAGACATTAGTATCACACATGTCTGCATCTTCAAACCAGAAACAGGAAGTGAATTCGGTGACGTACGTGCATTAGGTTTGTGCTGGGAGCTGCTATGATTGGTGGAACTCATGGGAGGCGGGCCAAAATTGCGGGAAATTTCTGGTGATTGGGCAAAATTGCAAGGCCGCACAAAATTCGCGGAGATTGGTTGATTTCGCGTGAATTCGTGCCATCGCAACATCGCAAATTCCTGGAGGGACTGACTGGTTTAAGTAATGATTTGAGTGGTTTACATGACTTAATTGATCTAAACATTGATTTCATTGGCTTTAAAAATGATTCGGTTAACTTAAACATTCACTTAATTGGATTAAATGCTGATTGGATTGGTTTAGGTAATAATTTTAATGGTTTAGGTTTTCCCAAGGCTAAGCAACAGAAGCTAATTAAATGCTAACTTCTAGACGTTCCAGAACAAACACTGCCTCCAGTTTGAGTCAAACCCATCTCCAGACTTTAAATATCATGATAAACTGAAGGTTCCAGGTTTCCTTTATGGGTCCAGAACATTCTCCTGCTTCTTCTAAACATGACACATTTCTGCAGATTAAACTTCCAGCAGGACAGAAATAATGAAACATCTGTAGCAGTAAATTTAAAAGCATCACATGTAACGGTGAAGAACTGTTGGGGGACGTTACCTTCAGAATGAGAATTTTTATTTTTCATCGATTGAGTTAATTTTGCTGAGAGACTCTGACATATTGAGGCTTTAAATGTTTTAACTGCATCTTCCTGCAGGTGTTAAACCATCTTTAACCAGTTTTTATGCCCTGTGCAGTCGGTATCGATCCGAAGCGTTTGCATCATGCTGGACTGACTCTGGTCAATGAGACGAGCTGCAGGAAGCAGTGGGGGGATTCATCTGTGACGCGCACATCTGCTCACATCCTGCAGCGTCCACTTCCTGTTTGGTAAAAAACAGAATGACTTGATGACCGACTTTTAGCTCAGACTTGGTCGCCTCCAGCAGATTTTAGAATGGAGATGAATTTCTGTCAGATCGGTTGTCCAGAGATGTTCAGGTGGAGGTTTCTGTGGTTCAACAAAGTGAAGACGGAGCTGAACGAAGCACTTTAAATTCAGTTTTTCTCTTTTGCAACTACATTTAGAATCAGTCAAAAATGACAGTTTTAGTGGTATCGACTAAAAAATTCACGTGAAAGAAGCCTAATTCATGTTGACAATAGAGTGGCAAAGAACAGTTGATTTGTTATATTTCAACTATTTTGAAATTCGCTCATCAGTTAAGTCTAAATACTGTAACTGCAGCTTCTAAAATCGACGTTTTATCTGCTAGTGTTCCTCCTCTGTGACCGTAAACTGAAGATTTTTGGGAACCACTGCTGAACATTTTTACTGTTCTGACACTTCAGAGACGAATCAGAAACGAGAACATTCCTGTAGCGTCTGCAAGGATTTGAAGGGTGTTCCTGTTTGTTGTTTGCTGCAGGGCGACTCTGGAGCTCCTTTATTCTGTCGGAAACATGGCTCCTACTTCCTGTTTGGCGTCATTTCATGGGGCAGCTGGCGATGCGACGCAGAGAAACCGGCCATCTTCACCAGAGTGTCCGACTATCATTCCTGGATCAGCGGGGTGACCGACGACATCTGAATGTAAATAAACTTGTCTGATGTCGAACTAAAGCTGTGGATCATGTTTAATTTAACCTTTAATCTTGTCTGACAATCCTAAAGGGTTTAAGTTTTTTAAAAAACCTAACGTTGCAGACTTGACGTGGTTTGGTTTGAGAAATTTGCTTGGAATGTCTGATTTTTAAAAAAAATCTAATTATTAAACTCCATATTCCACAAAATGATGATTCCTGCAGCATGTCGCTCAACACGAAACGCTGTTCCTCAGGTTTCACTACCGAGTCTTGTTGCTGTTTTTCTTTCCGTCAAATGCAAAGAAAAAGCAACACATGATGGAAAACAAAGTACATGTAACAGTTTGTTTAGTATGTCGTCCGAAAATGTTGCCAAAATATCACATTTTAGTGTGTCGTCTAAACGCCTTACAAAATGTAATGTATTCCACCCTAAATGTGACAAAAACATCATAGTTTAGAATGTCATCCAAAAATATTACAAAAATGTCAAAATTTAGTATGTTGTCCAAAATATCAAAAAAAAAATTAACAGTTTAGTATGTTGTGCAAAAATGTCACAAAAATATCAGTTAGATGTCGTCCAAACGTGAAAAAAGTCATAGTTTTGTACGTCAGCCAAATCATCACAAAAACATCATAGTTTAGGATTTTGTCCATGAAATGCAAAGACAAACGAGACACGACGGAAAACAAAGAACAATTTGTTGTCAAATCAGCTTTTAATGATTCAAGACAAATTTCTGATTTGTTCAGGAATCAAACAAACTTTCCTTGAGACAGGAGGACTTTGGTGTTTGTTTCCTCTCAGGTTTGTGTCTAAAATGTGATTCTCAGGGTGATGCAGTCCTTGAAAAGCCTGAACCACAGCCGGTCGGATGACTCTGGGTCCACAGAGGAATAAATCAGTGAGGTTCTGGTTCTGCAGTCTGACGCTCAGCTGTCCTGCAGCAGGTCGTACGATCCTCCATTCACAACCTGGGCGCTACGGAAGCCGGTCAGCTGACACAGGGCGAAACGCGATTATCTATTTGTAATGACGCAGCAAAAAATTAAGCCATCCCGGAATAATGTTCAAAGAAAAATCTAAATCACGACAAGATAAATGGACATTTAAGGGTTTAATATTTTTTCCTAATAGTCAGAGAATCGCGCAGCGTCAAACTACTCGCTCGCCGTAACTGTAGTCACAAAATTTTTAGTCAAGTTGGAAAATGGCGGAAGTTCAATGACATGCCTTCAAAATAAAACACAGCCTTGTCCTCCAATGTCAAATCACAACAAAGAGATCAAATTTTATCCCACAATTTAATAGAGACAACGTGTACACTTAAACAACAAAACAGACAAAAAGAACCCAGGAAATCTGTGGATAGGAACCTGTTGTATGTGGAAATTCTGCTCATTAAACTAATGATTAAAATTATTAGGAGCTTGAAACTGTTGAAACCCTATAAGTAAATGTTACATTTAAAAAAAATCTGACAAGGAAGAAACGATAACGATTCAAACTGTTGGGCTGTAGAACTTTGTGGAGTTTTATTTTTGTTTGTTTCACTTTATTGTAATTAGTCACTTTATAATGAATTCTTTTTATGGCGTTTTATTTTGAAGGGCCACAGGAGGCTGTGTGCTGCATGTTTCCCGCTACCTTCACGTCCGATCTCACCTGTTTGTTTGCGGATCTTCTGCGATGCTGTGACTCCAGCCGTCAGTCGTTCATGTGAGTTTGTGCGTTTGGACTCAGTTAGCCGCTTTAACCAGCTAGCTAACCCTTCTAGTTACCACTAACTGACCCTCCTAGTTACCGCTAACTAACCGCTAACCAGCAGCTTTGGTGTTACTCAGCAGAAACCACAGCGACGTTCAGCAGCTTAAACGAAAACGAAACTTTTCAGTTCATATAAAACAAAACAGATTTACAATCAAACTGATTCCGGTTCTTCGTGTTTTCGTCCAGTCGCTGAAGCTGAAGCTGATCTGTGTTTGGTTTGTTGTTGAACTTTCTGACGTTATTAACGGAAGACTGAAGCTGTTTAACTGATTAAAGTTTAGCTCGATGCTAACATGAAGCTAAAATCCTGTAAACACTAAACAACATAAATGACTCATCAGAAGTTAAACAGGACAGATTCCTAATGAGGTTTTGGGCTTAAATCAGCTGAAGTTTAATTCAGCTTCATTGCTAACCAGCAGAACGACTCCAGACACAGTTCTGGACTTTAATATTAAATATATTTTCATATTTTATATTTTCATATAAATGTCATAAACAGTTCTCCAGTGAACGTATTAGTGTTTAAAGATGCTTTGCTTCAGGGAGCAGCTTCTGTCTGCCAGAGTCCTTTCACTTTCTGTCACATTTAAAATCTGTCCACACGAACTGGATCCAGTTCTGTTGGTTTGGAAAAAAAGGTCAGAAATCAGAGAAACACCAGGGTTGGAGTTAAAGGGACAGAAGTTAGTGGAACCCTGCAGAGGTCAAGTACCACAGATATAGATCATAATAATAATAGTATTGATGGTAACAGTAATAGTAGTAGTATTATTGGTACCAGTATTGATAGTAAATGGGTTCTGGTGATCAGAACCTGAAGCTCCATTGACCAACAGTGAATCCAGATGTTGATGTTTGTTCTCAGCATGAAGCTGAGAGTTCGGATCCTCCGGCAGACCAGCAGACTGGATGTTCTGGGAGAAGATCCCAGTGTGGCAGAACTCACAGAGCAGATCCGGGACCAGCTGCTGTCCGGTCACGGCCTCGGGTCAGAACCAAACACACTTTCATTTTCTTGTTTACCTTCAGTTTCTGTTTTTTGGCGTCGCTGAGATCAGAACTTCTGCTACTTCTGTTTGTGTTTCAGTCCAGAAACAGACTTCAGTTTGTCTCTAAACGGGTCAGAACTCCTCTCAGATTCTGCTCAGACTCTGTCCTCCTGTGGAATCGTCTCCGGAGATCTGATCTGCGTCCTGCTGCCTCAGTCTGCACAACCCGTCACCACGGCAACCACTACAGCAACCACCAACATGACGGCCAGCAGCTCAGCCAACCAGAACCAGAACCAGCAGACCGACAGCAACACGTCCAACCAGGTGAGGGTTTCACCTGAGAGCTCCGACTGAAGCTCTGAGGAGGTTCTGTTCAGTAGAACATTCAGGTGAGGCGTTCAGCATCAGTCAGAACATCATGTCAGAAGTAAGAATCTCTTCTGAGGGTTTGATCTGGTTCTGTTTGGTTCTAAAGTTTATCATCAGAACGTTGTGGTTCTGGGGGAACGTCTCTGGAACATTGCTCCTGAGCTGTAGTTCTGGTTGGGGACCTACAGGTGTGTTTTTGTCTCTCAGCCCAGCTTCAGTCCTGCAGCTCCGTTGGACCCCGAGGATCCCGACCCGATAGACGCTGGTCATGTGACCTCCGTCTGGGAGCCAATGCTGTGCTGCGAGGCCGAGGAGGGCGGAGCCCCGCTGTCCCTGGAGCTGCTCCACCAATCAGCTGGCAGCACCTGTCCCAGCGACACCCTCATGGTGGCAGCTCACCTGCTGATGATGGAGACGGGATTCATCCCTCAGGTGAGTCAGAAACTGGACAGGTACATCCTCATCCTCAGCCGGTTAAGGTGTTCAGGTGTGTATCTGTGTGTTTCTGCCAGGTGAGTCCTGTCCAGGTGTCCACCCAGATGCCTGCTGGTTGGAGGAGTCCTGGTGGAGTGTTCAGGCTGCAGTACCTCCATCCTCTGTGTGGGGGCGCCGTGGTGTCTCTGGTGGCCGTCAGTCTGGGTCCAGTTCTGAGCATCAACAGTGAGTCTGGAGAAACAAAGATCCTCAGAATGTCTGGAAGCAGCCTGAACCTGTCACTTTCAGTTAATTAAGGTGTTTTAATGAGATAATTAAGGTGTTTTAACAGTGTAATTAATGAAGCGTTTATCACTTATCTGTCTGCTTTAAGAAACTTTCTCATCTGTTAGCAGCACCTTGTCTTTAAGGGGTTATTTACGGGAATATATAAGGGATTTTTAAAAATAAATTGTTTAAGGGATTTCTGTAAGGGATTAATTATGCATGTCTTTAAGGGAATATTTAAGGGATCATGTAAGGATTATTTGAGGGATTTCTACAAGGGAATAATTAAGGGATTATTGAAGGGGGATTTCTGTGAAGGATTTCTTTAGGGGATGTCTTTAAGGGATTATTTAAGGGAATATTTAGGGGATAATTTAAGGGATCATTCAAGAAATTATTTAAGGTAATATTTGAGGGATTTATTTCGGGGTTTCTTTACAGGATTATTGAAGGGATTTATTTCCCTTAATGCTGCAATGATTAAAAAACTAATTCCAACTTTCCTGTTTTCTCGGCAGCAACTCTGAAGGTGACAGAAAACGTGGAGACGCCCAGAAAGCTGTGTCTGGAACCGTCCAGCTACGTGACCAACGAGTGGGCAGGTAGAGCTCTGATTGGTGGTTCAGCATCGCCACGGTTACCTCCCAGCCAATCACTAACAGCTGTCTGTGTGCAGGAGGAAGTGCTGCTGCTGCGTTCAGGGACCTCAGGAAACTGTCGAGAGTGTTCAAGGACCAGCTGGTTTATCCGCTGATAGCTGCTGCCAGAGACGGTAAAACATGTTTATGAGCAGGTTTGGATAAAAACTTCTATATAGATATATATAATGGAGATAAAAGCCTTCAGGGAACAGAATTCTGACTGGGTTTCTCTTTTATGTTCAATCTGAAGATGGAGTTTTGATCCCACATCGTTCTGGTGACGTTTATCTGATTTAAAACGTTTATTTTTCCTCCCAGTGAATCATGAAAGAAGGAAATCCTCAGATGGACTCAGAAACACTTCCTGCTTTTACTTCCTAAACATGAACTTTAAACTTTGTCTTCCATCATATTTAGTGTTTCCTTCATAGAAATAACAACATTTTTATTGGTGAAGAAGCAGAAGTTTAATGATGATGTAATGCGTGTCTAGTGATGATGCAATAGGTGTTTGATGATGATGTAATGGGTGTTTGATGATGATGTAATGAGTGTTTGATGATGATGTAATGGGTGTTTGATGATGATGTAATGGGTGTTTGATGATGATGTAATGGGTGTTTGATGATGATGTAATGAGTGTTTGATGATGATGTAATGGGTGTTTGATGATGATGTAATGGGTGTTTGATGATGATGTAATGGGTGTTTGATGATGATGTAATGGGTGTTTGATGATGATGTAATAGGTGTTTGATGATGATGTCATGGGTGTTTGATGATGATGTAATGGGTGTTTGATGATGATGTAATGGGTGTTTGATGATGATGTAATGGGTGTTTGATGATGATGTCATCGGTGTTTGATGATGATGTAATGAGTGTTTGATGATGATGTAATGGGTGTTTGATGATGATGTCATCGGTGTTTGATGATGATGTAATGGGTGTTTGATGATGATGTAATGGGTGTTTGATGATGATGTAATGGGTGTTTGATGATGATGTAATGGGTGTTTGATGATGATGTAATAGGTGTTTGATGATGATGTCATCGGTGTTTGATGATGATGTAATGGGTGTTTGATGATGATGTAATGGGTGTTTGATGATGATGTCATCGGTGTTTGATGATGATGTAATGGGTGTTTGATGATGATGTAATGGGTGTTTGATGATGATGTAATGGGTGTTTGATGATGATGTAATGGGTGTTTGATGATGATGTAATGGGTGTTTGATGATGATGTAATGGGTGTTTGATGATGATGTAATAGGTGTTTGATGATGATGTCATCGGTGTTTGATGATGATGTAATGGGTGTTTGATGATGATGTAATGAGTGTTTGATGATGATGTAATGGGTGTTTGATGATGATGTCATCGGTGTTTGATGATGATGTAATGGGTGTTTGATGATGATGTAATGGGTGTTTGATGATGATGTCATCGGTGTTTGATGATGATGTAATGGGTGTTTGATGATGATGTAATGGGTGTTTGATGATGATGTAATGGGTGTTTGATGATGATGTAATGGGTGTTTGATGATGATGTAATAGGTGTTTGATGATGATGTCATCGGTGTTTGATGATGATGTAATGGGTGTTTGATGATGATGTAATGAGTGTTTGATGATGATGTAATGGGTGTTTGATGATGATGTAATGGGTGTGTTTCCTACAGGCCTGGCTCTGCCGGTGGCCTTCGGTCTGCAGGTTCTTCCTCCTGAACTTCTCCTGAGGATTCTCCGGCTGCTGGACGTCCACTCGGTGGTCCGACTGTCGGCCGTCAGCCGCCACTTTAATGCCGCTACAGCCGACCCGTCGCTATGGAGACACCTGTACCAGAGAGACTTCACAGGTGAGCTGACTGTGGGTCTGATTAGTAGAAACACCTTCAGAAACTCCAGCAGCTTTAAATGTTCTGAACGTGTTGAGGTGACGTTCTTCAGCCCTCGTGTCGTCCTGCAGCTCAAACTGACCCCATTTAAAGTCTGAAAATGTTTCACAGTCAAACTTCTGATGTCCACATTTTCTACGTTTTGTAATGGAAAAAAATAAATGTTAAAAAAAAGTTTCTTAAGAAAACCAAAATCCAGCAAAATTCACTGATTTTTATGTGAATGTTCTTAAAGAAAATGTGAGAAGTTTTACTGATACATATGGAATCACTTTAGATATTTTTAGGATTTTTTTGGGAAGACTTTTACTCATTTTTTAAATATTTACCATTTTATTATTTTTTTTACTATAAAAAAAATCTTCCCAAATTGGGGATTTTTTAAAATAAAATTTTTAAGGATTTTTTTGGCATTTTCTTCCTGAAAATTTTGCATTTTTTAAATAAATCTGGGGAATGTTTTTGCTGAATTTTTGGATTTTTTTCAGACAAGGAAACATTTTTTTGGTGCCCATAAATGAGGACAGCAGGAGGGTGAAGTTCTGATTGTTGATCCAGTCTGCAGCTCCTTCAGCTTTCAGCTTTATCCGGACCAGTCCATGACATCATCTGTGATTTCAGCACAAATTTCAGCATCTTTTCCATATTTTTATTGTTTCAGATGGAAACAGATCCAGAGACTCCGACTGGAAGGAGGTGAGAAAACCCAACAGATCAATAAAGTTTTAGTTTTATGAGGAATTTAAGGATGAATATTTAACTTTAAAATACATCATCATGTTTCATAACTTTAATATTTGAATTCATGTGCTATTATTTGTTGTTTTTAATATTTATTAAATGCACTGAAGTTTTCCTCCAAATGATTTATGACTGGACATGAAGCCTGATTGTGTCTTTGTGGTCGTTTTGTGTCTCTTTGTTTTTGTTTTGTGTCTTTGTGGTCGTTTTATGTCTCTCTGTGGCTGTTTTGTGTCTTTGTTTTGTGTGTCTTTGTGGTCGTTTTGTGTCTCTTTGTTTTTGTTTTGTGTCTTTGTGGTTGTTTTGTGTCTCTTTGTGGTCGTTTTGTGTCTCTTTGTGGTTGTTTTGTGTCTCTCTGTGGCTGTTTTGTGTCTTTGTTTTGTCTCTTTGTGGTTGTTTTGTGTCTCTCTGTGGCTGTTTTGTGTCTTTGTTTTGTCTCTTTGTGGTTGTTTTGTGTCTCTTTGTAGTTGTTTTGTGTCTCTTTGTGGTCGTTTTGTGTCTCTTTCTAGTGTTTTTTGTAGGACAATAACCCTCAATGTGTTTTTAATTAAAAGAGTCTTCAATTTATCTGACAGATCATTAGTTGTAATTATTTCATATTTATTCAGTTGTGTATCTTCTTCCTGCAGCTCTATAAAAAGTCGTATAAACATCGCTCTGATCTCCGTCACTCGATTCGTGGTCGCTGGTTTCCTCCCGACCTGCCAGACTTCCTGCCGCCGCCCCGGCCCTGTTTCCCGCCGCTGCCCGGCATCATCGGTGGCGAATATGACCAGAGACCCAACCTGACCCACCTGCTGCCCCGCCCCCGCTACGACCCCATTGGTCCGCTGGCCGAGCCCAGCCGGCGGCGCCACGACTTCCACAGGAACCTGCCTGGAGCCGGACGGGCCTCCAACGTCCGCAGAGGATTCATCTGATTATCGATTAATGGAGGACTGATCAATAACACAGCATTTAAATAAACACACAACATCGCGTTTACTGTTTGTTTGTGGTCGTTTGTTTTTCTTTGTGGTTGTTTTGTGTCTAAATAATTCTTTATGGTGTAGCATCAGCACTTTTAGCACTTTAACTGTTTACAGTTTGAGGTTTTTTTGGACAATAAAGAAGTTCACACTAAAAATATCAAAATAAAATATTTATATATAAACATTTAGCATCGTAGAAGTCAATAAATTAAAACATAAAATCAGAAATTCTAAAATATAGCTAAAAAATAGAATCAAAAATTAACTTCGGTTCTCTGTCCAGAGCTGTGAAACAATGACGTCACCTTTTGTCTTGGAACAAAGAATGCGCTCGTTTATAAGCTCCGTTTCCACCGGCGGTGAGGCGGAGTCTGCTGCGCTGCATCACCGGTGTTCTGCTGAGTTTCGTTCCCCGTCAGATACTGTGACCTGGTTTCCACTGAAACGGCGTTTAACCCATACCCGCTAAACTCCACACTAACTGGGTTTACACCGTCCTTTCACAGCATTTAACCCGCTAAACTCCACACTAACCGGCTGTTTATCGCCCGTTAACCTGTCGGAGTCTCAGGACTTAACGGGGATTACGGCTGTCTGGATGTAGCTCGACCTACCCGTTACCGGCAGCAGCGGGGCGCTAAATGCCGGTAAATACCGTGTTTAAATGTCCGCTACGGAGCAGCGACACCTCCCCGGGATGTTCTCCGGTTTAGTCCGTTACTTAGAAGCATCTTTCGGCTAAAGAGTCCGAGGTCACGTGAGCATCAAGCGAGCTGTAGTGAATTAAACCGGAAATACGAGAAGTTGAGGTGATGTTTCAACTAAATACACACAGAGATCGTTTCATTTTAATTCACACCGAGACAGTTTTGTTTAAATTTAGAGACAGTTTTCTATCTTCTGTCCTCCGACGGGCGGAGACTATCTGAACTACGTCACTCCATAGCAGCGATGCGAACTGGGTGCGTCTGATTCATGAACCACTGAGTGCCGCAGATCAGCAGGTTTACAGACAGTTTATTGCAAAATTAAATTCAAAATTTTGTGTGTCGCTGCGTCCTAAATAAACAAATATACCAAAATATAAAATGAGTAGAAGGCTAAAGCTACACACGAAGCTAACAAATAAATCCCTCAACAAAGTAAAAATATTCATTAAAACATCAAGCCTGTGTAATAAAAAGTCAAAATTCAGAATTCAGCCAAAAAATGCCAGAATTTTTGTTTTTAAATCAAATTTATTTTATGTCAAAATTTGAGTTGAATTTCGTCAGAACTGAGAGTTAATATTTAATGTTTGTTTTTATACTGGCAGAAAATGGAGTCCTCAGTTTTTATTAAGCTAAAAAAATAATAAAATTAGATGTTTTGAATCTAATTTTTAATGTCTAATCTCATTCATTAATTAAAAGAAAAACGTGAAGTGCTACTTTTTAAAAGCCAGAATTCTGACTTTTCACCTCACGTTTAGTTTGACTGTCTACGTTATAAATTTTACTTAAATTCAAATATTGATCCTTTTTCTTTTTTAAAAAAATCGTCTATTCCTAATAATAATAATAATAACAATAATAATAATAATAATAATAATAATAATAAAGGGCCTTTTCGATTGTTTTTATGTTATTTCTGTTCAGGCGCTGCCGGGGCTCCTGGGTCACTAAATAATCCTGTGACGGACCCGTTCGGAACACCGCCCCGTGCTGCCGCTCGGTTCGCCGGTGCTCTGCGCCTTTAAGAGCCTCGTGTTGATCCAGGAAGAGCGGAGGGTGTTTCCAGCTGATCCACGGCAGGAGGACCGGAGCCCCTCAGCAGCCCGACCTGCCGCTCTCTGCTCGGACACCACAGGTCCGGACCTCCGGCGGCTGTGCAGCTTCTTATCCGGGATAAGTCGCGTCAGAACCGGGGAACCCTCGGAGCTCCTCCGCCGCTGTTAGCTGCCAGCTAGCTGCCGTGAACCGGGTCCTCGGTAGCCGTTAGCCGGACTGTCATGATCCCAGCCCGGAGATGGCGTCCTTCCCCGGTTTGTGTAAGGCTGTCGGGCCCGCGGAGGAGGAGAACGGAGAGCCGGACGGATCCCTGCAGCAGATGCTGAAGGCCATCGCCGACGAGAGGAACCGACTGAACACCCGGCAGGAGATCAGCGGGCTGGGTGAGTCCGGGACGGAGGGTCGGTGAAGCCCCGGTGGAGCTCCGGGTTCACTATTTATATTTATTATCATTTATATATTATAATATCTCATAACTTCACTTCATATTGATTTATGATCATTTATATTTTTAAATATCTCAGCAGACTCATGTTCATTTATAATAATATCTGACTTACCTGAACACAGCTGCTCTATATTTATATTCATTCATATATCATAATAATTTATAATATATAAATTATATCTGAGCAGCTCTATACTCTCTTTATATTCAGTCTTGACTGAAACCATGAAGTTTAAATGTTTTCTGGTGGATTTTGTCATTTTTATAGAAATTTGTTAATAGATTTTTTTTTATAATTAAGTATTTTACTGAGTTTTTTGTGAGGATTAAAGTCTCTGATGGAGTAAATATCTTTAAAATATGTAAAACAATACTCCAGGTATAACCTGTAGGTTTAGCTGTCATTTTATTCTCAGATAAATTAAAGTTTTGATTATTTGAACCAGAATTATGAATCATAAAGTCACAGTTTTAACTTAATAACACAGAACCCTGAACTGTGGGTCTTAATTCTTGTTATTTTGAATAGTTGGTTCAATAGAAGACTTTCCTGCATCATTCCTGCACATTCAAACCTCAGTCATTTATTTTTAGCTCTTTAAAGTTCTAGTTTATGGTTTAAACTAGTTAAAGTCGTGTTTTTCCTTCAGACATCTGATATTATTCTTATTATTATTGTTAGTTATAGAATATTCTAACAGTATTAGTAATAATAATATATTGATGCAACATTCTATACAAATAATATTATGGAAAATATTATAGATATATATAAAGTTATATTATTAGTTCAATTCTAACAGCCGAGCTTTAGTTTAATCAGGTTCTAACTGGTGGAACAGGGATGGTTCTGTTGAGGTTCTGCAGTTTGTTCTCCTCTCGGTGATGTCACACAGCAGAGCGACGGTCCAATCAGAGCCTCCGTTCAGAGACATGACATCATCACTGTTCATCAGAGATGGTTTTGTTTCTGAGAAACTCAGCTGCTGGAACCGAACCAGAACCCCGACAGAACCAGAACCCCGACAGAACCAGAACCCCGACAGAACCAGAACCCTGACAGAACCAGAACCCCGACAGAACCAGAACCCCGACAGAACCAGAACCCCGACAGATTGTATTTGTCCCCCACAGTGAAATACTTCCTGTTCCAATCAGCTGATGAATAATATGTAGTTGATGTTTTCTACCTGTAGTACTACATGTTAGTAATGCAGTAAACAGGAGCAGAGTAGAAGTACTTCAGACGTGTACTTTAGTTCTGTAGCTGCTGTTTGTTCATCACAGTGAAGAGTTTGTCCTCGACGGAGGGTAGTTAGCCAGGACTAGTTAAACCAGTTTACTACCAACCCAGGACTAGTTAAACCAGTTTACTACCAACCCAGGACTAGTTAAACCAGTTTACTACCAACCCAGGACCAGTTACCTGTCCAGGTGAGCCTCGTTGGGGGGGTGAGCTGTATTGCAGGTACTGTAGTAGAACTCGTTTTCTGCTCCAGATGTGCTGACTTGGTCTGTGTGTTCCAGCTCGTTCTCAGGTAGAATCCAGACCACAGTGTTTGGATCTGCTGAGGTGTCTGCTGGTTTATTACTGCAGCTGGTTCATGAGTCTCTGAGGTTTTTCTTTGTTGGTGTCGCCTCGTTGCCTTTGAACAGCAACGTTTATCTGAGAGAATAAAAGCAGAGCAGCAGACGAACATCAATGATTCAGGTTTAATTACCTCCAACGCTGCGGCTATAAATACTCTGAGGGCAGCTTTAGCGCTGCAGATCGATCGCTGCACAAACCCTTCAGTAAAAATAGCTGATTATTCTTATTATTATTATTATTACCAACCTGCTGAATATTTAATGCAGCCTCAGTGTCGATCATCAGCTGATCCATGAACATTTCACACTACCACCATCACAGCTTCTCAATGTTCTTCTTCATCTTCATTCTAGATTCTCACTGAAGGCATCAAACTATGAATGAGCACATCTGGAAACAAAAGCAGTATGAAATCAGTCAGAACATGTTTTATATTTTAGATCCTTTGAACACTCTGGTTATTCTCTGGAGGAGCTTCATGAGGTAGAACCTGAAATGGTTCCACTTCACAGCTGTTCCTTGTCAAGGTTCATCTGTGGAGCTTCTTCCTTCTTAATAGGGTTGGTCCATCAGAAGTCAGGTTGGTCCACAGCTGACAGCCCTATTGGACAACGGTTAGAATCCATATTATGGAAGAACCAATCAGCTTAGAGAACCAGCAGTTCATCATTACTTTAAGACCTGAAGGTCAGTCAGTCCAGAAAACTGGAAAACTTGGAATGAATCCTCAAGGAACCATTTAGGAACTACCAGGAACCTACAAAAAACCATCTAGGAACTACCAGGAACCTACAAAAAACCATCTAGGAACTACCAGGAACCTACAAAAAACCATCTAGGAACTACCAGGAACCTACAAAAAACCATCTCGGAACAACCAGGAACCTACCAGGACTTTGAATGTCTCTCCAAATGCAGAGATTAACGAGAGTGTTCAAAGCTGGAAACAAATCAAAGAATGTAACAGAACAGATTCTGAGTCATTGTTGGTCGTTTTTAATTCCATCTGAATCATTTTGAACAAACTATGAGTTTGTTGGGACTTGTTCATTGCTGTCTGGGACTTCTTTTGGGTTGTTTGGGTCCAGATTTAATCCATTTTGGACCATTTTCAAACATTTTTGAGAAGATTTGAATAGTTATAAACAGGTTTCAAGTCACTGTGGACAAATATTTACTTGTATTAGATAAAGTTTGAGTGAGTTTGGATGATTTTTCAGTCATTTAAGACACATTTCCAGTCACTGAACACAAGTTTCAATTCATTGTTAAAAAACTGCAAGTCAGTTTTTACAGTTAAAGTAGTTTTGGACAAATTTCAATTTGTTTTGTAGGTTATTTTAGTTTGACTCCTTATTGGAAATCCTTAATTTGTTTGGACAAATTGAATCATTTTGAACTCATTCTAAATCTTTCTGGGACTTGTTCGGGGCTATCTGGGGCTCCTTTTGGGTCATTTATGAGACGATTTAACGTATTTTGGACATATTTTGAGTCATTTTGTACAGTTTTAAAACAGATTTTGGGATATTTTGAGTAGCTTTGAACAGGTTTCGAGTCATTTTGGACTCATTTCAACTGTTTTTATAAATTATTTTGGACAGATTTTTAATTCAAATTCAATCATTTGAAGAATCTAAAATATAAAACATGTTCTGACTTATTTCACACTGCTTTGTTTCCTCCATAATTCCAGATGTGTTCGTTCATCGTTTGATGCCTTCAGGGAGAATCTCCAGTGGAACTAATGGTGAAGATGAATCATTAAGTGAGAAGCTGTGGCTGGTGGTGGATGTTTGTTTGTGACAGACGGAGCTCAGCAGGAAACCTCGTCTGTTAAAGCAGAAACTAAAGCGACACATCAGACGTCATTAAAACGCGTCAGAGCACATTCATGTAAATGAAATGTTTTAACTTCAGTTCATCAGTTAGTTCAGTCTTTAATGCTGTAAGCTGCTCAGGTTCCTCTTCCTCAGGTGGAGATGTGGAACCAGGAACTGGAGCTTCTTCTGTCTGAGGCTTTCTGTTCCTGCTTCACTTTGGTTCAGATCCTTCGTGGACTTGGAGGTGAAACGTGTTGTTCTCCTGTCCGTCTGTCAGATCCTTCCTTCTGAAGCTCCATGTTGTTGTTGGAACCTTCAGGAGAACGTTTGAGTCTAAAAGCTGCGTGAAGAACAGAAAAAGGAAAACTGAGAGTTAAAGTAGAATAGTTTGAGCCGAACCTGCAGCGTGTCGTCATGCTAACCACATGACTCCATACATGCATGCATTCAGCCTGAACACATGACAGAAAGGACACGGATCAGTCACACGCTTCACACGGAGCTTCCTGTTTTGTTCATGTCAGCGTCTCTGTAGCTCTACAACACGTTTCACAGATTCAAGGAAACGCTCAAAGGTTCCACACAGAACGTTACTCATTTCTAATGTTAAAACTCTTTGTGTTGAAATCTGCGTCCAACTGGAACCAATCAGACGTCAAATAAAAAATAAATGAAAACATCTACAGACAGAAACACAATCAGCACATCCAACCTTTAGCCAAAAAACTGACAGGAAGACACAGTGAGTTAAAACCAGGTCTAACTTTTAGGTTTGTGTGTTTGTAGTGACCCTGAAGAACCCAGGAGGTTTGAGTTGGGGTGAAAGGAGTCCTTAAAGTGGTTCTAGTGGACCTTGGTGATATTTTATGGGTTCTTTAGGAGATACTGGAGGAACCGTCCACACTAACGTTCCTCTGAAGCTTTAACCTCATTGTGTCCATCAGTCCTGAAGGTTCCAGTGGATCCATCCAGCCGTGGAGCTGCAAGTCCTCAGATTATATAAGTTCTGGTGTTTGTCGCGGTTCTCGGCGGGTCGTCTCGCTTTCAGCAGCGATGACGATCCGCCGGCTCATAACAGCTGATGTATTTTTAAAATGTGCAGCTATAAATAGACTTCTATCAGACGCTGAGCTCTGCTTCACTGGAACACATGAAGCTCTGACACTTCAGCACCTTAAAATGACACCTCCAGAACCAAAGCAGAACACTGATCTACCTCCTCAATCACATCACAGAGCTCTAACAGAACACCTGGAGGGTTTAAAGACGTTCCACCTCAGGACTGACTCATCCCTGACATCACCATAGATCATCTACAACTCATCACACTGCAGCTCAGTCTGGAGGAACCCACATCATCCTCACATCATGTGTTCTACCAGCAGCTTCTCTCAGGGTTCAGAGGCAGGAAATTCAGCACTTCTTGAAAGCTTTAGATTTGTTTTGTAGCAGCGGTTTTATGGATCCTGCAGATGTTTTATTGCTTCTAACAAAGGTTCTAGTGGGATCTAAGGGGACTTCAGGTGGTTGCTGCCATCGTTCAGGTGGTTCTAGTGGCCACTGAGGAGGTTCAGAGGGTCAGTCAGGTGGTTCTGGCAGTTGTAGTGGTTGTTGAGGATGTTCATGGATTAGGTGGTTTTGATGGTTCTCGTAGTGACTAAGAAGGTTCAGGGAGTCTGTTGGCAGCTCTCTGGGCCCTTTGCCTGGTTCCAGTGGCTCTGATGGTGTAGAGCTTCTAGGGTTCATTGAAGTGGTTCTCCTGGTCATGGGAAGCTGGTGGTTTGAATGGTCACTGAGGAGGTTCCAGTGGTCACTGGGAGGGCTTGAAGGGTTCTTCAGGTGGCTCTAGTGGTCAGTGAGGAGATGTAAAGAGTCTTTTAGGTAGTTCTGATGTTTAGAAGGTTCTAGAGGTGTTTCTTGCTGTTGCCAAGGAGGCCGTAATGATTCTTTAAATGGTTCTGTTGGACTTCAGGTGGTTCTACTTGTCGTTCAGAAGATTCCAGAAGATTTTAGGGAACTTGTCAAACAGCTGTTGTTCCCACCATCATCAGATCCTCAGATGAGGGAATCTTTTAGAACGATGTGAGAACCTTTGTCAGGAATAGTGACGATAACAGTAACTGTAAAGAAAGCCAGAAACATCAGATGTTCCTCAGGTTCTCCGTCCTGTGGGTCTCCTGGATGATAAAGACCAGAACCAACCAGTGAACAGGATCTGCTGCAGCTTCTCACGGATTTCTGGATTTATTCACCTGATCTTAGCTTCTAGAACCAGAGGAGAAGTTTGAGAGGTTTTCAGGGATTTTATTTCTTTTCTTTTCTGCTGTTTCTACTTTCTGTTTTCTATTGAACCCTTCAGATCTTCTCCTGTGAACTTCACCGTCATGATTAATGGATCCAACTGAAGAAAACACTCAGAACATTAAATATAGAAGCTCAGAGTTTCAGTGAATAATTCATTTTCTTGTTGTACACTCAGTCTAACGTCCACATGATGCTCTTAGAAACGTCTCATTTACTGGTTTCATTCCTTTGATGCATCAATTTACTTTTAAAAATCTCCTTGTTCTTCTCTGGAGTTCTGTTTTTCTGGTGTTCAGATACTAGAATAGTAGAATCAGATTCCTCCTGGAACAACAGACTTCATTTAATGCCAGATATGACAACAGAAGCTGTAAATCCTCACGTCTGGAAGAAATATGTTGTTTTTATTAGAAAACAGGAGAATCAGTAATCAGAGTAATCGATAGATAATCAACTGATCAATCAGTGGACTCATCTGGAGCAGGAATTTTTTCTGGACTCATGAAAATAAACGGTTAAATTTTCTGAACATCTCAGGTTTGTTTTAAACGTGTTGTTGCTGAAACTCATTATTTCTCTCCATCAGTCTGGAATCCAATCAGTCAGTCTGTTTGTATTGATCAGGGGACATTTTTACATCCACTGAATAGAAACTGACTGCTGTTTGGTCAGATTGTAGAACTCTTAATTGGGATTCTTAAATCCTGCAGATGAATTAATCATCTGCTGTTTTGATTATTAAATGATCGATTTAGTCGATTCAGCAAAAAGCCAAAGATCTGCTGCTTTCAGACTCTTAGATGTGAAGATTTTATGACTTTTATAGTTGAACCAAAGTCTTTGTGTTTGTCAGAGAACTCGTTGGAATATGAACTTTTATTAGGTTTTATGTTTTTTGACCATTTATAGATAAAAGATAATAAAATATGAAGAGAACAGCCTTTGCAGAAGCTCTAGTTTGTAGAAAGTTCTCCTTGTTTTTGTAGTAAACGGGGAGAGTCGACTTCCAGGATAAAATATGAGACATGGCAGCAGGTTTGTCTGTTTTATATCTGACTGTATCTGCATGATATTAAAGATATTAGAGATATCATCAGTTTATTTATTTACCAGATCTTTAGTTTCTCATGTTTCTGTTAGAGGAGATTTAATGAAATAAGTTGTAGTTTGTTGTATTTCTGCCTCAGTAACAGTAAAGATCTCTGGATTTATTTCATGTTTGTAGTCAGACTTTGAAGTGAAATGAGTTTGTGCTGGTGGATCTTCTTCTGCTGCAGCTCAGGTGTTTCCACAACTCAATTAAAGCCCAGCAGATCAAAGCTAATGAGGTTAATCCTCCGTTAAACTGATTCACTGAAGGAAATGAAACGTCAGCGTCAGCCTGAACCAAAACCACGCTGGAGAACATCTTTCACTTCATCTAACTATAACTAACCAACACCACGCTGGAGAACATCTTTCACTTCATCTAACTATAACTAACCAAAACCACGCTGGAGAACATCTTTCACTTCATCTAACTATAACTAACCAAAACCACGCTGGAGAACATCTTTCACTTCATCTAACTATAACTAACCAACACCACACTGTAGAACATCTTTCACTTCATCTAACTATAACTAACCAAAACCACGCTGTAGAACATCTTTCACTTCATCTAACTATAACTAACCAAAACCACGCTGTAGAACATCTTTCACTTCATCTAACTATAACTAACCAAAACCACGCTGTAGAACATCTTTCACTTCATCTAACTATAACTAACCAACACCACACTGGAGAACATCTTTCACTTCATCTAACTATAACTAACCAACACCACACTGGAGAACATCTTTCACTTCATCTAACTATAACTAACCAACACCACACTGTAGAACATCTTTCACTTCATCTAACTATAACTAACCAACACCACACTGTAGAACATCTTTCACTTCATCTAACTATAACTAACCAACACCACGCTGTAGAACATCTTTCACTTCATCTAACTATAACTAACCAACACCACACTGTAGAACATCTTTCACTTCATCTAACTATAACTAACCAACACCACACTGTAGAACATCTTTCACTTCATCTAACTATAACTAACCAACACCACACTGTAGAACATCTTTCACTTCATCTAACTATAACTAACCAAAACCACGCTGTAGAACATCTTTCACTTCATCTAACTATAACTAACCAACACCACGCTGGAGAACATCTTTCACTTCATCTAACTATAACTAACCAACACCACACTGGAGAACATCTTTCACTTCATCTAACTATAACTAACCAACACCACGCTGTAGAACATCTTTCACTTCATCTAACTATAACTAACCAACACCACACTGTAGAACATCTTTCACTTCATCTAACTATAACTAACCAACACCACGCTGTAGAACATCTTTCACTTCATCTAACTATAACTAACCAACACCACGCTGGAGAACATCTTTCACTTCATCTAACTATAACTAACCAACACCACACTGGAGAACATCTTTCACTTCATCTAACTATAACTAACCAACACCACGCTGTAGAACATCTTTCACTTCATCTAACTATAACTAACCAACACCACACTGTAGAACATCTTTCACTTCATCTAACTATAACTAACCAACACCACGCTGGAGAACATCTTTCACTTCATCTAACTATAACTAACCAACACCACACTGGAGAACATCTTTCACTTCATCTAACTATAACTAACCAACACCACGCTGGAGAACATCTTTCACTCGATCTAACCCCAGTGTCAGTTAAACTGAGACTCAGGCACCACAAAAAGATCCAAAACCACCACAAAATGACTAAAAAAAACACAAATTGACTAAAAACAACCACAAAATTATCCAAAACGACCCCAACAACCATGTCCTGTCTCTGTGGTTTCACTTCATCTAACTCTGTCCTCAGTTAAACTGACCAACCTCACGCTGGAGAACTTCCTGGTTTCTGTGGTCTCTGAGCTGCTGTTGATCCTTCAGATTATTGAGGAAGAACCAGCAGAACGTCTTTAAAGGAGCACATGAAGACTTTAAGGTTTTAACTCTCAGCTGCAGGTTTTCTCCAGCGTTGGTTCAGTAAATAATATATGTTAAAACTGGTATAAAACCACTAATAATCTGATTAAAACCAGTAATAATCTGACTTACATGTGACTCTTTCTAGAGTTCTTTGGGTTTTTACAGGTTCTTTAAATCCTTGGTGTCGTATTTTAGTTTCTAGTGTGTTTGTTATTTTATTTTTCGTGTGTTTCTGATGACTGTTCTGTGTCTTTACAGGCTGTTTTAAAGATGATCGCATCGTGTTCTGGACCTGGATGTTCTCCACCTATTTCATGGAGAAGTGGGCCCAGCGGCAGGACGACATGTTGTTCTACGTCCGCAGGAAGCCGGCCTACGTCAGCGCCGACAACACTGAAGGCAAGAAGGTGAGCAGAGGTTCAGATGGAACGCAGATATCTCAGATTATTTTAACCTCTGGTAGTTCACCGCTTACCTTTGGACCAAGATTTTTACTGGACCGAACTGCTGGAATGTAGTATAAAATCTGGAACACTGGGAACACTGGGAACATTGGGAACACTGGGAACATTGGGAAGATTGGGAACACTGGGAACATTTGGAACATTGGGAACACTGGGAAGATTGGGAACACTGGGAACATTGGGAACATTGGGAACATTGGGAACATTGGGAACATTGGGAACATTGGGAACATTTGGAACATTGGGAACACTGGGAACACTGGGAAGATTGGGAAGATTGGGAACACTGGGAACATTGGGAAGATTGGGAACACTGGGAACATTTGGAACATTGGGAACACTGGGAAGATTGGGAACACTGGGAAGATTGGGAACATTTGGAACATTTGGAACATTGGGAACATTTGGAACATTGGGAACACTGGGAACATTTGGAACATTGGGAACATTGGGAACATTGGGAACACTGGGAAGATTGGGAACATTGGGAAGATTGGGAACATTGGGAACACTGGGAACACTGGGATGTTCTAGAACTTTGGAGCCGTAGTTTAAATGAAGGGAACTCAGTGGAGGAGAAAATGAAGCGTGATGTGGGTGAACACTAGATGTTTGTTCTAAATGTGCAGCAGACTTGAGGTCCATTTGAAGATCATCCAGACTCACAACTGGACCTGCTGGACATAACATTTATTATTAATAATGATGATAATGATAATAATAGTGGTGAGGGGTTAATCTCCTCATCAGATCTTTTTCTTTTAATCTCAGTGAGGTCAGATGTAGCAGATCTGTGAGACCTCAAAGTTCTCCAGAACATCAGAACCAGCAGCAGGAACCAGAAGAACCAGTGTTTCTCTGATTGGTTCAGACTGTCCAGCTCTGAAAGCTGTCAGAGAATCAGACACCAGCTCACATTCAGACCAGACGGAACCTAAAGACACCAAACAGATGAATTCTCTCAGTCAGCAAAGATTTCAGCTGCTTTCCTTTCCTGAAGTCACAAAAAAACTTCATCTGTCTGAACAGCAGCTGAGACACGAATCATTAAAACAAGACAAACATGGAGCCATTTTAGTGAAACAGAAGAAACACGAAGCATGAATACAGCACTAAACTAAAAACATTCATTTAATCCAAACTTTGAAGGAAACACAACAGAAAGAGACAGAATCAGGAGGAAGGAAAGATGTTTCTGAAGCAGAAAGGATCCAAATCTACAGGAAGAAAAAGACGGAACAAATCAAAACCAAAGAGAAAACAAGGAAGGAAGAGAAACCACAAAGACTGGAGCTAAAAACCAGCAGAAATCAGGTTCTTCATCTTTCTTGGATAAATTTATTTAATATAAAACTAATAAAAATGAAAATGAAGGAAAAAGCAGCAGTATAAAACCAGTAAAATAACTGATATTTCTCAGAGTAAATAAATGAATTTAACAACAAGGAAGAAAAAAACACGAAAGAAGAAACAGAACAAAAAAAAAGATGAAAATGAAGCTGAAGTTTGAGCATACATTCAGTTATTATGGAAGGAAGAAGAGTGTGTTTTAATGTCAGACACACACACAGCGTTACCGTGGCAACCCGTCCTGCGCTCTAATTGGTCGGTGAGTGATGTGAGTCCTGGCAGGTGGAGACCTCAGACCTCCCTGGAGGACCAAGAACTAAAAATCAGATCCAGTGCAGCTTTCTGTGACTCACACAGTAAACTGGTTCACTAGGAGACATCCCATAATACTGATGATCAGAAACTAGGTTCAGTGCTCAGACTGAGACACCTGGATGGATCTAAACTGATCTAAGGTCAGTTTTTACCAGAACTCGGTTGTGTTTTTTATTAAAAATTGATCAAATTACATGAAATTTGTCTAAAATTACACAAAAAATTGTCCCAGATTTGTCGATATTTGTCCAGAATGACGCTAAATTGTCCCCAAATTATCATAATTTCTCCAAAAAATGACAATAAAAACTTCCAAATTAACTCAGGATTTCCCCAAATTATTCCAAAAATGTTCTAAAGGACCTGAAATTTTGTTCAAAACGAATCAAAAACTGTCTAGAATTGGTGAAATCTGGATTATCTTCAGACTGAGACACTTGGATGGATATGAACTGATCTGGCGTCAATTTTTACCAGAACTCAGATGTTCTTCCTTCTAAATTTCATGGTTCTATCTCCTGGACTGATGAAGTTCTGGTGAAGTTCTGGAAAACTCCCATCAAAAAGTGATAAATCTGGACCCACCTCTATGTACTTCAAGGACCTGGAATGTTCTAAGAGAGACTAAACTTAAAGACTGGAAGCAGAAAAGGAGAACGTCTCCTGGAGAAAGTTCTAGAGTAGACCTACCGACACCTGGAGAAAGTTCTAGAGTAGACCTACCGACAACTGGAGAAAGTTCTAGAGCAGACCTACCGACACCTGGAGAAAGTTCTAGAGTAGACCTACCGACACCTGGAGAAAGTTCTAGAGCAGACCTACCGACACCTGGAGAAAGTTCTAGAGTAGACCTACCGACACCTGGAGAAAGTTCTAGAGCAGACCTACCGACAACTGGAGAAAGTTCTAGAGCAGACCTACCGACACCTGGAGAAAGTTCTAGAGCAGACCTACCGACACCTGGAGAAAGTTCTAGAGCAGACCTACCGACAACTGGAGAAAGTTCTAGAGCAGACCTACCGACAACTGGAGAAAGTTCTAGAGCAGACCTACCGACAGCTGGAGAAAGTTCTAGAGTAGACCTACCGACAGCTGGAGAAAGTTCTAGAGCAGACCTACCGACAGCTGGAGAAAGTTCTAGAGTAGACCTACCGACAACTGGAGAAAGTTCTAGAGTAGACCTACCGACAACTAGAGAAAGTTCTACAATAGATCTACCGACAACTGGAGGAAGTTCTAGAGTAGACCTAGAATTTTCTACAGGGGACGTTCTCCTCTATGGACTTCAAGGACCTGGAACTCTGGAGATATTCATAGTATGAAGGTAAAACTCTGATCACATGTTGTCATAGTAACGGTTCTGATGGTTCTGTTCCAGGTGGAGGTGGAGGTCTACAGGAGAGACTCTAAGAAGTTACCGGGCCTTGGAGACCCG
Source organism: Acanthochromis polyacanthus (assembly GCF_021347895.1). NCBI lineage: Eukaryota > Metazoa > Chordata > Actinopteri > Pomacentridae > Acanthochromis > Acanthochromis polyacanthus. The sequence continues at coordinate 38,102,347 of NC_067113.1, read as the reverse complement.
GACATTGACTGGGAGGAGAGCGTCTACCTGAACCTGATCCTGCAGAAGGTGAGGGAGCTTAGATTGGGTTCTGGTGAGAACTCCTGGTTCTGCAGGTAGAACTCTTGTTCTGGTCCACTAACACCTGAACATCTGTTGCAGCTGGACTACGTGGTGACGTGCGCTGTCTGCACGCGCTCAGATGCAGGAGACATCCACATCCACAAGAAGAAGTGTCAGGTAGGGACCGTTAGCGCCGTTAGCATGGCAGCGCTAACTCTGAGCCGAGATCTGATTGGTGCCTGTCCGTCACCTGACAGGAAGTGTTCGCGTCTCCCAGTAAACACGCCATGGACAGCAAAGGGGAGGAGTCAAAGATGAGCTACCCCAACATCTTCTTCATGATTGACAACTTTGAGGAGGTAACCCATTTTCATTCTGCTCCCAGACGCTTTCAGCTTCACCTGGAGTCTAATAACTTACCTGTAGGAGCTGAACATGGAGACCGTCCACATCTTTTGAATCATTTTAATTAATTTCAGTACTTTATTTGTTCAAATGTTCAAACCAGAAAACCAGCAGAAACTAAATCAGAATGGAGATTAAAAGCTAACTAGCTAATGAGACCAAAACATTTATTAATTTATGTGGAGAAATGATGCAGTAAAACATGTGATCAGCTGATCTACAGCTGATCTACAGCTGATCTACAGATGATCTACAGCTGATCTACAGATGATGTACAGATGATCTACAGCTGATGTACAGATGATCTACAGATGATCTACAGATGATGTACAGATGACATCACACTTGGATCCATTAATGTCGGCATTAAGGAGAAAAGATTTCTGAAGACTTTTAGTCTGACAATGTTTTAGTTCATTTTCTGAACAAACAAAAAATTAACTAAAACTTGAAAGCAGCAGAAATCTGACCTTCAATCCTTCAGTCGCCATGTTACACAAACAAACTACGTTCTGTCTCTCTATCTATTGATCGATCGATCAATCGACAGATAGATAGATAGATAGATATGTGTTTATGTACAGTAGCCCTAAACTCAGAGATGCGTTCAGTTCTGATCTAACAGAATGAAATCGGTCTAGAATTCTCAGCCGGATTTCATTAAAGATTCTGATTAAACTTTATTGATCCTCTGCAGACGTTTAATCTTAGAATGATCATCATTATAGACTGTTCACTGGGAGGAGCTGTGGGCTGTGATTGGCCGGTCTGTGCAGGTAAAGTCATGTGACTGTTGCAGGTGTTCAGTGACATGACAGTGGGAGAAGGTGAGATGGTTTGTGTAGAGCTGGTGGCCAGTGACAAGAGCAACACCTTCCAGGGCGTCATCTTCCAGGGCTCCATCCGCTACGAGGCGCTGAAGAAGGTCTACGATAACCGGGTGAGTTAGCAGAACGCTACAGCCTGTTAGCATGCTAATATTTGTAATAATAGTAATTATAGCATAATAGTCCAGCTGAGGGTGATGGAAAATCAGCTGGTCTGCAGCATGTGGCCATAAAACACAGTGTTAGCAGCTAGCAGTAGGATAATGTTAACAGTTAGCCAATGCTAACAGTTGGCTAATGCTAACAGTTGGCTAATGCTAGCAGGACCTAGTGCTAGCAGTTAGCTAATGTTAGCAGTTAGCTAATGCCAGCACCTAGCTAAGGTTAGCAGTAGGCTATTGCTAGCAGTTAGCTAATGCTGTCCGCTGTATGTTGGTGCAGGTTAGCGTGGCGGCTAAGATGGCCCAGCGGATGTCTTTTGGCTTCTATAAATACAACAACATGGAGTTCGTGCGGATGAAGGGCCCCCAGGGGAAGGGCCATGCTGAGATGGCCGTCAGCAGGGTGCCCACCGGGGACACGTCGCCCTGCGGCACCGAGGAGGACCAGGTGTCCCCGATGCATGAGAGGGTAAGGATCGAGAGGACTGGAAGCAGGAAGTCCAGACTTCCTGTGAAGGTTTCACTTCTGTTTATCTGAAAACCAAAAACCCAGGATGAGGTTCGGCAGGAAGTGATGATTATTGATCTGATTACGGTGATCAGAAACCTTCAGATGTCCTGTAAAAAAAAGAACCTGAAAATGAAAGAAGTTAAAGGTTTAAACGGAGCAGATCCAGTTTCATTCAGCAACAAACCGCAAATTATTTCCTTCTTGATGTATCTATCAGTCTGGATCTGAGGTGTCCTCCTCACCTGTCCTCCTCAGGTGACGTCCTTCAGCACTCCTCCTACTCCAGAGAGGAACCGGCCAGCCTTCTTCTCTCCGTCTCTGAGGAGGAAGATGCCCAGAAACAGAATCGCTGAGATGAAGAAGTCTCACTCTGCTAACGACAGCGAGGAGTTCTTCAGGGAGGAGGAGGATGAAGGTACGTCTCCAGACTTCCTGCTTACTTCCTGTTCCCTTCCTGTTCTCATGGTGCTTCTACCTGCGGCTGCTTCCAGATCTCCACTCCACCACCAACCTTCGTTCTCGTTCTCTGTCGGGAACCGGACGTTCTCTGGTCGGCTCCTGGCTCAAACTGAACCGAGCTGAAGACTACTTCCTGCTCTATTCCCACCTGACCTACGTCACGCTGCCGCTGCACCGCATCACCACAGGTAGGACTCAACACCTGGATACACCTGAACACACCTTTGCACACCTGTACCATAGACTGTACATAAAGATGGACGTAGCATCTGGCTCCAAAAATGAAGCCCACCCGGAAGTGTCAAAAACTTGCAATATCCCGCCGTCCGCTAGGGTTGGCTCCAAAAAGCTTTTTCTCCATAGACCCCAATTCATTTTTGGAAAAAATAAAATTTGATAGACTGATGTTCTACAGCTCAGGATTTTTTTCCCGTTAGTTTTCATTGTCAAAATGAGAGATCAGGTGGCCGATCTTAAAATAAATCAATACTGAATTTTAAATAAATCATTAAAGTTGGCGGAGCCAGGGGGCGTGGCTATACTTGATAGACAGTCTTGACTGGAATGATTGACAGATCCTTTAGAGGCTTTCAGCCGTCTGGCTTCAGTCTGACCCGCCCATAGACTGGTCCTGCCCCTAGTTGCTCTCCGGTCCAGTCTGTTTGATGACGCTTTTTACATCACTGGCTCCAAAAAATCCAAAATGGTGACCAGGAAGTAGCAAAATCCGGGCTTCATTTTCTCGGCGTTGAAACCAACGGGTCACGTCACGGTTAGTTCATGCCTGACCTGTACACTCTACAGCACATCACCACACTATCCTCTGCAGGCAGAGAGCTGAACTACAGCTAGCTGTGGGTTAGTTAGCATCTTTGTGTCTTTAGCTGTGGGTTAGTCCTGTATGACGTTAACTAGCTACCGGTTTTGCATCTGTTGTCTCCAGCTGAACATTTGTTTATCTGAGACTTTGGGCTGCAGGTGAAGAAATCAAACACACCTGCTGAGTTTTTTGTGCTAGAAAATGAATAAAACATAAAAACATTTGTACTTTTTTATTCTGGATTGATGGAATCCATTAAAACTGGTTCCATCTGGTCTGAGCTGAAATGAAAACTGGTTCTGTTTGTTCTGGTGATGTTTAACTCATGGTTCTGTTGGTGTTTAACTCATGGTTCTGTTGGTGTTTTAACTCATGGTTCTGTTGGTGTTTTAACTCATGGTTCTGTTGGTGTTTCACTCATGGTTCTGCTGGTTCTGTTGATGTTTAACTGATGTTGCTATTGGTTCTGTTGGTTCTAACTGTTGGTTCTGTTGGGTCCAGACATCCTGGAGGTCCGGCAGAAGCCCATCCTGATGACATAGCAGAATGGCGGTTCCTCAGAGCATCACTCCAAGTGCCTCCTCTTCAGGCTGAGGCAGCAGCGCCCCCCGCTGTCCGACACCTGTTTCGCCCGGAGACGCTGGCGGAGGCCCGGAAACTAACCAGCCAATCAGGAAGTGCCTCCTCTTCTCCACGGAAACGGGCCGGCGTCAGGATCACATGACCTCAGTGTGAACAGGCATTGGCTGAACTCTGACAGGAAGTAGAGGGAAGTGAAGAATGTGTGTAAATACTTGCTGCTTTACCACTGAGACGCCTTGAAGGTTCTGGACTTTATTTCTAGAGAACCGAGGAGTCGAGTCCGTCTTTAGAACACCCAGTTTATTACTAACGGCCTGTAAAACTGCTGCTTCCTTCAAACACACCTTAATCTCACTGCTTTTACTTTGAAATGGTTCAGATCCTCAGCTGCACTTCCTAAAACTACATTATAAAGACTTTTAATTTGAAAGGGTTCAGATCCTCAGCTCCACTTCCTAAAACTGCATCTGAGATTAAAGTTCTGCAACAGGAAGGAAATGATTCTGAAGGAAAAATTCAGAATATTAAGAGAATAATAGCAGATTTTTACAGTAAAAGAGTTCAGCTTCAGTAACTTTATTCTGGCACAAATATTGAGTTTAAAAAGGGAAAAACCGTAAAAGTACAATTTAATCTTTTTAAAATGCATTTGAGATTAAAGTTCTGCGAAAGAATAAAGGGATTTAGAGAAAGAATTCAGAATATTAGAGAATAAAACGATGGATTAATGAGAAACGTTTCAGAGTTTCTTCAGTAAAGTATGTGAATTCTGTGGAAAGAATCCAAATATGATGAAAAGTTTCTGGAAAAATTGAATCAAATGAAATCTAAATTAATTTAACCTTCAAACATTTTGGATCAAAGTTGAACACATGAAGAGAATTTATCTGAAAACAAACTTTCTGAAACTGAACCGTGTTTGGAGGTGAATTAATTCAGATTCTTATTGATTATTGATTCATCTGTAGGTGACATTTCTGAAAGAAGGAAAACAAAGTGAGCACAAGTTAAACCTCCAGAACAAACTGCCGACTTTAATGAAACTTCTGTTGTGATTTCTACAGCTGAACCCAGAAACCGATCAACTGATCAATGGGATTATTGATGATTATTGATGAGCTGCTGGATCTTTTAGTTTCACTTTAGTTTAGATTCCGACTCTGAACAAACAGAACAAAAAACACGACGTCACAGAAACCAGCGACTTCCTCCTGCTTTAGTTCCACCAGAAGATCGAGAGCAGAAGATCCAGAGCAGCTTCAGGTTAGGGTTCGTTTAGTTCTTCTGCTTTAGTTCTTCTGAGACCAGCTGAAGAACCTGAAGCTGCAGAAGATCTAAAGGACAGAACTCTGGTTGGTTCTTGGAGCTCCTGAAGCCTTAAACCTGAACCTGTGTGTTCTCCATGTTCTTCTGATCTTGTTTGACATGTTGCTGTCCACCACGCCGGGGCTTCAGACTGGACACAAACACAAAACATCTTCTAAAAGGATCAATCAGATCGATTGGAACTGATCGGCTCTGAAGGGTTTGGTGTTTGTGTTTTCAGGTTTCAAGGATTGATTGATTGACGTGGACTCTGCTGTTATTGATCGGATATTATCGGTGATTGATTTGCACTCAGACGAAGCCATCATGGATCAAATGTTCTTCTGTCGTATTGATCTCCAGCGGACCCTCAGTGTTATTGATGACGTAGTTGATAGAGCCTCCAGCTGAATGTAAACACGCTGATCAATACCTGATACGAGAAACGCTTTAGACCTTCTGAAGGTTCCACTTTCTGTTTGGTGTCCGTTCTTCACCGTGCATGATGTTCTTCTGTTGCTTCTGTACCTCTTTATTTATTGAATACACATTAGCAGAAACACGTGTGGCGTCTCAATCCATCTCCAGATGTTCCAGTTCCTCCTCCAGATGTTCAGGAGCTTCTCAGGTAAAACCAGGTTCTCCACAGACACAAATACCAACCAGAAGTTGCCATGCTGTTGCCATGGTTACCTCAGAAAAACTGATGGTCTCCAGATAGAGGACCACCAGGTTCACTTCTCATCCTTTAGTTGTTTGAACATCCACAGTAAAACGGCTTCTTTAAAAACATCTTTTACTGAAGGTTTCTAGGTTCTATTGAGGTTCTAGTTGTGTTCTGTTGAAGGTTTTATGAAGGTTTGTCTCCAAACAGGTGATCCATCCCATAATAACCACATTCTGGTGAAAACATCCAGTTTTTACTAACAAGTCAAACTGATTTAAAAAGTTGCAGATTAATTTCTGATGAACACCTAGAAGGACCACTTCCTGTCTGTGACCAATAGGAACACAGAGACGGTAACCATGGTGACAGTCTGTTTACATCCTGATGATTCATGTCCAACAGGCTCCGCCCTCCTTCAGCTAGCTGCTCCTGATTGGATGAGAGACCAACAGATTCCACTGCTGCTCAGACAAACATCAGGAGATCTACCTTCATGTTGGAGGACAAACAAACTGAACCTTCAACCCAAAGGGACTCAACAGGAAGTGAACGTTTATTCGGCTAAATAATGAGGTGAGCAGCTCAGGTGGTTTGTTTCCTTTAATTCTTTACAAATGTTCTCAGACACATCTGAAAGCCACACAAGGAACACTTGGAAACAGCAGAAGCTCCGCAGGAAACATGAATCCTGCAACAATAAATAGTTTGAGACGCACAAACCAGCTTTAATTTGTAAAACCAAATCGACTTTCCCTCCGTTTGAGGCTCCGAGCCCCAAAAACCTCAGAGGAGCGTCGAGACGTCGCAGATCCAGATTCACCGAGAAAATAAAAGCTGCTGCAGTAAAACACAGATTCACAGGAGAACCAGTTAGAAGCAGCTGGAACCAGTTCTAGTGACCAAATACCAGGACGACTGAAGGACACACAGAGAGTGAGAGTTTTACAGTGAGTGTGAGTGTGTGTGTGTGTGTGTCGGTGGTGAACAGTCTATGGGAGCAGGTTCTGAAGATGACCACGGCTCTGCTGAGGACGTTCTACTTCTTCTCCTCCAGAGTCTTGTGCAGCTCGTCGGCGTCCTCGCTGGTCTTGACCCGGATCAGCAGAGGAACCGGGCTGCTGGGGTTCTTGTCGTCCACCGGAGGGTTTGGAACACAGACCACCATGACGTTGTTCTTCCCCACCCGAGAGCAGGGCATGGAGGAGTGGACCATGATGTTCAGCAGGATGTTACCTGAGGAGACATCCCAAAATACTGACGATCAGACTGACACTCCTGGATGGATCTAAACTGGTCTGTGGACAGTTTTTACCAGAACTCAGATGTTCCTCCTAAATGTCATGGTTCTATCTGCTGGACTGATGAAGTTCATCAAAAAGTGATAAATGTGGACCCTCCTCTGTGGACTTCAAGGACCTGGAATGTTCTAAGTGAGACTAAACTTAAAGACTGGAAGCAGGAAAGGAGAACATCCCCTGGAGAAGGTTCCAGAGTAGACCTACCGACAACTGGAGAAAGTTCCAGAGTAGACCTACCGACAACTGGAGAAAGAACTCTGGAGATATTCCCAGTCTGATCACTGATAAAGAACTATTCTGGTGGGTTTATGTTTAATGTTTATTGTTCTGCGGTTCAGTTCCAGTGTTTGTCCAGCAGGAGGAGCTCTAGGACCATCTGAAGATGTTTTCTGGGTAAAAGTGATGAAGAGTTCTGGTCCAATCACAGTTAATAATTAAACAATAATAACAATAATAAAGCAGCAGTGAAGGACCCATGGATGGTACTGATCCCATAAAGACCCAGTTCTCAACCTCAGGTCCGTTTATTGCACTTCTGTGTGGTTGGTTCTGGTCTAGGTGTGTTCTGGTACCGAGGTTGGTGTCGGCCCAGATGACCATCTGGGTCTGTGTATAGTTCTGGTTGTGTTGTGGTTCTGTTTGTGGTGTGGTTTGGTTGGTTCTGGTGTGTTGTGGCTGTGTTTTGGTACCCAGGTTGGTGTCGGCCCGGATGATCATCTGGGTCTTCCCGTCTGTCTGTTTGAGGTGCAGCGTTCCGACTCCTTTCTCCTTGAACTCTGAATCCTTCTTGTAGAACATTTTACACCTGAAGGAGAACCAGAACAAATTCAGAACATCAAGTCAGAGATCCTACAGAACCAGCTGAGGGTGAAAGGTTCTGGTAGGGACGTACTTCTTGGAGTAAAAGGCGTCGTCTTCCTTCACCTCCTTCACTTCAGGCTTTGGAGGTTCTTCAGACTCTTCATCTGGGTTCTCCTCTGAGAACAGAAGTAGAGTTTAATAATGATCTATTAGTGAACCAATCAGAGGCAGAACATTTAGTGTGATCAATAACCAGCTGGAGTTGTAGAATAAAGCAGATTTACTCATTAATGTGCTTTATTTAGAACCAGAATCTGTTTTAGAACTTTTCCATCATCTGACTTCATTCCAGAACCAGCTTCAGCCTCCAGCAGGAAAACAAACAGCTCAATGTGGAAATCAATCATTCTAATTAATAACTAGTAACTCCTGACCTGTGGTCCGGCCGTCGTCGGCTTTGGATCCACTGAATGAAGCTCCAGAACCGAACAGAGACGTCTGACTGGACCCGGAGGAGAAGGAGAAGCTGGGACTGGACTTGTTCCCTAAAGAACTCAGAACCGAACTGTCCACCTTCTGGCCAAAGTTAAAGGTGACTCCGGTCGGAACCGGAGCAGAACCGGAGTTCTGGTCCCGGGTCGAGTCTTCTGCCGTGGTTTTACTGAAGGAGAACAGAGCAGCCGAGGAGCCGCCGGATGAAGCCGGAGCTTTCTTCTCCTCAGGACCTCCAGAACCTCCTTCAGAACTTCCAGACCCGTACTGGCGCTCGATGCTGGACAGGTGGCGCTCGTAGTCCTTGAAGATGGGCTGCAGGTCACACAGAGGGTTGTCGTTCACGTGCTTGGTGATCCAGTCCCTCACCGAGCAGTTCAGAGCCGTCAGCTGGCGCCTGTACTCCTTGTGGGCGGGGCCGGGGGCGGAGCCATTTGTCTGCTTAGTGCTGATGTCACAGGGGGGTGTCATGGAGGACGGCCCGTTAAACGTCACACCTGAGAGGGAGAGAGGAGGGGAGGGGCCGTTAGACACACTGATGGTGGTGTGACCCGGTACCACACAAACATCAGAACATTCAAGCTGTGGTTGAGGAGAACCATAAAGTTCTCCTGGATGGATCCTAACTGTTGATTGGTGGAAAAGAAACCAATAAGAAACTAGTTTGGATTTTAAAATGTCTGAATTTTCCTCCAACATCTGAACCAATCAGACTTCAGACACATTTCACTGAATACACATAAACCAACCCGACATGAAGATCCAGACCTTCAGAGTGTCTGCTAACATCCTAACCCTCCAGCCCTACATAGGAATGACCTCATGCAGATGTTTCCTCACCAGCTCCAGCAGTAGATGAGAATCCTCCAAAGGGAGCAGAGTTCCCGTTGGTCAGCCCTCCGAGGCCCTTCAGACCTCCACCGTTGCCGAAACCAGAGAACGCTGTTGGAGCCGAGGCTCCGCCGGTCGAGGCCAAAGAAAAACCTTTAAAACTTTTGAAAGCTCCTCCAACTTCACTCTGGAACAGACAGAGACGGAAACATCAGACCATGAGCAACACGTCAGAGTTCTCAGAGTTTCAAACAGGAAGTTGCTGTTCACCTCCGCTCCAGTGTTTCGGCGCTTCGCCTTCTTTATGGCTCGGTTCTTCAACACATCTTCACTTGCTACTGAGAAGGTTCCGGCCTGAGGAGAAACCAGAAGGTCAGAAGATCAGTTTAACACCAACAGTCCATCATCTTCAGCTCCTCCTAATAACTCACCTCCTCTCCTTCCTCCTCCTGGTCCCAGTTCCTGTCCGTCAGCTCCTTATCAGCGATCCTCTTTGCCATCCTGCTGCTCTGAAACACACAGCAGCCAATCAGGAGAGCCTCACCTGCACCCTCTACCTGTAGCCTCACCTGCACCCTCTACCTGTAGCCTCACCTGCACAGTCCATGAGAAAACTGTGGGAAATAATAACAGACTTTTCAAGAGTTTAACATTTTCCAGACCTGAATAAATCAGAGGATCCCATTAAGTTCTCCAGGTCTGGATGAAGATCAGAATAAATGCAGTGATTTAAATCAAACTCTGGTTCTCCTGAACGACGACAACAACAACAACAATAATAATGATAAGAATTTAATGGGCTTCACCATTATCAGGCTGTTATTCTGGTGTGATGGGAATGTTTGACTTTTATTAAACTCCGTTATTGTTCAAATTAAATTACTCATTTCTGGTCCAGAGTTTAACATCAGCAGATTTTAATATTAATAATTACTGTCAGAACCATTCACAGATTAAACCAGAGAAGGAGAATATTACTTTAAATCAGCAGCACAGAGTTCTGAATGGATCCAAACACAAACTGATCCAGTTTCACGTTCAAATGTTCACATTTTTACAGATAATCATTCTTAGTTTTCTGCAGATTCTCCTCAGCCAGCTGTTACTAGATCATTTCCTGGTTTAAAATCACCTGATTAAAATCCAGGTGAGTTCAGGTAGAAGGTTCGTCACCGAGCAGCTCTTTCCGCGTTCCAGATCGTCCAATCAGAGCTAACCTGGTTAACTAGCGGACTGCTACCTACACAGACAGGTAACTGCTCTTTAATGCGGGGTTCTAGCATCCATCTCCGGGCTGCTAGCCGGCGAGCTAACGGCAGGTTAACGGCTGTACCGGGCCTGTTAGCCGCTAGCATCTAATGGGCCCGGTACAGCCGTTAACGTTCCGTTAGCTGCTAGCAGCTAACGTCCTGTTAGCATCAGTTCCTCTCACTCAGTTCTAATAAAACTAAGCTTTAAAGACGAACCTTCTCCGGTAAATAAATTTCAACTTCGGCCTCAGTCGGAGCGTGTCGCTGCTGCCGGTAGATGTGCTCGGTACCGTCGCTGCTGCCGGTAGATGTGCTCGTTACCGTCTATATCCTCCGCGGTTTGAACCAGGTCCTCACGCCGCCATTTTAAACTCATACATCCGCATGGGTTCGCGCCCCCACCTCCTCGGACATGCGCAGAGAGAGAGCGGTCTCACTGTGGGAGTTGTAGTTTCAACCAACTAACCAACATTTATTTATTTATAAATTATAGCTTAATCTCACACTGACGCATTTGCATACATTAATAAAACCTTAAATATATTTATATATTTTATATTTCTGTCTAAAATAAAATTAATTCTAAAAATACTACAAGAAAAAAATTACTGTATATACACATAATTATATAGACCCTTTAATGACCCACGTCACGAATGACGTCACAGCTTTAGCTGGAGGCAAAAGAGGAAGCCCGCGGCCGGACAGAAAGGCGAAAGACTGAGGGACTAGGCTCTATCAACTTTTCTAAAATGTCGTCCTGCTGTGTTTTTGGATGCCAGAATAGGAGGAATGACATTGGCGAACGCAAATTAAAGTTTTATAGGATTCCACCGAACACTCGTGCTCAGAGGGAACGAAGACAGTTGTGGTTAAATGCACTGAGGCGAAAAGACTGGACAGAGACGATCAGCTGCAGTCAATTCCAGCCATTTTCAGTACAAAAAATCCCTAATATTCTATTTGTAAATAAAAAAATATTCAATTCAATTCAATTCAGCTTTATTCCAGACACTGGGTCCAAATACACACACCATAAGAACAAGGACACAACAAGACACACACAAAAAAATACAATCAAAAACAATAACCCGTTAAATATGACGAGAAATACAGGGAATATTGGACACGCATCGCGAGGTGCATTTCCTTGAAAACGACCGATTCATGGATTATATACCGACTTCAGGACATGTTTTGGACAAAATAGTTTACTGGCTTGTGTCGTCTGGATGTCCAAGGTTAGATTATGGCCGTTTTTGTGGAATATTTTCATCCGTGTGTAATAATGAACCCGGTAATGTGAGTCGCGCTGTGTACGTTAAAGCCGTGTACAGAGAAAGGATGGATGGATATTCGTTGTTTGTCGGACAAATGTGTTTTTCTCACCCGCTGTGGTAATCACACCTGAAAGTGGTTTATACCGGCGGTTTCATGAGAATCTAAGCTTTCCATCGGCGTATAATGTTTATATAATCACGTTTGCAGCCTTCGGACATTCTTTAAATTCCCATGCAAATTAGTAAGTGTACCGCCGGCGGTACACTGAAGTTTAACGGGTTAAAAATGCTCGAGTTTGCAGCGCAAACTCCCAGCGCAAACTAAATACTCCCAGTCCTGCTTGACTTCTCGCTCCGCTTTTGCCTCCAGCATAAGCCCCGCCCACAAAAACGTCACAATGTTTGTAAACAAATAAAGGGTCTATATATGATATTTATAAATTATATATATCCATAATATAATATCTATTCTTCTGTCATTATATATTGCAAACACGTGTATTGTTAATGAGCCTAATTTGTTATTATAATGCAGTAATATAATTCATATATTATTTATATATTAATCCACAGTTTTTATCAAATAAATGTTATAGTGATAGTAATTCTATTACAAACAAAACAATATATCATATAGTATACTTGTATATGTACATTATATATACATTCTATAAATGATTAGCTATAACTTGTGTTTCAGTTAAACTCGTGTATATTTATTATTTATGATATTCACGTTGTGTTGTTACGTTTACATGAGATTCAGCTTTAAAAAGGTAAAAGAAGCTCAAAGTTTGGAAACGGACCAAACAGTGACAATAGAAGGAAGTTAAAAAACAAACCGTGGGTACGAGTTAAACCAGCTCTGATTAAACCAGAACACTTTTCCTTCAGCTCAACGGTCAGAGCGGGATTTGCTGATCCATTCTCAGCAGAGCTGTGGATCCTTTCAGTGGAGGACTGGGGTTAAAATGGGACCTTACAGTAGAGGACTGGGGGTAAAATGGGACCTTACAGTAGAGGACTGGGGTTAAAATGGGACCTTACAGTAGAGGACTGGGGGTAAAATGGGACCTTACAGTAGAGGACTGGGGTTAAAATGGGACCTTACAGTAGAGGACTGGGGGTAAAATGGGACCTTACAGTAGAGGACTGGGGGTAAAATGGGATCTTGCAGTAGAGGACTGGGGGTAAAATGGGACCTTACAGTAGAGGACTGGAGTTAAAATGGGACCTTACAGTAGAGGACTGGGGGTAAAATGGGACCTTACAGTAGAGGACTGGGGTTAAAATGGGACCTTACAGTAGAGGACTGGGGGTAAAATGGGACCTTACAGTAGAGGACTGGAGTTAAAATGGGACCTTACAGTAGAGGACTGGGGGTAAAATGGGACCTTACAGTAGAGGACTGGGGTTAAAATGGGACCTTACAGTAGAGGACTGGGGGTAAAATGGGACCTTACAGTAGAGGACTGGGGGTAAAATGGGATCTTGCAGTAGAGGACTGGGGGTAAAATGGGACCTTACAGTAGAGGACTGGGGGTAAAATGGGACCTTACAGTAGAGGACTGGGGGTAAAATGGGACCTTACAGTAGAGGACTGGGGGTAAAATGGGACCTTACAGTAGAGGACTGGGGGTAAAATGGGACCTTACAGTAGAGGACTGGGGGTAAAATGGGACCTTACAGTAGAGGACTGGGGGTAAAATGGGACCTTACAGTAGAGGACTGGGGGTAAAATGGGATCTTGCAGAGGGGGACTGGGGGTAAATGGAGCAGCGTGGGGCAGCAGATGGCTCATCTCCAGCTTCAGCTCTGCCAAACAGGAACAGGTGCTGCAGAAGAAGAAGCCGGGGCCTGGAGGCAGCAGGAGACCCTGACCAGCTGGCAGCAGAACATGGAAAGACTTGGCAGTAGAAAAAAGAGAAACCGAAGCAGGCTGACGGAGGCCGGCCGCCTTTAAAGCCTTTTCCATGAAAACACTTGAGAGCAGCTGCTTCATATCAAACCCACGTTTCACTTCCTGCTTCAGACAGTTCAGCTTCTGAACAGCTTCTAGGGTTAAAGTTAATCGCTGCAACAGAAAAAGAGTCATATATTTATGGAAACCATCCTGACAATGTCAGCGGGAGTGAAGGAAACATTTCAATGTTCTCTGCTGTGGTTAGCTTAGCTTAGCATAAAGAAGCTGTTAGCATCTCTGCAGCTCCACACTGACATGTTTTAATTATGACTGGCTCTGTAAAGTAGCTGCTCAGTGAATGAAAGGAGACCGAGTGTTTGATCGCTGCAGCTTCCTTCAGCTCATCCCCCTGAGATCACTGGTCCTGGATCAGCAGGAGGCCAGAGAGCCGATCAGTTATTGATCAGCAGCCGTGAAGAGATGTTTAACAGCAGAGATGAGCTGAGAAGATGCAGCACCAACACACACAACAAAACAACACACAAACACACGACCGACACTTCTAGAACCACACAGTTTGTAACAGCACATGGACCCTACTGGGCAGCCTGACATTCATTCCATATATTTATTGACATCCAGCTGTTCATTCATTCACTCATCAGATATTGATTCACTCACTTTTAGAAATTACTCTGTAGCAATAGGAATTGCTTATGTGTTGTTTGTTGCTACCCGGACGCAACTGAGTGACGCATCTGATGAGAAATGTGCCCGCTGAGTTGTGTAGCTGCAGTTAAATAAAAGTTCCCTGTGAGGGTAATGCTCAGCCGTCCAGTTTGTATAGTCAGTGTGAGACAGAACAAGCTGTAACACTCTTCCACATGTGTTGTATTCACTTATCTATCTCATCATTTATTTTTCATAATAGGTTCAGGAGATGAGGAGTAAGATGTTTCTAAGATTTACAGAAAAATGGTCTGTTGATATTTGGTATAAACCAAAGTTATGAAGTTACTGTCTTATAAAAGACAGATACAGTGTGGAACCTGATGTTAAGTTTAATTGAAGTAAAAGACAGAGATCCCTGAGTGCTCTGCTGTGCTCAGGAACGTTTGCTTTAGAGACTGGGAGGTTTGATGCTGCTCCAGAGAAGGACAGGCTTTGTTTGCTGTGTAATTTAGGAGATGCTGACAATCAGGTTCATTTTGTGTTTTACTGTCCTTAAACGAAGATGTAAGAGAGGTACTTTTCAGTAAGATGTCCTCTGTTATTTTGATTTCTTTTGGTTGGATGACCATGAAAAATTAGAGTTGTTTTAGAAGAGGAACCCTTTTCATGGCAGAATTTTTTGTCAGGCCTGGGATAAAAGGCACCATGTTTTAAGGACTAAGCAGCAGAATACTGTGTTGTTTTGATGTATCGTTGCAATGCTGGTATACTGGTGTCTCGTAAACCCATGAGGGTTGGGCACACTTAGTGCATGACACAAAAATAAAGATATCACTTAATCATTACTTCGTTGTTTGACTCGTTTGGTTGTATACTGATTGATTGATTGATTGACAGTAAACGTTGTGCTTTCTGAATGCACTCTGGCTGCAGGTCTGTCCTGATGAACTGTGGCTGTAATTAATGTAATCAGATTAAACCATTGCTGGTCTTTATTTCATGGATGTTTCTAATCAGACCTCCGCGTCCGTTAGACTCCAGCTAACGAAGCCTTAACGAGGCTGAATTAATTGACTGCTGTGAACGGTAATTAGTGCAGTGACAAATTAAAAGGAAGCAGAGCCGATGCTTCCTAACGATCCTACAAACCGTCTCCATCCTCAGATAGTTTAATGCTCCTGGATGTCTTTAAGGTGGACTTCTGTCCAGACAGAAAAAACCTGAAGGTCTTCTAGTGGAGGAGGAACACCATAACTTTACTTTTTAAATAGTTGTAATTTCTCATTAAAACTTCTGTCAGTTTATCAAACAAGAAAATCAGCAAAGTTTAATTTACTGTAAGAAACTTAAATTTTTCACTTTTAGAATCATTCATTGGTTCATAAAACGCTGATCCTTAGAAACTGATCTGTAGAATCTGATCTTCTACAGATCGACTCCGTGCTCCTCAGTTCTGTGAAGTGAACGTTTGTTTCTCTGATGTTTGGCTCCTTCATGCTGCTGATCTCTGGTCCTCCAGAAACATCTTCTGATTACTACCAGGTTGGTTTAACTGACTTCAGAACAGTCAGACTGGGACAACTGAATGCTGCTGATTGATAATTTATCCCTGATAGAGATCAGAGGTGGAGCTGCTGATTTACTGAATTGGTTAAAAAATCAACAGAATCAAACTGTTGTTACTGTCAGAGTGTCAGATTATCACAGAAATAAACAATAAAAACAGAAAGAATAGTATGACTTTTGAGCCTTCCAACCTGCCCTCCAGCAGTAATCCAGAAGTTATCTGAATTCAAAAACTGTTTTGATGTGTCTTTCTTTCAGAAAAATGAACCAAATCTGAGATTAAAATTCAGACTTTTTATTAAAATCACTTTATTCTACATGGCTCGTTTAAAAATCTCCAGAAATAAACTGTTTGGTCTAATTACATCCAGCAGAACCAGAACTTTCCTCCTGGTTCTGGTTCTCCAGGACAGAATCAGCTGAGACCAAAACATTCAGAGAGTTTCAGGCTGAACTGCAGGCAGTGTTTCCTCAGAGAGACTGAGAGGAAAACCACTAAATAAACTCAGCAGAAACAGAGAACAGAGGAGCAGGTTGTTGGAGATCCATTCAGCATGGAGGAACATCTACAGATGGTGAGCAGAGTAGAGAGGAAACGTCTGGAGAGGTTGATTATTTCTGGTGAATCAAACTTCTCTGGTTGTCTCTTTGTGGTTTTATGCCTCTTATTGTGATTGTTTTGTGTCCCTGTGATTGTTGTCTGTCCTCTGTGTTGTACTTCTTTGTAGTCATGCTACATATTTTTGTCACTGTTTTTGGTCCCTGTAGTGTTAGTGTCTCATTACAGTTGGTCAGTTGTCTTTGTTTTTCAGTCTTTGTGTTGTTGGTCTGTGTGTGTGTGCAATTTGTGTGTTGTGTTGTGTGTACTAGCACACTTCCAGCAGCTCCCCGGGCCTCTCCACTCTCTCAGGCCGCTCAGGGTTACCGGCGGCAGGCTACAGACGGAGACTTTCCCACTGAGCCGTGAAATAAGGAGCGGTGGGGGAAGCGCTGCTAACCGTAACTTTACCGGAGCTCGGTACCGGGAATAAAGTCGGTAATACAGTGAGCAGTGTTTCCTCCGGTGCTGCTTTCCGCTCCGCCGCTACCACTAGCTTCACGGCTAACTTACCGCCGAACTCCCCGCCGCCATTTTGTATTTGTTTAAAGGCTGGAAGTTGTTAAGTGTTAAATTCACTAACTGCCATTTCAGCTTTTCATCAACTCTCACCGCTGCAGACCCGCCCTCCCGCTGTCTCCACCACCGTCAGTGGCTCTCACTCCTGGCACTCTGCAGTTACAACTCCTCATTGGCTCACCTTTCCCGCCCCTGTCGCCTCCTGCGAACAGTTTCGACCAATCACCGCTCGTATTTTGTCCAGTGGGCGGGCTCAGCAGCAGAGATGGAGGTGGAGGTCAGACAGAAAAATGGAGAAACAGAAGAAATAGAAAACCTGAGAAATAGAGTCTTATTTATGGAGAAATATAGTCTGATTTATGGATAAATAGTCTAACTTTTGGAACAAACTGTCTTGTTTTACCTGTCAGTGGTTAAAAGCTGCAGATCTGTGGATGTTTTTTTTCTTCTTCTATTTGTGCTGTTTTCCGTCTGAGAAGCTGCTGTAGTGAAACAGGAACAATCCTCCATGTTAAAGATTTTACTGTTTAGTTCTACATTAAAATCACTTTCTGAAGAATAAGACAGTCTGAGAAAAATCTAAATGAAAACGTTGCCCAGAGATGTTCTTAGGATTTAATCAGACTTTCTGTTCCAATAAATCACAGGAGAAATATATGTTTTTATTAATGCTATTTAGCTTTAATTTTAGTCACTGAACCTTTAAATATTCCAGCAGAAGAGATCCCAGATTAAAACTTAATCCAGGCAGTCACAAAACAACCACAAAAAGACACAAAACCATCACAAAAAGACACAACACAGCCACAAAAAACACAAAACAACCACAAAAAGACACAAAAAAATCATAAAAATACACAACACAAACACAAAAAACACAACACAACCACAAAAAGACACAAAACAATCATAAAAATACACAACACAACCACAAAAAGACACAACACAACCATAAAAAACACAACACGATCACAAAATACACAAAACAACCACAAAAAGACAAAACAACCACAAAAAGACACAAAACAATCACAAAAATACACAACACAACCACAAAAAACACAACACGATCACAAAAATACACAAAACAACCACAAAAAACACAAAACAACCACAAAAGACACAAAACAATCACAAAAATACACAAACTGACAACAGAGACAAAACGTTCACTGTCAAAATGACATAAAAACGTGACTCTTACTGGGCATAAACAGTGAGTTTGACATTATATCTGCATTAGCGTTTTATTTAAAGAGTTTAATTGAAATATACAAAAAGATGCCTCAACAAGAACAAAACTAAGAACAAACCAGCGACAGAAATGACATTAAGAAGCAGAAATCAGCATGCAGACGTCAGGAAAGCAGCTCTGGATTGCTGGAACGGCTCTTTTCTGGACATGTTTCTCGTAAATCTGTTATTCTTTAACCACATGGTGTTTCCACTTTCCATCTTATTTCCTCTGCAGCTGTCCGAGGCTGTTCCCATGTCTTTTTTTTAACCGCTTCTTAATACTCTAAATGTAAATGTGCTGGACTGTGACAAACAGTTTGTCCCCAAAGAGGCTTAACTTTGCAGACCAGGACACTTTTCATTCTAATTTCATATTCCAAGACTTTTCTCCAGAAAGTAGAGAAATAATGCAGAACTACAGACTGGAGCTGCTTCTGTTCAAACATTTAATGACTCTTTGGGTTACAACAGGGGTGTTACACTCTCATAAAGTTCTTCTCATTCTCATTCTCTCATTCTCATTCTCTCATTCTCATTCTCATTCTGTCATTCTTATTCTCATTCTCATTCTCAAACTCATTTTAGTTTAGGGGCCACATTCAGCCCAGTTTCATCTCCAGTGGGCCAGACCAGTAAACTTACAGCATAATAACCGATAAATAACCACAACTCCTATTTTTTCTCTTTGTTTTTGTGCAAAAAATTACATTCTGAAAATAGTCTCATATAAGGAACTATCTTTTTACAAAACATCATGAACAACCTGAAATTTCTTAAGAAAAGTAAGTTCAATCCCAGCAACATTCAGCCTCCGTTTATCATTTCCACATTTAGTCATCTGGAACTGATGTTATAGTATTTTATTTTTAAAAAGACAAAAAACACCCAATAAAAACAAGACAAAATATTACAAAAATGAGACACAAAACAACAAGAAATGAGACAAATGACACAAAACAAAAAAAATTGACAAAAAAGTTTCAACGTGCCAAAAACTGGACGAACAAATGACAAAAAATGTGAAACAAGACAACAAAAATGATGCAGAAAACCAAGAACAAAGCAAAACACAAAATGAAACAAAAGGAAACACAAATGGACAAACACAAGAAACAAAACGACAAAAATGTGAGAAAAACAATAAAAATCAGACAAAAAACAACAAAAATAAGACAAAATATTGCAAAAATTAGACACAAAACAACAAAAGAACCTGTCATGGTCTAGAAATGATTCTAAATTTATAGTTTTACTAATTTACAATCTGCTGTTAATGTCTTCTCTGGAGTTTTTACACTTTGAGGGCCGGATTGGACCCTCTGGAGGACCGCTTTTGGTCCACGGGCCTCATGTTGGACAGCTCTGGATAACAATAATAATGAGAGGTATTTAGATTTTAATTTAACAAATGAACTCTGGAAAAGTTTTGTGTTCATGTTCTACTTTTGTTCCTCAGTAACTGGAATATGAAGTGTTCTGTGTTTCTTTTCAGCACCAGTGTTCCCTAAAACACGTTTAAAGTCACTGTGAGATGAAGGTTCTGAGCTGTTTTGGATTTAGTCTGCTGAGGATCTCATAGTTTTATATAACTTCATATTTTTTTGTCCTGAAAACATGGACAAATAAAAGTGAAGGTACTGTTCTGACGTTTAGCGCTGAATGAATCAGTGTTTTTCCTAAAGGCCTACAGAGTTTTATTTGGATTATAAATAGTTTTAAGATAGAAAATGACTGACTAAAGTGAAGACAGTCATAGTTTACTCCCTAATGAGGATGTGAGTTTGTTTATTACAGATGCAGGATTCAGACGTCTTGGAGCAGAGCGACATGAAAAATAACTCAGACTGTGATCTTAGTGGAAATGATCATTTAAATTCATTTTCCAGTGAGAAGTCGATTGTTTGGTTCTCTGTTCTTTTTGTGCTTTGTGTTGTTGTCTGTTTGTATGAAGTCTGTTGGACAGATAAAGTCTGACTGATTGATTTATCATAAATATTAGCTCATGTCATGTTTTCATTTTCATGTTTTGTGGGTTTTCTCTTGGTTCTATTGATAATGTTTGGATTAACTGCTTAGTCAAAGTTTTACTATTGAGGTTATATTGGAAAATAGGATGAGATATGCACTGTCAACTTACACTTTAGCTGTAGAAAACCAACAATAGATTAATATTTCAGTGTATTTAGACCTCTGTCATCACCTTGTCTTTGTGTAGTTAGTTGTCAGTTTTGGATAATCACATGAGAGAATCAGGGTTAATGTAGACTTTAGCTGCACATAAGCTGTCTGTCTTTAATATTCTACTTTTATCAGACCTCTACAGTCCCTCTGTGTTTGGGTAGTTGTAGTTTTTTGTCAGAAAATGTGTAAAAACAAGACTTTAGGCAGAAACTGGCTGGAGCTGCCCTGCTCTCTGCGCATGCTCAGTGTGCTCTCTGAGCTCCATCCGGGAACTTCAGAATTACCATTGACAGCCGAAGCGCAACTTTTCCCCAGGCAAAGTGAAATCAAGCCGCGGACTCGGACAAAATATAGTCCCCGTTTTTCAACTTAAATTTACCGAAAGAAAAGCGAACCCACCGCCCGGTAGGACCCGTCGACGCTCAACCGAACCCCGGAGAGGACCCGTGCCAGGCCCGAGCTCCGTCCGCCCGGTTTGGAGCACTTTTGGAGACGGGCGGAAAGTGTGTGATGAGTCCTGGTCGGTAAAAGAAGCGAGAACTTGCTGCTCAGTCGGAGTCTTTCAATTGTTATTGTCGCTTTTAAAAAAGCTTTAATTCACTTAAAGTTCGGCTCCGCGGCGCTCAAAGTGCCAGAAAAGTGTTTCCTCGGAGAACATGGAAGTCCAGGGCCTGCAAGAGGCGCTCCAAGTGGAGATCCAATGTCATCAGGTAAGTGAAACATCGTGTTGTTGGAGAGAGTGAGCCGGAGGAGAGGAGGCAGCTGACGGGGAACTATGCGACATGTCGCCGGCTACCGTCCTCTGGTCACCCGCCGCCTCCTCCGGGGCTCATTGTGTGACTTTTAGCGGCACTTTGAGCATCTTGTCGCGGCTTTTTGGCTCTTTGTCGCGGCAGGAATCGGACGATAATGCGGCGCTGCTGCTGTGAGTCGATCCGGACGCGACCTGAATATTTATGAGCAGCTGCGATCATCGCCGCTTTGTTTCCTCCCGGAAAACTTGAGACTTTTCTGGATCCCGGTTCTCCTCCAGCCGACTAGTTGCACCGATGAAGCAGGAGCCGCAGGTAAAGCTCCGGGGTTCTCCGGTGGACTGTGGACAAACTTTACCGGGGTTAATATGTCTGTTAGCCGGCTGCTCTTTATTTCTCAGCTCCGTCATATTGCTGAAGTTTCTCGGTGTCACAAAGCAGGAGCCTGTCCTCCCAGAGCCCGGCTGGCCGGGCTCCAGAAGGATGGAGCTCCAGGAGGAGAGACCCCCCCGGGGCTGCTGTGGCCGCTGAGGATGCTCCTCTCTGGGCTGGAGGCTGTTAGCTCCGCCGCCCAGCTGCTGCTCTAAAGTTGTGTAATGTTGAAAAATGTTAGCGTCCATTTTGAGCAGGTCGACATGTTTCTGTGGGGTCGTAGAGCAGCTAAATGCCGCTAACCAGCTGCTGCTGGAGCCTGGCTGCCGGTTAAAGCAGCTCAACTAGTCGTTTATTGAGTCTTCAGGATGTTTTTTGTCTCTTTTTTAGCAGCTTTTCTTACTTTATCTTCTGCTGCTGTTATTTCTGAGTGTCACGTGACCGCAGCGCCGTCGCTCATTGGCTGCTCTCCGCTCTCTTACTACCAGCTCCGCCGTCCTGCGTTAACTTTGAGACGGCCTGATGCTGCGCTCAGAGCCGCTGGATGCTGCGGGCTGCCGGCCGGAGGCTGCTTCAGCACCGCGGTCAGCTCCTCACATCCCGGCGGGGCGGAGCGGGGGAGGGTCTGAGAGAGCCGCTCGGTGGGTTAATGTGGACAGTCGGAGGCCTGATCGATGCATTTCTGGAGGAATGCAGCAGCTGATCAGATGTTGTTGTGTTTCAGGTTGTAGTGGAAGCTTCCATTTTGGAGCAAGGGGAGGCTGGTTAGTATGGAGGGAAGTCTGCAGAGTTGGATGCAGGAGGAGGTGATGGAGATGGGGGAGGTGATGGAGGAGGGAGGAGGTGATGGGGGGAGGGGAGGTCCATTCATGCTAACATTTCCATTTTGATTGCTTTGATGCTGTTTTTGGTTGGAGGGGGGAGGGGAGCAGCAGCCATGTTTAATCACATCCTCAGTGTTCAGTCTGACCTTTACTGCAGTTATACTCACTGATACTACAGTTATACTCACTGATACTGCAGTTATACTCACTGATACTACAGTTATACTCACTGATACTGCAGTTATACTCACTGATACTACAGTTATACTCACTAATACTACAGTTATACTCACTGATACTGCAGTTATACTCACTGATACTACAGTTATACTCACTAATACTACAGTTATACTCACTAATACTACAGTTATACTCAATGATAATGCAGTTATACTGACTGCTATTTCAGAGATTAAACTGTTTTTCAGAGTTAACTCCAGTAAATAATCAGATTTCCTTTTCCTTCTGTCTGCTCTTTGTCCTCCCGTTCCTCGGTTTATTTCTTCTTCTGTATTCTGAGAGCTGATGGAGTCAGCTGGACGGCGGCCGCTAACCGCTCCGTCCGTTGCTCACCTGGCCAGGGAGCCGTGGTGCATGCTGGGAAACACCTGCGTCCCATCAGCAGAAAGTGAAGCAGTGGATTCAGAGACATGAAGCCTCCTCAGATCCCTGGGATAAAGTCCTGTCTCTACACCTCCACCACTCCGTTAAACATTAAGTCGATTCTCACTGATGGAGGAAAACAATGAATTCATCAAATAGAGGAGCAGGAAACCTCTGAGACAAAAAACTAGTTCATTATTTAGCTGTCAGAGTTGTTTTTCTTCTTCCTTCTGGAGCTGGACAGATTCTCCATGAACAGAATGTCCTGACACCTGTAGATACACCTGTAGGTTAGCTCTACCTGCTGAACACCTGTAGAGGATTAAAATGATGGATGTAGATGTTGGTGATTGGTTAAAATACTTCCTGGTTAGCCGTTTATTTAGCTGTATACTATTCCACTTTGAGGATCGCTGTTTTGCTCCCTGTGATGGCGTCTTTCTGTGTTTTTTATTTCCTTATGTTCTTGTTTTGGCTGTAAACTAGATTTCTAAGCTGAACGAGGCTTTCAGGGTCAGATCCATGAATAAGAGATAAACAGAAGTGAAATCGTCCTCATTGAACACAACGAAGCTCCTAAACTCAGTAGCAACACAACCCTTTACCCACAATCCCCCTGTACAGCATCCTGACCCCTGATTGGCTGATTTAACGCCTCGTTATGGAGATCGGAACGGGCAAAAGCATCAGATTATTTATTACTTTCTCCAGCTGTCGGTAGGTCTGCTCTAGAACTTTCCCCAGCTGTCGGTAGGTCTGCTCTAGAACTTTCCCCAGTTGTCGGTAGGTCTGCTCTAGAACTTTCTCCAGCTGTCGGTAGGTCTGCTCTAGAACTTTCCCCAGCTGTCGGTAGGTCTGCTCTAGAACTTTCTCCAGCTGTCGGTAGGTCTGCTCTAGAACTTTGTCCAGTTGTCCGTAGGTCTACTCTAGAACTTTCTCCAGCTGTCGGAAGGTCTCCTCTAGAACTTTCTCCAGCTGTCGGTAGGTCTGCTCTAGAACTTTCTCCAGCTGTCGGTAGGTCTGCTCTAGAACTTTCCCCAGCTGTCGGTAGGTCTGCTCTAGAACTTTCCCCAGTTGTCGGTAGGTCTGCTCTAGAACTTTCCCCAGTTGTCGGTAGTTCTGCTCTAGAACTTTCTCCAGTTGTCGGTAGGTCTGCTCTAGTACTTTCCCCAGCTGTCGGTAGGTCTACTCTAGAACTTTCTCCAGCTGTCGGTAGGTCTGCTCTAGAACTTTCCCCAGCTGTCGGTAGGTCTGCTCTAGTACTTTCCCCAGCTGTCGGTAGGTCTACTCTAGAACTTTCTCCAGCTGTCGGTAGGTCTGCTCTAGAACTTTCTCCAGCTGTCGGTAGGTCTGCTCTAGAACTTTGTCCAGTTGTCCGTAGGTCTGCTCTAGAACTTTCTCCAGATGTCAGTAGGTCTGCTCTAGAACTTTCTCCAGTTGTTGGTAGGTCTACTCTAGAATTTTCTCCAGCTGTCGGTAGGTCTACTCTAGAACTTTCTCCAGCTGTCAGTAGTCTGCTCTAGAACTTTCTCCAGCTGTCGGAAGGTCTACTCTAGAACTTTCTCCAGCTGTCGGTAGGTCTACTCTAGAACTTTCTCCAGCTGTCGGTAGGTCTACTCTAGAACTTTCTACAGTTATCGGTAGGTCTACTCTAGAACTTTCTCCAGCTGTCGGAAGGTCTACTCTGGAACTTTCTCCAGCTGTCGGTAGGTCTACTCTAGAACCTTCTCCAGGGGATGTTCTCCTTTCCTGCTTCCAGTCTTTAAGTTTAGTCTCACTTAGAACATTCCAGGTCCTTGAAGTCCACAGAGGAGGGTCTAGATTTATCACTTTTTGATGGAGTTTTCCAGAACTTCATCAGTCCAGGAGATAGAATCAAGACATTTAGGAGGAAAAACACATCTGAGTTCTGGTAAAAACGGACCCTAGATCAGTTTATATCCATCCAGGAGTCTCAGTCTGAACACTGGCCCTGGTCTGTGATCGGAACCATTTTATTCTATTATTTTATTCAATTGTTGACTCATTTTCAAGCAATTTAGGACAATTTTGCATTTCATTTTCAGCTAATTTCTTGGATCATTTTTGAGTCTTTTTCTCAAATTTTGAGTTATTTTCTTTAATTTCGGAAGCATCTTGGACTAATTTTGTGTCATTCTGCAAACCTTCAGTCAGTTTGGATCATATTTAAGTCTTTTTTTTGGTGAATTCTGATTCATTTTGGACAATTTTCTGGTCCTTTTCAATCAGTTTTCTGTCAGACTTGATCTTTTCTTGTCATTTTGATCATTTTTGAGTCATTTAGGACAGATGTCATGTTATGTAGGTGTGTAGGTCCAGGTGTGTAGAAGGATGCTGTTTTTGTGTGATGAGCTGTTGGGTGGACTCCTCTCCATCTATCTGATCTCCTCCATAGATCTGATGGTGTCTCCAGGCGTCGCTGTTTTAGTGCCAATAGAAGCTTTAGATCCTTTAATCAACACCACTGTTATTATGCTGTACAGAATCAATCAATCAATCAATCAATCAATCAAACAAACAGTTCTGTAGTGATGATCCAGCTGTTCTTCAGCTGCATCCAGAGAATCAAAAATATAGTTCTCTTCAGTTCTCACTGATCCTGAAGACGTAAAGTTAAAAAGAGAAACCAGAGACGTTTGAGTCTCCTGAAAGTATCAGTCCTTTCTCTGCGGTTCTGTTAGTTTATCAGTTTTAGTTGTAGTTTATTTATATTCTGCAGTTTTCTGTCCTTTTTAAATGTAGTTCTGGCTGTTCTGTCTCTGTGTGCAGACTAGGATGTATTATGGGATGCATGCAGTGAAAAATGAAGCCCAGTGAAGGAAAAGGCAGTAGCAGCAGCTCAGGACATGAAACGTTTGATCAGACAGAAGAATCACGTGGAGTTGCCTGGAAACTAAAGCAGAGCGGAAACAGCAGGAGAACGTCTGAATGTTTTCACTGAGTGGCCTTGAATGGATCCTGGTACTGGTTCTCCTCATCAAACACTCAGCAGGTTTCTGGTGGTCACCATGGGAACATGTAGGGAACATAATTGGAACATATAGTGGACATATAGGGAACATAACGGGAACATATAGGGAACATAATGGAAACATATAGTGGACATATAGGGAACATAACGGGAACATATAGGGAACATAACGGGAACATATAGTGAACATAACGGGAACATATAGTGAACATAACGGGAACATATAGTGGACATATAGGGAACATAACGGGAACATATAGGGAACATAACGGGAACATATAGTGGACATATAGGGAACATAACGGGAACATATAGTGAACATAACGGGAACATATAGTGGACATATAGGGAACATAACGGGAACATATAGGGAACATAACGGGAACATATAGTGGACATATAGGGAACATAACGGGAACATATAGTGAACATAACGGGAACATATAGTGAACATAACGGGAACATATAGTGGACATATAGGGAACATAACGGGAACATATAGGGAACATAACGGGAACATATAGTGGACATATAGGGAACATAACGGGAACATATAGTGAACATAACGGGAACATATAGTGGACATATAGGGAACATAACGGGAACATATAGGGAACATAACGGGAACATATAGTGGACATATAGGGAACATAACGGGAACATATAGTGAACATAACGGGAACATATAGTGAACATAACGGGAACATATAGTGGACATATAGGGAACATAACGGGAACATATAGGGAACATAACGGGAACATATAGTGGACATATAGGGAACATAACGGGAACATATAGTGAACATAACGGGAACATATAGTGGACATATAGGGAACATAACGGGAACATATAGGGAACATAACGGGAACATATAGTGGACATATAGGGAACATAACGGGAACATATAGGGAACATAACGGGAACATATAGTGGACATATAGGGAACATAACGGGAACATATAGGGAACATAACGGGAACATATAGGGAACATAACGGGAACATATAGTGGACATATAGGGAACATAACGGGAACATATAGGGAACATAACGGGAACATATAGTGGACATATAGGGAACATAACGGGAACATATAGGGAACATAACGGGAACATATAGTGGACATATAGGGAACATAACGGGAACATATAGGGAACATAACGGGAACATATAGTGGACATATAGGGAACATAACGGGAACATAACGGGAACATAACGGGAACATATAGTGGACATATAGGGAACATAACGGGAACATATAGGGAACATAACGGGAACATATAGTGGACATATAGGGAACATATAGGGAACATATAGGGAACATATAGGGAACATAACGGGAACATATAGTGGACATATAGGGAACATCTAGGGAACATATAGGGAACATAACGGGAACATATAGGGAACATAACGGGAACATATAGTGGACATATAGGGAACATAACGGGAACATATAGTGGACATATAGGGAACATAATGGGAACATATAGGGAACATATAGGGAACATAACGGGAACATAACGGGAACATAACAGGAACATAAAGGGAACATGTAGGGGACATGTAGCAATAAAAACTGATTGTTCACCTGAATCATTGTGTGACTTTCTTTACTTTTATGAAGCCAGCATGTTTTCCAGTCTTCCACTTCCTTCCTGAATCTTCTGATGAGTTCTTCTGTTTGAATCTCAGCTGCTTCACATCTAGCTGAGTTTGGTTTGTTGTTTCTGAGAGCTGCTCTTCAGGAACAGAGAAGATGTTTTCTGCTTTTTATTTCAGCTGCACGTGAATGCATCAGAACTCAGGGAGGAGGAGCTCTGAGAGGCTTCACCGTCTCCATGGCAACAGGCTGACGGGGCTTATGGGAGATGTAGTGTTTGAAATGAACCAAACAGTGGTTGAAGCATGAGGACTCCTTGCTAGTGTGGTTCTGAGGAGGTCTGAAGGTTCTGAGGAGGTCTGATGGTTCTGAGGGGGTCTGATGGTTCTGAGGAGGTCTGAAGGTTCTGAGGAGGTCTGATGGTTCTGAGGGGGTCTGATGGTTCTGAGGAGGTCTGAAGGTTCTGAGGGGGTCTGATGGTTCGGAGGAGGTCTGAAGGTTCTGAGGGGGTCTGATGGTTCGGAGGGGGTCTGATGGTTCGGAGGAGGTCTGAAGGTCCGGAGGAGATCTGATGGTTCTGATGAGGTCTGATGGTTCGGAGGAGGTCTGAAGGTTCTGAGGAGGTCTGAAGGTTCTGAGGGGGTCTGATGGTTCTGAGGAGGTCTGAAGGTTCTGAGGAGGTCTGAAGGTTCGGAGGAGGTCTGAAGGTTCGGAGGAGGTCTGAAGGTTCGGAGGAGATCTGATGGTTCGGAGGAGGTCTGAAGGTTCGGAGGAGGTCTGAAGGTTTGGAGGAGGTCTGAAGGTTCTGATGAGGTCTGATGGTTCTGATGAGGTCTGATGGTTCGGAGGAGGTCTGAAGGTTCGGAGGAGGTCTGAAGGTTCGGAGGAGGTCTGAAGGTTCGGATGAGGTCTGATGGTTCTGAGGAGGTCTGAAGGTTCTGAGGAGGTTCAGGTTGATTTTAAAGCTGTTTTTCTCCTCTTCTTAAATGTTTTCAGATTAATTTTCTCGGCTTATCAGAAGCAGCAGCAGACAAACAAAGATGCGGACAAACAGCAAAGCAATTAAAACTACAAGTGTTTGGACAGAGAGGCTGAGATGAAGCTGATGGTTTATTTTCTTTCTCCTCAGGCGTCGTCGTGCTGAACGGATAAATGAAGCCGTTATTGAGGGAGTTGCTGCCTTCAGGCTCCGTTCTGAGTTCCAGCTGATTAATCTGCTGAATGGAAATAATGACCGGGTTCCTCTGAACGTCGCTCCACCTGAGCTCAGAGGAAGAAAAGCCTGTGTTTGTTCCAGCCTTCATGGAACAGGAGTTCTTAAAAGAAGCTAGTTTCCGTAGCAACATGCCAAATATAACAAGGCCTGAGCTCAGAAAATAAAGAGACGCTGCCGACGCTCAGAGACACGGAGAAGCTGGAATACAGCGAGAAATAAACCGGCTGGGTGTTTACAGGTCTAAAACCAGTTTAAACCAGTCTACACCTCGTCTAAAACTAGTATAAACTAGTCTAAAATTACTCTCAAACCAGCTGGGTGTTTACAGGTCTAAAACCAGTATAAACCAGTCTGAACCAGTCTAAAGCTCATATAACCTTGGCGATATCAGTCTAAAATGGGTCTAAAACTGGTCTACACCAGTCTAAACCAATCTGAAACCAGTATTAGCCAGTCAAAACTGGTTTAGATTGGAACATGTTGGTTTCTGTCTGGACAGTTTCCAGTTGGTTCCTTTTAGTTTCTGTTGGTTCCCGTTGGTATCCTGATGGTCCCTGTTGATGTCCTGTTGGTGTCCTGTTGGTGTCCTGTTGGAATCCTGTTGGTTCCTGTTGGTATCCTGTTGGTTCCTGTTGGTATCCTGTTGGTTCCTGTTGGTTCCTGCTGGTATCCTGTTGGTTCCTGTTGGTTCCTGTTGGTGTCCTGTTGGTGTCCTGTTGGTATCCTGTTGGTATCCTGTTGGTATCCTGTTGGTTCCTGTTGGTGTCCTGTTGGTATCCTGTTGGTTCCTGTTGGTGTCCTGTTGGTATCCTGTTGGTATCCTGTTGGTATCCTGTTGGTTCCTGTTGGTGTCCTGTTGGTATCCTGTTGGTTCCTGTTGGTATCCTGTTGGTATCCTGTTGGTATCCTGTTGGTTCCTGTTGGTTCCTGTTGGTATCCTGTTGGTATCCTGTTGGTATCCTGTTGGTTCCTGTTGGTTCCTGTTGGTGTCTTGTTGGTGTCCTGTTGGTGTCCTGTTGGTGTCCTGTTGGAATCCTGTTGGTTCCTGTTGGTTCCTGCTGGTATCCTGTTGGTTCCTGCTGGTATCCTGTTGGTTCCTGTTGGTATCCTGTTGGTTCCTGTTGGTGTCCTGTTGGTTCCTGTTGGTATCCTGTTGGTTCCTGTTGGTGTCCTGTTGATTCTTGTTGGTTCCTGTTGGGTTGCTGTTTGTTCCTGTTGGTGTCCTGTTGGTTCCTGTTGGTGTCCTGTTGGGTTGCTGTTTGTTCCTGTTGGTTCCTGTTGGTGTCCTGTTGGTGTCCTGT
The DNA here is from genome assembly GCF_021347895.1 of Acanthochromis polyacanthus. Lineage (NCBI taxonomy): Eukaryota > Metazoa > Chordata > Actinopteri > Pomacentridae > Acanthochromis > Acanthochromis polyacanthus. The sequence goes on along the minus strand of NC_067113.1, from coordinate 38,072,279 downwards.
TGGTTCCTGTTGGTGTCCTGTTGGTTCCTGTTGGTGTCCTGTTGGTTCCCGTTGGTGTCCTGTTGGTTCCTGTTGGTTCCTGTTGGTTCCAATATGTTTCTGCTGGTTTGATGCTGCTGAATGTGACAATAAGATTCAGTGTCTTTGTGTGAAAAGGAGAAACTCTGTGAAGCAGAGCTCTACCGAGTCAGAACATTGCTTCTGCAGTAGAACTGAGTGTTGCTTTGGGAGAACTGGAGGAACGTTATGTTCTGGAAGATTACAGGAGATGATCAAAGACTTCCAGTTGGAAAGAATGAGAAGCCTGAAGGCCTGATTTCAGTCAGAAAGCTTCAGACGGATTGAATAAATTTACACAGAGAAAGTCTTTGTATGAAACGCTGGTGTTGTTCCAGGAACCTTTGGATCCGTTCAGCGTTTCTGTGGAACCGAACAGTTCAAAGCTGCAGCCGCCGTCTCACAGCGAACACAGAAACGTAATGATGTAACGCAGCAGAAAACTGTGAAACACTCTGAGAGAATCACTGCAGGATTCAGGTTTTATAACCAGCTGCTAACAGACAGTCAGAGGTTTGACGTTAGAACCGTTAGAACTGGAGCTGGAGGCCATGGATTGACATCAAAACATCTGTGGGGCTGAAAATCCAGAGGAGAAAACAGAGTAAAGTCCAGTTCATTCTGTGGAGCTAAATGTGAGAACATTTAGTAGCTGTTATGCTAACATTAGCATGGTACAGTTAGCATGCTAACTATTAGCCTGTTAGCTGGAAAACCAGTTTACAACCAGTCTGAATTAGTCTAAACCAGCTGGATGTTTTCAGGTCTAAAACCAGTCTAAAACCACTAGTCTCAGCTGGTGTTGTTTGTGCTTCTGGTGTCCTGTTGGTTCCAGTTAGTTCCTGTTGGTTCCAGATGGTTCCTGTTAGTTCCTGTTGGTTGAGGCTAATGGGACTCAGTAGTCCAAAACCAGTCACATTAAAACCATCCTTAAACCGGTCTAAACCATCCTAAAACCAGTCTAAGTCCAGTCACAAACCTAAAGCTGTTCTAAGAGTTGGGATCTAACGTCAGCAACACATTTGGTTTTTCTGAATCTCAGGATATTTCTGTTAAAATGTTTTTAATTCTGAGACTGAATCTTTGTCTCTGAGTTATTTTAATCTGTTTCAGTCAGATCTTAATTTTAAACCCGATGTTCTTCTGTTCCTCCATCCAGACCTCATATTTATCAGTATTTTATATTCCTCTACAACCAGCATTTATCTCCACTGTGGATTATTTCCTGGACTGATCGATCGATCAGCTGTTATTGATAACCTGCTGGAATGATTCCTTCTGTTCCTTTTTCAAACTCAGACATGAAAACAAGAAGGATTAAATTGTGTTTTTCTTTTCTCTTTTGCAGAATCCCACGTTGTGTAAAGGCCTCAATGAACTCCAGAACGGACAGGTAGGAACCTGGTTCTGTTGGTCTGGACCGGGTTTCTGTTTATTTACATGTTTGTATATTTACATGTTTGTATATTTACAGATGTGGTCATGTGACTGATACATGGAGTCAGAAACCAACAGCTGTTGAATGGATGAACCTTTGAAAGATTCAGGTTGTTAGGGTTCAGACTGTTTAAGCTGGTTTAGAGAAACTGTTTGCTTAGCTTAGCGTAAAGACTGGAAAAAGGTACTGCTAGCTTAGCTTAGCATAAAGGCTGTGAACAGAAACAGTTAGCTTAGCATAAAGGGCAGATAAAAGTACTGCTAGCTTAGCGTAGAATAAAGACTGTAAACAGAGAAACTAGTAGCTTACCTTAGCATAAAGACTGGAAAAAGGTACTGCTAGCTTAGCTTAGCATAAAGACGGGAAACAGAGAAACTGCTAGCTTAGCATAAAGGCTGGATAAAGGTACTGCTAGCTTAGATTAGCATAAAGGCTGTGAACAGAAACTGTTAGCTTAGCATAAAGGCCAAATAAAGGTACTGCTAGCTTAGCATGTTGCTCTCTGGTTGTTTCTTTCTTATTGTCGGCTCTAAAACACTTTCAACTGAACAAAGTGTTGAACTAATTAAGTTTCCATCGACTTCACTGAAACTTGTTTGATGTTTTTCTCTGATTTGTGATGTTTTCAGGCTGATTGGTTTATTGATCATAGAAAAATAAAATTAAAGCTGATTTACTGAAACCTGATGCCAATTTTAAAAAGTTCTGATCTTTAAGTACCTGCAGAATCCAGATCAGTGATCACAGCGACACAGAGAGTATTGATCAGCTGCTGCAGGGATCAATAATAATATCAGACCTTCGTTAACTCTCTTGATGCTGCTCAACTCTGGATCCAAACATTTTTATTCCTGATGTCCAGGTTCAATCTGCAGATACTCAGTTTCATTTAATGTTTTTTACAGAAACACGTAGAATAACTGGAATGTTCTGGACATCTGGACTGTTAAACCACCAGCTAAATAAATACGTCTGGATAAATTAAATAAAACGAATGTTTCACAAAGTAAATGTTTATAAAATAAATAAAACGAAAGTTTCATAAAATAAATGTTTATAAAATAAATAAAAAGAATATTTCATAAAATAAGTGTGTTCATAAAATAAATAAAACCAATGTTTCAGAAAATAAATACGTGTTTATAAAATTAATAAAACGAATGTTTCATAAAATAAGTTAGTGTTAAATTAAATATAGGAACAGTTTAGATATAGTTGATGCAGTGATGACAACAGAACTAAACGGAATGAAGCGGTGTTGTTGTTGTTGTTGTTATAATTTTGAGTTGTTGTTGTTGCATTATTGTTGTTGTTGTGTTGTTTGTTTTTATTGTTGTTGCGTTATTGTTGTTGTTGTTATTGTTGCTGTTATTGTGTGGTTGTTGTTGTTGTTGTTGTTGTTAGTGTCCAAGCACTGACAGTGCCGAGTACCGAACCACTCGTTACCACGACGCCAACACCTCTCAGATTGCAGCTAATCAGATTGCATCGTCTGTCAGAGTCCTCGGGACATCCTCCAATCAGGAGGCTCCATCAAGGGATGATTTTAGACACAATAATTGAAAGCTGCTCTGATTGGACCATCAGTCTGACATCAACATTTAATAAGTAGCTAGAGGGCGGACAGGTGTCCCAGGTGTGTCTCAGGTGTTGCTGTTGTGGTCAGACTCTTCTCAGTGACTCCAGCTGCTGATGGCAAATGTAGTTTTAGAAGGAGAGAGTAGTACACACACATCTGTCTGTCCGTCCACCTGTGTGTCTCACCTGTCCGTCCACCTGTGTGTCTCACCTGTCCGTCCACCTGTGTGTCTCCTCAGAAGCTGGCGATCAGAACTTGTCCTGTCGGTTCAACTAAGCCTCTGTCACTCATCAAACCGTCCAATCAGGGCATCTCCATCTCCGTGGTTCCCGCCAAGACTCCCGTCTCCATGGTGACGGCACACATCAACGGACAGAAGGCGGCGAGTTCGGAGCAGACGACCCCGATCAACCTGCAGACGTTCAGCAGCCGGAGAGCCACAGAGCTGCCCCCCTCCCAGGTACGTCACCTGTACTCACCTGTACCTGTTCTGATTGGCTGGTTCATGTCTGTGAACATCAGATCCAGACCTTCCATTATCAGGTGAACAGGGTGTAGTTTTTCACCTGTTCAGGTGAGTGACAGTGAGATTTCAGATAAAAACAGGTGACAACACCTGGAAATGTTAAGAGGTTCAGAACCAGAAGCTTCAGAGAAACAAAGAGGATCAGAAATTAAAGACACTAACGATCAGTTTAATCAGATTGTTCCACCACCAGCTGTAGATGTTCTACTATCAGCTGTAGATGTTCTACCACCAGCTGTAGATGTTCTACTATCAGCTGTAGATGTTCTACCATCAGCTGTTGATGTTCTACTATCAGCTGTTGATGTTCTACCATCAGCTGTTGATGTTCTACCATCAGCTGTAGATGTTCTACCACCAGCTGTAGATGTTCTACCACCAGCTGTAGATGTTCTACCATCAGCTGTAGATGTTCTACCATCAGCTGTTGATGTTCTACCATCAGCTGTAGATGTTCTACCATCAGCTGTTGATGTTCTACCACCAGCTGTTGATGTTCTACCATCAGCTGTAGATGTTCTACCACCAGCTGTAGATGTTCTACCATCAGCTGTAGATGTTCTACCATCAGCTGTTGATGTTCTACCACCAGCTGTAGATGTTCTACCATCAGCTGTTGATGTTCTACCATCAGCTGTTGATGTTCTCCCATCAGCTGTAGATGTTCTACCATCAGCTGTAGATGTTCTACCATCAGCTGTAGATGTTCTACCATCAGCTGTTGATGTTCTACCATCAGCTGTTGATGTTCTACCACCAGCTGTAGATGTTCTACCATCAGCTGTACATGTTCTACCACCAGCTGTTGATGTTCTACCATCAGCTGTAGATGTTCTACCATTAGCTGTAGATGTTCTACCATCAGCTGTACATGTTCTACCATCAGCTGTAGATGTTCTACCACCAGCTGTAGATGTTCTACCACCAGCTGTTGATGTTCTACCATCAGCTGTACATGTTCTACCATCAGCTGTTGATGTTCTACCATCAGCTGTTGATGTTCTACCATCAGCTGTTGATGTTCTACCATCAGCTGTACATGTTCTACCACCAGCTGTTGATGTTCTACCACCAGCTGTTGATGTTCTACCATCAGCTGTACATGTTCTACCATCAGCTATAGATGTTCTACCACCAGCTATAGATGTTCTACCACCAGCTGTACATGTTCTACCATCAGCTGTTGATGTTCTACCATCAGCTGTACATGTTCTACCACCAGCTGTTGATGTTCTACCACCAGCTGTAGATGTTCTATCAGCTGTTGATGTTCTACCATCAGCTGTAGATGTTCTACTATCAGCTGTAGATGTTCTACTATCAGCTGTAGATGTTCTACCATCAGCTGTAGATGTTCTACCATCAGCTGTTGATGTTCTACCATCAGCTGTAGATGTTCTACTATCAGCTGTAGATGTTCTACCATCAGCTGTAGATGTTCTATCAGCTGTTGATGTTCTACCATCAGCTGTAGATGTTCTACCATCAGCTGTACATGTTCTACCATCAGCTGTAGATGTTCTACCATCAGCTGTTGATGTTCTACCATCAGCTGTAGATGTTCTACCATCAGCTGTACATGTTCTACCATCAGCTGTAGATGTTCTACCATCAGCTGTAGATGTTCTACCACCAGCTGTTGATGTTCTACCATCAGCTGTAGATGTTCTACCATCAGCTGTACATGTTCTACCATCAGCTGTTGATGTTCTACCATCAGCTGTTGATGTTCTACCATCAGCTGTACATGTTCTACCACCAGCTGTTGATGTTCTACCACCAGCTGTTGATGTTCTACCATCAGCTGTAGATGTTCTACCATCAGCTATAGATGTTCTACCACCAGCTATAGATGTTCTACCACCAGCTGTTGATGTTCTACCATCAGCTGTAGATGTTCTACTATCAGCTGTAGATGTTCTACTATCAGCTGTAGATGTTCTACATTCAGCTGTAGATGTTCTACTATCAGCTGTAGATGTTCTACCATCAGCTGTAGATGTTCTACCATCAGCTGTAGATGTTCTACCATCAGCTGTACATGTTCTACCATCAGCTGTACATGTTCTACCATCAGCTGTAGATGTTCTACCATCAGCTGTACATGTTCTACCATCAGCTATAGATGTTCTACCACCAGCTGTTGATGTTCTACCATCAGCTGTAGATGTTCTACTATCAGCTGTAGATGTTCTACCATCAGCTGTAGATGTTCTACCATCAGCTGTAGATGTTCTACCATCAGCTGTAGATGTTCTACCATCAGCTGTAGATGTTCTACTATCAGCTGTTGATGTTCTACCATCAGCTGTAGATGTTCTACCATCAGCTGTACATGTTCTACCATCAGCTGTAGATGTTCTACCATCAGCTGTAGATGTTCTACCACCAGCTGTTGATGTTCTACCATCAGCTGTACATGTTCTACCATCAGCTGTACATGTTCTACCATCAGCTGTTGATGTTCTACCATCAGCTGTTGATGTTCTACCATCAGCTGTTGATGTTCTACCATCAGCTGTACATGTTCTACCACCAGCTGTTGATGTTCTACTATCAGCTGTTGATGTTCTACCACCAGCTGTAGATGTTCTACCACCAGCTGTTGATGTTCTACCACCAGCTGTTGATGTTCTACCACCAGCTGTAGATGTTCTACCACCAGCTGTTGATGTTCTACCATCAGCTGTAGATGTTCTACCATCAGCTGTAGATGTTCTACTATCAGCTGTAGATGTTCTACCATCAGCTGTAGATGTTCTATCAGCTGTTGATGTTCTACCATCAGCTGTAGATGTTCTACTATCAGCTGTTGATGTTCTACCATCAGCTGTTGATGTTCTACCATCAGCTGTTGATGTTCTACATCAGCTGTAGATGTTCTACTATCAGCTGTAGATGTTCTACTATCAGCTGTAGATGTTCTATCAGCTGTTGATGTTCTACCATCAGCTGTTGATGTTCTACTATCAGCTGTTGATGTTCTACCATCAGCTGTTGATGTTCTACCATCAGCTGTTGATGTTCTACATCAGCTGTAGATGTTCTACTATCAGCTGTAGATGTTCTACTATCAGCTGTAGATGTTCTATCAGCTGTTGATGTTCTACCATCAGCTGTTGATGTTCTACCATCAGCTGTTGATGTTCTACCATCAGCTGTTGATGTTCTACCATTAGCTGTACATGTTCTACCACCAGCTGTAGATGTTCCTCTGCTGTATATTCTCATTGTTCTACAGTAGAACACTGCCTGCAGTTCATCAGTCAGGTTGTGTTCTGAGGAACCCTGAGGAGAAGTTGCAGCTCTGAGAAAAGAGGCGGCAATTACCAAAATGAAAGCAGTGCAAGAATTCATGCTGCAGTTTCCATGGTAACCGCTGAGGCCCCTCCCCCAGTAGGATGAAGGTCGGCAGCAGCTTCATCCTTTATTCTGCTCCAGCTGACGTCTGGGGGCCAATCACAGCCCTCCTTCTGAGCGTGCTCAGTGATGCCCGGCTGTGCTCTGATTTATCTGCATCAGTTCTCATCAGTTCCAGGAATTATTCAGTAAAAACCGTCTAGATTCTGTGATTTTTATGTTCAGTGAATATTTTCTGGTTTCTGAAGATCTATAAACTAAATGTTGAGGAAACTGATCCACAGTTTTAGAGACCGAACAGCAGAATACTAATCATGAATCTATTTTCTGTTTGCAGCTTTAATATGGCTGAAAATGAAAGTAAATGAGGATTCTGCATCCAAATCAAGGCTGTGAGGAAAACTTCCAGCTTTTTGTGGAACATTTTAATTTAAAACCTTCATGGCTTTATTCTTTTATTGGTTGATAATGATGTTTTCTAACGGCAAAACCTTCCAACTAATGAACTTCAAACTGCCTAAAAATGATTCAATGTTTGAAAATAAAATAGAATTAAATTCCTCCTCAGGTCATTAAACACAATTTAAAAAAGAATTATGTTCATTATTTATTTCACACTGATTTTCAATGTTGATGGAGATTTTTGGACTAATTTTGGGTCAGTTTGGATTGGTTTTAGATCTGTTTAGAATGGTTTTATATCCGTTTAGAATGGTTTTAGATCTGTTTAGAATGGTTTTATATCCGTTTAGAATGGTTTTAGATCTGTTTAGAATGGTTTTAGATCTGTTTAGAATGGTTTTAGATCTGTTTAGAATGGTTTTAGATCTGTTTAGAATGGTTTTAGATCTGTTTAGAATGGTTTTAGATCCGTTTAGAATGGTTTTAGATCCGTTTAGAATGGTTTTAGATCCGTTTAGAATGGTTTTAGATCTGTTTAGAATGGTTTTAGATCTGTTTAGAATGGTTTTAGATCCGTTTAGAATGGTTTTAGATCCGTTTAGAATGGTTTTATATCTGTTTAGAATGGTTTTAGATCCGTTTAGAATGGTTTTAGATCCGTTTAGAATGGTTTTATATCCGTTTAGAATGGTTTTAGATCCGTTTAGAATGCTTTTAGATCCGTTTAGAATGGTTTTAGATCCGTTTAGAATGGTTTTAGATCCGTTTAGAATGGTTTTAGATCTGTTTAGAATGGTTTTATATCCGTTTAGAATGGTTTTAGATCCGTTTAGAATGGTTTTAGATCCGTTTAGAATGGTTTTAGATCCGTTTAGAATGGTTTTAGATCCGTTTAGAATGGTTTTAGATCCGTTTAGAATGCTTTTAGATCCGTTTAGAATGCTTTTAGATCCGTTTAGAATGCTTTTAGATCCGTTTAGAATGGTTTTATATCCGTTTAGAATGGTTTTAGATCCGTTTAGAATGCTTTTAGATCTGTTTAGAATGCTTTTAGATCTGTTTAGAATGCTTTTAGATCTGTTTAGAATGCTTTTAGATCCGTTTAGAATGCTTTTAGATCCGTTTAGAATGGTTTTAGATCCGTTTAGAATGCTTTTAGATCCGTTTAGAATGGTTTTGGATCCGTTTAGAATGCTTTTAGATCCGTTTAGAATGCTTTTAGATCCGTTTAGAATGCTTTTAGATCCGTTTAGAATGCTTTTAGATCCGTTTAGAATGCTTTTGGATCCGTTTAGAATGGTTTTAGATCTGTTTAGAATGGTTTTAGATCCGTTTAGAATGCTTTTAGATCTGTTTAGAATGCTTTTAGATCTGTTTAGAATGGTTTTATATCCGTTTAGAATGCTTTTAGATCTGTTTAGAATGCTTTTAGATCCGTTTAGAATGCTTTTAGATCTGTTTAGAATGCTTTTAGATCTGTTTAGAATGGTTTTATATCCGTTTAGAATGGTTTTAGATCCGTTTAGAATGGTTTTAGATCCGTTTAGAATGCTTTTAGATCTGTTTAGAATGGTTTTAGATCTGTTTAGAATGGTTTTAGATCTGTTTAGAATGGTTTTAGATCCGTTTAGAATGCTTTTAGATCCGTTTAGAATGCTTTTAGATCCGTTTAGAATGCTTTTAGATCCGTTTAGAATGCTTTTAGATCCGTTTAGAATGCTTTTAGATCCGTTTAGAATGCTTTTAGATCTGTTTAGAATGCTTTTAGATCTGTTTAGAATGCTTTTGGATCCGTTTAGAATGGTTTTAGATCCGTTTAGAATGGTTTTATATCCGTTTAGAATGCTTTTGGATCCGTTTAGAATGCTTTTAGATCTGTTTAGAATGCTTTTGGATCCGTTTAGAATGCTTTTAGATGTGTTTAGAATGGTTTTATATCTGTTTAGAATGTTTTTATGCCGGTTTAGAATGGTTTTAGGCTGGTCTGGGTGGGTTTTGGTTTAAGTTTTTCAGCCATAAATGTTTAAATTCCTTGGTTCCCCCTACGTCAGAATTTGCTGCTTTTTAAAGTAAATATTTTATTATTTTATTCAGCTGTTCTGATGATGTTGGGATCCTCTGCTGGTCTGAACTGAAACCACAGGTACCTTATGGTTCTGACTGGTTCTAACTGGTGTGTTTCAGATGCTGGGAACTCTTACTGCTGTTCCCATTAAGGTGCCTCAAGTCAGTTCCCTGCACCGGCTGGCAGGACAAGCAGCCACTGTGCTACCTCAGGTATGGATATTAATATTGTTAATAATAATATTTATATTAATGTGCTGCTTCAGGTAAGCTGCTCACCTGCTGAGTTTTCCAACAGTAAATATTAGTAATAATTTCTATATTTCTGCAGAGACAGCTCAGATAAGCTGCTCACCTGGTCTCTGTGATCAATAATGAGGTTGTAATGATTTAAAGCTGCAGAACCAGATCCATCCAGCAGGAGGCAGCAGAACCACAGATCTGATCTCAGCCCTTTATTCACTTCATTCTGTTTATTAAACTCAGTGTTTCATCAGCCTCATCCTGCAGTTCAAATATTTAGAATATCAAATATTTATTCACATTTTTAGTTCCTTTTTATTATTTACATGACAGATGTCTTGAATGTGGAAGCTTCTGTGTTCCTGGTTCTCCTCTGGTATCGTTCTATTATATTGTGCAGTATTAAAGTGTGTTTGTGTGTGTGGTCCAGGTCAGGCCAAAGACCCAGATCCCGGACAGCCTTCCCCTGGTTCCCCTCCAGGAGCTGCAGCCGTCCGGCCAGCAGAGAACGGCGGTGGTGAGCCCTAAAGGCCCCACGCTGCCCACCGCCAATAGCACCTTCAGCCCCGACCGGCAGCCCAACGGACAGAGCGACGCCTCGCCGTCGGGGGGTTCCGACTCCGGAGGCTCCGCCCAGCACGCCTCAGCCGGACCCGGCGTCGCCTACGCCATCATCGCTGCCTCGCCCGCCGCCGGGAACGGGGTATCGTCGGTCAGCGAAGCCGTGAAGGTGCAGCTCCAGAATAATAGATCAGATTTCTAAAAAACATCCTCACTGAGAAAGAAAAGACGTCAGAAATAAAATAAGAATGTTAACCTGTTAACCCTGAGTTCTGACTGCAGGAGGTTTCACTGCAACCTGGAAGTCAAAACTGAGGTCACAAAGAAAAACTGATCAAAGACACGAATAAATAATAATGACTGAACCCGATCAGTAATCAATAATCAATGATGGGTTTCAGGTGATCATCATCCAGCCTCAGACTCCCAGCAGCACCGACGGGCCTCCAGGGGGCGACGTCCCTCAGGATGCCCAGAAGAAGGACGAGGACCCTGAGGTGAGCAGATCATACTACATACATGTACCATGATGTTTACAAGCCTATGGAACATGTATTGGTTATTGATTCTTTATTAAGAGTTCCATCTGCAGCAATTTATTATTTGTTCTTCATTTCCAGAAAATCGCCTTCATGGTTGCCCTCGGCCTCGTCACCACAGAACACCTGGAGGGTGAGTCACAGGTCACAGCAGGTCACATGATCACAGCAGGTCACATGATCACAGCAGGTCACATGGTCACAGCAGGTCACATGGTCACAGCAGGTCACATGGTCACAGCAGGTCACATGGTCACAGCAGGTCACATGGTCACAGCAGGTCACATGATCACAGCAGGTCACATGATCACAGCAGGTCACAGCAAGTCACATGGTCACAGCAGGTCACATGATCACAGCAGGTCACAGCAGGTCACATGATCACAGCAGGTCACATGGTCACAGCAGGTCACATGATCACAGCAGGTCACAGCAGGTCACATGATCACAGCAGGTCACATGGTCACAGCAGGTCACATGATCACAGCAGGTCACAGCAGGTCACATGATCACAGCAGGTCACATGATCACAGCAGGTCACAGCAGGTCACATGGTCACAGCAGGTCACATGGTCTCAGCAGGTCACATGGTCACAGCAGGTCACATGATCACAGCAGGTCACATGATCACAGCAGGTCACAGCAGGTCACATGATCACAGCAGGTCACATGATCACAGCAGGTCACAGCAGGTCACATGGTCACAGCAGGTCACATGGTCACAGCAGGTCACATGATCACAGCAGGTCACATGATCACAGCAGGTCACATGATCACAGCAGGTCACATGGTCACAGCAGGTCACATGGTCACAGCAGGTCACATGATCACAGCAGGTCACATGATCACAGCAGGTCACAGCAGGTCACATGGTCACAGCAGGTCACATGATCACAGCAGGTCACAGCAGGTCACATGATCACAGCAGGTCACATGGTCACAGCAGGTCACAGCAGGTCACATGATCACAGCAGGTCACAGCAGGTCACATGGTCACAGCAGGTCACATGGTCACAGCAGGTCACAGCAGGTCACATGATCACAGCAGGTCACAGCAGGTCACATGATCACAGCAGGTCACAGCAGGTCACATGGTCACAGCAGGTCACATGGTCACAGCAGGTCACAGCAGGTCACATGATCACAGCAGGTCACAGCAGGTCACATGGTCACAGCAGGTCACAGCAGGTCACATGGTCACAGCAGGTCACAGCAGGTCACATGATCACAGCAGGTCACAGCAGGTCACATGGTCACAGCAGGTCACAGCAGGTCACATGGTCACAGCAGGTCACAGCAGGTCACATGATCACAGCAGGTCACAGCAGGTCACATGGTCACAGCAGGTCACAGCAGGTCACATGGTCACAGCAGGTCACAGCAGGTCACATGATCACAGCAGGTCACAGCAGGTCACATGGTCACAGCAGGTCACAGCAGGTCACATGGTCACAGCAGGTCACATGGTCACAGCAGGTCACATGGTCAGAACAGTTTTTACTGCATGTTGATGGTTTAGTTTAATAACAAATAATAATATTTCTCTCTGTAATAATTCCACTAATAATCAAAGGTTTTATTAATTTATCTGATGGAAGACTTTCAGGTTTTATAACATGAAAAGTCTTCAAGAAATAAATGTTTGGTTCAGTTTTCTGAATATTTTCCATCATGAAAAACAAACCAGAGTTCAAGGAAGCACTGTGGAGAAGAGCATAGAACAATAGAATATAGAACAACAGAACACGGAACATAAAACAGAACATGGAACATGGACAGAATGTGTGTTTATAGAAGTAATTTCAGACTCAGAGTGTTTTAAACGGCGTCAGCGTTCTGAAGTGTTTAAATGTGTGTTTGTGTGATCAGAGATCCAAACCAGGAGGCAGGAGAGGAAGAGGAGAAGCACAGCCAACCCGGCCTACAGCGGCCTGTTCGAACCCGAGGTCTCTGTTCTGTTCAACTTTAATTATAGACTGTCTCCAGACGCTCTACAGAACCCACACGTAGAACCCATACGTAGAACCCACGTATAGAACCCATATGTTAGATCTGACTAGTTGACGTCTCTAATCTGATGTTCTGTGTCTGCAGCGGAAACGTTTGGCGTCTCATTACCTGAACAGCTCTCTGTTCCTGTCAGCTCGAGGTGAGATCATCAACAGAACCTGATCCCAGAGCAGCAGAAATAATCTGAATGATGTGTTCTACATTCCACCTGTCTGAAGCTAAAGTCCATTAAAATGGCCTACACCGGAAATATTCAGAAAGTTACTGCTGGTTCTGGATGGTTTGGGTTCAAACTCCAGCTTCATTTTAGTGTTTCTCACCTTAAACGCTTTGATGCACAACATGGTTCAGAAGTGACCCATATTTAACATGTAGGTCAACTTACAGTTTAATCTAGAACTTTACACGAAAACAACACTTTACACTTTAAACTCAAACTTTACACTTTAAACTCAAACTTTACACTTTAAACCAAGTCTTTATGCTTTAAACTAAATCTTAACACTTTAAACTAAATCTTTACAGTTTAAACCAAAACTTTACACTTTGTATCTTTACAGTTTAAACTAAAACTAACAACTGAACTCAGAATTTTAGTATTTAATGGAATATGGGCCACTTTTGACCCATGTTGCGCATTAAAAGTTTAATGCCGATTAACCTGCTCAACTACCTGTTCTACTTCCTGTTCTACTTCCTGTTCTACTTCCTGTTCTACTTCCTGTTCTACTTCCTGTTTTACTTCCTGTTCTACTTCCTGTTCTACTACCTGTTCTACTTCCTGTTCTACTTCCTGTTCTACTTCCTGTTTTACTTCCTGTTTTACTTCCTGTTCTACTTCCTGCTCTACTACCTGTTCTACTTCCTGTTCTACTTCCTGTTTTACTTCCTGTTCTACTTCCTGCTCTACTACCTGTTCTACTTCCTGTTCTACTTCCTGTTTTACTTCTTGTTCTTCTTCCTGTTCTACTTCCTGCTCTACTACCTGCTCTACTTCCTGTTTTACTTCCTGCTCTACTACCTGCTCTACTTCCTGTTTTACTTCCTGCTCTACTTCCTGTTCTACTTCCTGTTCTACTTCCTGCTCTACTTCTTGTTCTACTTCCTGTTCTACTTCCTGTTCTACTTCCTGTTCTACTACCTGTTCTACTTCCTGTTCTACTTCGGCTGAATCCCAAACCGCCCCTACACACTCCCCCTACACTACCGAGTGTCACTCCAAAAGAAGTCACACTCGCAGCTGTGGAGGGCACCTATTATTGAAGGGGGAGGGTATAAATACGATCGTCAGGAATGGGACGCCCTGTCGCCTCACCGGAAAACGGAAGACGTCATCGCCATGGTAACACAAAGACGCCTACTGTCATGGCTGTAGCGCTGTGGCACAGGTTGCAACTAACAAGGATCGCTGCTGCTTCCAGAAGACGAAAGTGTCCCACTTTTTTTCACTCACATTTTTTCCAATCCTATTATCTGGCATTTCAAATCCAACAAATGAGTGAATGAATTCTGTCAGTTGTGTTCAAATTTTAAGGTGTCAGGGGGTGCACAATTAAATCAAACGTCAGCAGAGAAGATGATTTGTTTCTTTTGTTTTAGCTTTTTTCACCACTCTTTTTGTGATGTTCTGTCAGTGTGAAAAAGGCGTGGGAGAAATAATGGACACATGTGCAACTCACATCGATATGTTTGTTTCCTCCTCCATTTGGACGTTGCACTTCCTGAAAAAGTTGTCCAGAGTGAGCATTGATGCAGACTCGCTATTTAAGGGCTGAACAGTCCACTCTCCCTCCGCACTACGCGGTTTGGGACGGCCCTTAATATGGAGGACCCTCCACGGGAACGCGCAAACGGAGGGGTAGTGTGTAGGGATAGTGTGTAGGGGGCGGTTTGGGATTCAGCCTTCTTGTTCTTCTTCCTGTTCTACTTCCTGCTCTACTACCTGTTCTACTTCCTGTTCTACTACCTGTTCTACTTCCTGCTCTACTTCCTGTTCTACTTCCTGTTCTACTTCCTCCTCTACTTCCTGCTCTACTACCTGTTCTACTACCTGCTCTACTTCCTGTTCTACTACCTGCTCTACTTACTGCTCTACTTCCTGTTCTACTACCTGCTCTACTTCCTCCTCTACTTCCTGCTCTACTTCCTGTTCTACTACCTGTTCTACTTCCTGCTCTACTACCTGTTCTACTTCCTGCTCTACTTCCTCCTCTACTTCCTGCTCTACTACCTGTTCTACTACCTGTTCTACTTCCTGTTCTACTACCTGTTCTACTTCCTGCTCTACTTCCTGTTCTACTTCCTGTTCTACTTCCTCCTCTACTTCCTGCTCTACTACCTGTTCTACTACCTGCTCTACTTCCTGCTCTACTTCCTGTTCTACTACCTGCTCTACTTCCTCCTCTACTTACTGCTCTACTTCCTGCTCTACTTCCTGTTCTACTTCCTGTTCTACTTCCTCCTCTACTTCCTGCTCTACTACCTGCTCTACTTCCTGCTCTACTTCCTGCTCTACTACCTGCTCTACTTCCTGCTCTACTTCCTGCTCTACTTCCTGCTCTACTTCCTGTTCTACTACCTGCTCTACTTCCTCCTCTACTTCCTGCTCTACTTCCTGCTCTACTTCCTGCTCCACTTCCTGTTCTACTACCTGCTCTACTTCCTCCTCTACTTACTGCTCTACTTCCTGTTCTACTTCCTGTTCTACTTCCTCCTCTACTTCCTGCTCTACTTCCTGCTCTACTACCTGTTCTACTTCCTGCTCTACTACCTGCTCTACTTCCTGCTCTACTTCCTGCTCTACTTCCTGTTCTACTACCTGCTCTACTTCCTCCTCTACTTACTGCTCTACTTCCTGTTCTACTTCCTGTTCTACTACCTGTTCTACTTCCTGCTCTACTTCCTGCTCTACTTCCTGCTCCACTTCCTGTTCTACTACCTGCTCTACTTCCTGCTCTACTTCCTGCTCTACTTCCTGCTCTACTTCCTGTTCTACTACCTGCTCTACTTCCTCCTCTACTTACTGCTCTACTTCCTGCTCTACTTCCTGTTCTACTTCCTGTTCTACTTCCTCCTCTACTTCCTGCTCTACTACCTGCTCTACTTCCTGTTCTACTTCCTCCTCTACTTACTGCTCTACTACCTGCTCTACTTCCTCCTCTACTTACTGCTCTACTTCCTGTTCTACTTCCTGTTCTACTTCCTCCTCTACTTCCTGCTCTACTACCTGTTCTACTACCTCCTCTACTTCCTGCTCTACTTCCTGTTCTACTACCTGCTCTACTTCCTCCTCTACTTCCTGTTCTACTTCCGGCTGCACTTCCTGCTTGGCTCTAACTGCACTAACTCTGCTCTGCTTCATCCACATGCTAGACTCTGAGGACTTCTGCTGGAAGGTAGGTCACATGACTGCTTCTCAACTGTGAGTTGGCGGTTCATCACGATCCTCAGAAATACAAAACTCTGTTTAGTCACATATTTTTACTCCAGCCTGGTCCAAAAACCGTTGAAAATCTGCTGCAGCTCAGATTAAGAATTATCAATTCACTGCTGATCCTTTAAAAGCTCCTGAGATCAAACAGTCCCATTGTAAAGAATTAAAACTAAGTCTGAGATTAAACTGTGAAGTTTTAGTTTGAGCTGTAAAGTTTTAGGTTAAAATGTAAAGTTACTTTGAGCTGCAAAGTTTGAGGCTAAAGTGTAAAGTTTTAGTTTAACGTGTAAAGTTTTAATTTGAACTGTAAAGTTTTAAAGTTGCTTCGTCCTGACGTCTGTCTGTGCTTTCAGGAGGACTTGGAGCATGACGACCACTGTGCCATCTGTAAGGAGGATGGTGAGCTACAGCTTTGCCACAACTGCCCCCGAGCCTTCCACCCCAACTGCCTCCACCCTCCACTAAAAACGCCCCCCAGAGGCCCCTGGTACTGCCCCAAGTGCCAGAAGAAGGTATTGCACTGGTTGTAGTTACAGAAATACTTTCAAACACATGCCTCATGTATGTAGCTGCTGCCTGCTGCCAATTAGCTTAGCATAAAGGCTAAAAACAGTCACTACAACAGCATTTAGCTGTGTTGAAGAAGCTATGCTAGCTGGCTGATTTCAGCTGTACTGAATAGATGTGTGAGTGGATTCAGTTTGAACATCTGTCTCTGAGCTGAAGTCGAGCTGTGGTTAGGTTAGCTTAGCATAAGGGCTGGAAACTAGGGGGATCTGATAGCCTGGCCCAATGAAAGAGTGTAAAAACAGCAGTTGCAAAGAAGCTACGCTAATAGGCTGCTTTAGATTTACTATGCAGTAAAGGGAACATTTCTCCTCGCTAGCTGTGGTTAGCTTAGCTTAGCATGAATTCTAGAAACATTTCTCTGTCAGAAACAAGCGGTTCTGTTCATCAGCGAGCAGCTTTTATTTCCAGTTTTGTTCCAGTGACATGTAAATCAAAAGCTTTTCTGATCTACAGGTTCTGAACAAAGAAAACATGTCGTGGCCTCAGAATTTCGTCCAGTCATACGTCACACACAAGACAGGTGAGGATTCACGTTCATACATGTTCTGACAGCATGTTGTGTGGTTCATACGTGTGTGTTGTGTGGTTCATACGTGTGTGTTGTGTGGTTCATACGTGTGTGTTGTGTGGTTCATACGTGTGTTTTGTGTGTTGTAGTGCGACAGGAGGAGAAACGGCGGCTGCTGAGGAGAAACACTGAGCTGAAGAAGGAGTGTGTTCACCTGGAGGAACAAGACAAGAAGCTCAACCTGATGCTCCAGGTAAATAATACACCTGTGCAGGTGAGATCGGGTGAATTGTAGGTGATGAGTGGTGATGGAGGATTTCCTGGTGAGTCATTCCAATCTGATGGTTTCTTTCCTCCCATTTCCATTCCTCACTGTACTCTGATAATGTGGTACCTCTGAAAATTTCCAAATCATTTTAGCAAGAGATTATACAATGAGGTTTTCACAAAGTTGTCTACAAAATGGTGTAAGACCTAAACTATACTAGTATGAAAAATATGACGTTTTATTGACATTTCAGACGACACACTAAACTATGACTATTTTCACACTTTGGACAACATACTAAACTTGAAATTGTTCATGTTTCCTTGAATAGCATGCTAAACTTTTTTTGCTAACATTCGATCAGCTGTTTGGTGTCCGAAAACGGAGTTAAACACGGACCAGTGTCAAATGTGTTTCATTCACTTCTGAGAACCATATGTTGATCACTGCAGCATTCCAACTTTTCCTGGTCTATGCTGTAGTAATGCTATGCTAATGCTAAGTTAAAGGTAATGCTAAGTTACAGCTATTGCTCATGTTAAGGTAATAAATGGTAAGCTAAAGCTATTGCTAATATGAAACTTGTGTTAATGTAGCACTAAACAAAAGCTATTGGTAATGTTCAGGAATTGCTAAGCTAATGCTAATATCAGGTTAATGCTAAGCTACAGGTATGCTAATGCTCAGCTAAAACTATTGCTAATATTAGGCTGTTAAGGTAATACTAACTAAAGCTATTACTGATATTAAACTAGTGTTCAGGTAATGCTAAGTTAAAGCTATTGTTAATATCAGGTTAATGTTCAAGTAATGCTAAGCTACAGCTATTGCTAATATTAGGCTAATGTTCAGGTAATGCTAAGCTACAGCTATTGCTAATATTAAGCTGTTGTTAAGGTAATACTAAGCTACAGCTATTGCTAATATTAGGCTAATGTTCAGGTAATGCTAAGCTACAACTATTGCTAATATTAGGCTAATGTTCAGGTAATGCTAAGCTACAGCTATTGCTAATATTAGGCTGTTGTTAAGGTAATACTAAGCTGAAGCTCTTTCTAATGTTAAGGGAAAACTAAGCTAAAGCTATTGCTAATATTTGGATAATGTTCAAGTAATGCTAAGCTAACGCTATTGCTAATATTAGGCTGTTGTTAAGGTAATAAGCTGAAGCTCTTTCTAATGTTAAGGTAAAACTAAGCTAAAGTTATTGCTAATATTGGGCTATTGTTCAGGTAATAGTAAAGTTAAAGCTATTGCTAGCATTAGGCTATTGTTCAGGTAATACCAAGCTCAAGCTTTTGCTAGCATTAGGCTAATGTTCAGGTAATGCTAAGCTAAGCTAACGCTAACATGTCCTCCCCCCTGCAGCACTGCGTGGACCTGCGGGACCACCTCTTGGGGCAGCAGAGGGACACTCAGGCGTCTCTGGAACGCCTCAAAGCTCTCATCAGGCTGATCCAGCGCGACCAGCTGATCCAGGTCACCATGACGACCACCGCCACCATTGCCGCCTCGCTGCTGTCCCCATCCTGGATCAAACCCACCAGCGCCGCCACCGGCCCCTCGGCCCCGCCCCTTCAGAGCAGTCAGGATGACGTCACTAACTAGCCCCGCCCCCTGGCCGTTTGTGTTGAATATCCGGACTGAGAGCCTCTATCTCCACTGAGTATTTTTAAACACCTACAGTGCTTACGAGATTTCTTTTTTTAAGTTCTTTTCTATTTATTCTTGGCCTTAATGTATTTAAAAGTTAGAGAACAGCGCCGCCACAGGCCCAGAAGATATTCCCTTTTTCTAACCATTGTTCTGGTGTAGTGAGAGAACGTAGAGTAGAACTAGTAGAGAACTGTACAGATCTATCCCTCTGTCTGCCATAAGAATTCAGGTGTATGGAAACGCATACGAGCCTTCAAACAAAACAGAGAATAACCTTTTTCAGTATTAATAGAGTCAAAGAAAAAGTATTTAAGATAAAAGTACAGAAATTAGCATTTCTAGTGGAGATTTTAGTATTTTCATGCTGATGCCTGATCACTGTACATACGTTTATTATTCTCATTCTTCTCATCTTTACTGGAGTCACACAGCTGGAGTTCAGTCAGAAAGCTGCTTCTCTGCCTCAGAAACCAGAAAAAACACCTGAAATATCACAGTTTAACAGCAGAGAGCATCCAGGTTTCACTAGTAAAACTTTATCTGTTAAATCAGCGGTGTCAGACTCATTCTAGTCCACATTCCAGTAAAACCACAGCATAATAACCCAGAAAAAACCTATAAAGAACCTATAAATAACCACAACTTCTAAGGGTTCCTCTGTTTTAGTGAAAAAATGTTCACATTAAAGGAATTATCTTTTCACTAAACATCATGAACAACCTGAAATTCCTAAAGAAAATATGTTCATCCTCAGTTTATCATTTCCACATCACAACTTCCAGATCACAGAGTGTCTACAAAGGAACACAACATTTAGTCACCTGGAACCAGAGAGGATTTACTGGAGGATCACAACCACAAACATCAGACCAAAAAACAACAAAGACAAGACAAAATATTACAAAAATGAGACACAAAACGACAAAACATGAGACAAAGGACACAAACAAAACACAAAAGAGACAAAAAATGAAAAACACAAGAACCAAAACAAACAAATGAGACAAACAACACAAAGCAAAACAAAAAAGACAAAAAATGACAGAAAAATGGACAAATGACACGAACAAGGCAAAAAACGACAAATTAAAACACAAAATGACAAAAATAAGAAAAAAACACAAGCGAGACGACAAAAACGAGGAACAAAATGACAACAGTCAGACGAGAAAAGAAAACAAAATCAAGACAAAATATTACAAAAATAAGACACAAAATGATAAAAGTGAGAAACAAAATGAGAAAAGCGAGACAAAAACAAAAGAAACAAAAAATTAGACAAAAAAGTTACAAAACAAGAAAACAATGAACAAAAACTAAACACAAAACTGACAAAAGCAAGAAACAAAACAGCCTCTGGAGGGCCGGTTTCAGACCCTCTGGAGACCCAGGTTGGACCCTCACGCCTCGTGTTTGACACCCCTGGTTTAAAGGTACAAAAACTCCTGGAAAGTTATTGAAGCAACATGAATGTTTGTGGCTGTCTGAGCTGTAAATCCTCCTGACCTGTGATCCACATATCGATGAGGAGCTCCAGGGTTGAGGTTCCTGCAGCAGAGAAGCTCCTGAGGCCCAGCGTGGTCCTCCCTTTAACCAGAACAGAAAATATGCCAAAAAAACTCTTTGTTTTTCTGCTGGACTCCATCTCCTGTTTTTTTTATCCACTTTCTAACAGCTGTGACGAACACTGCCTCAACTCATCGTCTCGTCACGTTTGTCTTTGTTGCGTCGTTTCAGGACAGAAATGCGACGCCTCCGTGGAACTACAACACTCCGACTGTCGGTGGACCGCCTGGTGCTGTCGGTTCCACCCGGTTCTGTCGGTTCCGCTCGGTTCCGTCAGTCCATCCGTCTCGCTCGTCTTCCTGTTGGTCTGGAGGCGTCTCACTTCCTGTCTGACTCATCCTGTCCTCACCTGTCGGCCAGGTGCAGCTCTGCTACCTGCTGATGCACAAACATGAACAAATGGTGGAAAGATGCCTTCAAGAAGAAAAGATTTGATTTAGAATCAAAGATTTGATTTAGAACCATATCAGAACCAGTTCCGACTTTCAGACAAACACCAAGAAGAACCAACAAACACCAACAAAGAAACACCAACAAACACCAACAAAGAAACACCAACAAAGAAACACCAACAAACACCAACAAAGAAACACCAACAAACACCAACAAAGAAACACCAACAAAGAAACACCAACAAACACCAACAAAGAAACACCAACAAAGAAACACCAACAAAGACCAACAAAGAAACACCAACAAAGAAACACCAACAAACACCAACAAAGAAACACCAACAAACACCAACAAACACCAACAAAGAAACACCAACAAAGAAACACCAACAAACCCCAACAAAGAAACACCAACAAAGAAACACCAACAAAGACCAACAAAGAAACACCAACAAAGAAACACCAACAAACACCAACAAAGAAACACCAACAAACACCAACAAAGAAACACCAACAAACACCAACAAACACCAACAAACACCAACAAAGAAACACCAACAAAGAAACACCAACAAACACCAACAAAGAAACACCTACAAGAACCAACAAGAACCAACAAACACCAAAAACATAAAAAAGAACCATTAAGAACCAACAAACACCGACAAACAAACAAGAACCATTAAGAACCAACAAACATCAACAAACACCTACAAAATGTTTCTGAAAGGGGGGAGTCGGTCGACGCGTTGAAAGACTAGTGATCTGTTCAAAGACTTGCGATGCATTCAAAGACTCATGATGCGTTCTAAGACTCGCAATGCATTCCATGACTCATGGTGTGTTCAGGTGTTTGTCTGTAAAGTCCGCTCTGCTGCTACAAACTGAAGCTCCTTAAGTTTGTGCGTCTTTAGTCCAGCAGTAAACTCAACAGACAGCAGATGTTTGGTTTGAAACATCTGGTTTCCGTAAAACTGCAGAGAAAAGATCCATCAGCTGATCTTCAGGGTGAGAACATGAAAGAAGAAAAACATCCAGAACCTCCAGGGTTCCTCTTAAAGCTGCACAAACCTCCAGACTTCAGCCTCAAACCAACACTTCATCACCTCCATCTTTAAAATGCACAAGAATCATTCATCTGCTGTTCAGGTTCCAGAGTCTGGAAGAGCTGAAGGTTCCACAGAACATCACAAGCTTCTTCATTCACCTGCAAATGACTCAGATTAAACACAATAAACTCTTTTCTCCACTAGAAGCTTCAATATTAGAAGCTTTGACTCATTTTTTTTGTGTTTTCGAGGATTTGTTGTCAGAATTTTTGGAGCATTTTTTTTTTTTAAATTCCCATAAAATTTTTAGTTACTTTGGAGACATTTTGAATCATTTCTGGAAAAAAATCAGTCATTTTTTGACAGATTCAATTATTTTGGACAAATTTTTAGTAATTCCTTAACCAAATTTCAGTCATCATTTGGCAAATTTTTGAGTCAAAAAATGTCAAGAAAAAGTTTCATTATTTTGAACAATTGTTTCTGAACTATTCTAGTTCCATTTGGAGTCAGTTTTGTACCATTTTTTGTAATTTTGAACAAAACTTTAGTTATTTTGGATCATTTTTTGTTCATTTTGAAACAGTTTTTAGTCATTTTGTTTTTTGAGTCAGTTTTGACCAAACTTTGAGTCTTTTTGGGAGAATCTGGGCTCACTTCTAGACTAAATGTTAGTTTTTTGGGACATTTTGGACAAACTTTGAGTCTTTTTCTTGGCTTTTTTACTCCTTAAATTGGTTTCTACTGAAAGGTTGCGTATTTCCTGTTAGATCCGGACACTGTGACGCTGTTCTGTTGGTTTATTTGTTATAAACCTTCCAGACTCTGGACCTCCGGCTGCCTTCTCTCGTCCCGGTGGTCTGAATGTGCCATGACTGAAGCATATCCATGAAGATCATATCTCCCAACCTCCTCATCGTTTCTAGAACTCTTCTCCGGGAGAAACTGTGCAGTGCTTAAACAGATCTATTTTAATACACGACACGACATTTGAACAAAAAGAACATTTTATATTCTTTTATGAACGTCGGGGTTTTCTATTCCTTTCTGCATTCTGACTTTAGCTCGCAGCGTTCGACGTTTTGTTTTTGCCACAGAGGCGACGACGCGACGGCCGTGTTTAGAGGAAATGTCTAGAAGTGTCTCTGGTTGGAGCTGTCCAGTGGATAGTGTGTATAGGAAGTGTTTGTCTGAATATGCCAACGTAGTTTCTCTTCTTTATGACGCAGGAAACAGCTGATTAAAGATTAGTCTCACTTTTGTACCAAGTTCTTACGAAAAATGGATCATTAATAAAACTAATTCAAGAACAAATGTTCGACTCCACGCTGCTTTATTACCAAATATTTCATGTCAAATCCACGTTTTGCTGAACATTTTGATGAATTCTCTTGTGCTTTTGGTACATTTTATGAATATTTGATCTTAAATCCACGTTTTTTTGTACATTTTTTCACATGGATCAGATTTAACCAGACTAAATGATCAGTAGAAACATGTTTTATTTGACATTTTGGTCAATTTTATTGTTACTTTTCTCATCCTTTAGTAATAATTTACAGACTTTTTTTTCCCAATTCTTGTTTTAATGTCTTCAGATATTTTATTCATATTTTTGGACATTTTGATGAATTTTCTCGTTTTTTTGGTCCATTTTATGAAACAACAGAACTGCTTCAGGTGCTCTCAGTTCTTTAAAACATGTTAGAATCTGGAGAGAATTTAGTAAAAACCAATGAATAAATTATGGAAACAAATCAGAACCAACATTAATAGAAATTCACTTTGAATCCAAACCTGTCAATTAGGGATGCACGTTTTCCATTTTCTCTTTAAATGTTAGTTGGAGCCCTTCAGAGTCAATAGTCGGTTAATCGTTTGGCCTCCTCCGTGTCTTCAGGTCTGTGGACATCTCCGTGTCTTCAGGTCTGTGGACACCTCCGTGTCTTCAGGTCTGTGGACACCTCCATGTTTTCAGGTCTGTGGACATCTCCGTGTCTTCGCGTCCGTGGACATCTCCGTGTCTTCAGGTCTGTGGACACCTTCATGTCTTCAGGTCTGTGGACACCTCCATGTTTTCAGGTCTGTGGACACCTCCATGTTTTCAGGTCTGTGGACACCTCCATGTTTTCAGGTCTGTGGACACCTTCATGTCTTCAGGTCTGTGGACACCTTCATGTTTTCAGGTCTGTGGACACCTCCATGTCTTCAGGTCTGTGGACACCTCCATGTTTTCAGGTCTGTGGACACCTCCATGTTTTCAGGTCTGTGGACACCTTCATGTCTTCAGGTCTGTGGACACCTTCATGTTTTCAGGTCTGTGGCCTCCTCCGTGTCTTCAGGTCTGTGGACACCTCCATGTTTTCAGGTCTGTGGACACCTCCATGTTTTCAGGTCTGTGGACACCTCCATGTTTTCAGGTCTGTGGACACCTCCATGTTTTCAGGTCTGTGGACACCTCCATGTTTTCAGGTCTGTGGACACCTTCATGTTTTCAGGTCTGTGGACACCTCCATGTTTTCAGGTCTGTGGACACCTCCATGTTTTCAGGTCTGTGGACACCTTCATGTTTTCAGGTCTGTGGACACCTTCATGTTTTCAGGTCTGTGGCCTCCTTCGTGTCTTCAGGTCTGTGGAAACCTCCATGTCTTCAGGTCTGTGGACACCTCCATGTTTTCAGGTCTGTGGACACCTCCATGTCTTCAGGTCTGTGGACACCTCCATGTTTTCAGGTCTGTGGACACCTCCATGTCTTCAGGTCTGTGGACACCTCCATGTTTTCAGGTCTGTGGACACCTCCATGTTTTCAGGTCTGTGGACACCTCCGTGTTTTCAGGTCTGTGGACACCTCCGTGTCTTCAGGTCTGTGGACACCTTCGTGTTTTCAGGTCTGTGGACACCTCCATGTTTTCAGGTCTGTGGACACCTCCGTGTCTTCAGGTCTGTGGACACCTCCATGTTTTCAGGTCTGTGGACACCTCCATGTTTTCAGGTCTGTGGACACCTTCATGTTTTCAGGTCTGTGGACACCTCCATGTTTTCAGGTCTGTGGACACCTCCGTGTCTTCAGGTCTGTGGACACCTTCATGTTTTCAGGTCTGTGGACACCTTCATGTTTTCAGGTCTGTGGACACCTTCATGTTTTCAGGTCTGTGGACACCTCCATGTCTTCAGGTCTGTGGACACCTCCATGTTTTCAGGTCTGTGGACACCTCCATGTTTTCAGGTCTGTGGACACCTTCATGTTTTCAGGTCTGTGGACACCTCCATGTTTTCAGGTCTGTGGACACCTCCATGTTTTCAGGTCTGTGGACACCTTCATGTTTTCAGGTCTGTGGACACCTCCATGTTTTCAGGTCTGTGGACACCTCCATGTTTTCAGGTCTGTGGACACCTCCATGTTTTCAGGTCTGTGGACACCTCCATGTTTTCAGGTCTGTGGACACCTTCATGTTTTCAGGTCTGTGGACACCTCCATGTTTTCAGGTCTGTGGACACCTCCATGTTTTCAGGTCTGTGGACACCTCCATGTTTTCAGGTCTGTGGACACCTCCATGTTTTCAGGTCTGTGGACACCTCCATGTTTTCAGGTCTGTGGACACCTCCATGTTTTCAGGTCTGTGGACACCTCCATGTTTTCAGGTCTGTGGACACCTCCATGTTTTCAGGTCTGTGGACACCTTCATGTTTTCAGGTCTGTGGACACCTCCGTGTCTTCAGGTCTGTGGACACCTCCATGTTTTCAGGTCTGTGGACACCTTCATGTTTTCAGGTCTGTGGACACCTCCGTGTCTTCAGGTCTGTGGACACCTCCATGTTTTCAGGTCTGTGGACACCTCCATGTTTTCAGGTCTGTGGACACCTCCATGTTTTCAGGTCTGTGGACACCTCCATGTTTTCAGGTCTGTGGACACCTTCATGTTTTCAGGTCTGTGGACACCTCCGTGTCTTCAGGTCTGTGGACACCTCCATGTTTTCAGGTCTGTGGACACCTTCATGTTTTCAGGTCTGTGGACACCTTCATGTTTTCAGGTCTGTGGACACCTCCATGTCTTCACAGTCTCTCTTAATGAACTAAATCCTACTCTGAAGCTAAATCACATCACTAAACATCTAAACTCTTCAGAAACCAGCAGAGAGAAAAAGAAACATGGAGATACTTCATGGTCTACAGGACGACCAGATGTTTGTTCCACAGCTTTAACATCTGATGAATCATGTTGGGGATGATGGTTCCTTTCAGTAAAACCAATCTTTATTTTGCTGGTTTCCGTGGTTCTCCCTGACAGAAGATGTCTCTGAGTTCTGCCTCCTTCATGATGTTCTGGTTCCTCAGAACTGCAGGACTTCCATTATGGAGGTGAAATGTGAGTGCTATGGTGACCTCAGATAAATGTGCTGTTTGTTTGAGAAGTGGCAGCAGGAAGAGGCTGTCCTACTTTATCTCATTAAGCAGGTCACTCATCAGGCTGAATAATCAGAGTTCCTCTAAATCTCTGCTTGGATTTCAGTCTCCTCTCTGAAAACCAGCTCGTCCTCGGGGAGCTTCTCTTACATCATGTCATAATAGCTGTTTGGATTTCATTTTCCTCCCTCGCTTTTTGACATCTCCTCCTCTCTTTCCTCTCACCAGGTTACCATGGCGACACATGGTAGTATCTGCCTGTTGCCAAGGCTCGTCTCCACACGAACACGGCATCCTCCCACGGCGATGTGACGGACCGCGTCTCATCACGCTTCACCAGGAGATCAAACCACCTGCAGCGCTGCAGAGACGCCACCAGGTGGAGCTGTAGGCCTGCTGATTGGACCAGAGGATGGACCTATACATACATATCTACAGATATAAATGAAGATGCAGCTCAGGGAACCTCTTCTTTCTCATCAAACATCACACAGGCCTGCAGGTGTTTTATCACGAGTTAAACCGTCATTTTTCTAACATAAACACTCTAAATTCTGGGATTTCAGCTCCTCCACTGGGAATCTGTTCTGGTTTCTTTCCTCTCTGATGAGAAACTGAAGATCGTGGACGAAACCAGACATCTGAGGAAACTTTGATCCACATTTGAAACATTTCAGAGAAACAGCTGAAGTCAGGAGAACAGTCTGGTTCTGTTTGCTCTCAATCTAAAAATAACTCTATAATACTAAGAATCATGATGGAACACTAAGAACACTCCAGAACAGCTTCTTCACCTGGTTCAGCTCAGGATCACCTGTTTACCTGTTTACCTGTTTACCCGTGTGTACTTGTGTGTACTTGTGTGTTTTGTGTGTTTTGGTCCTATTACTGAGGATTTTGTCATACATGCTGTGGTCACGTGTTAAAATGAACACGTCTGGTTGTTGCACCTGCTTGACGTGTCATCAGACTGGAGTGTAGCTCCGCCCATCTCCATCTGAGCTCTGAGCTGTGATTGGTGGACAGGACGGTGTTGTTTATCTCAGCTTTGGTCTCCTCCACCTCCTCCAGATCTCTGACCTCGTCTCCTCTTTCAGCTCCAGACGTTCTGCTGTGAATATTTCATGAGCTGATATGATCCATGGAGGAACCGGACACCCAGCAGAGCCCGGCTCTCCGGGTTCCTCCTTCAGGTCTGTGGGTCCAGGATGGTCCAGGTTCCTGAGAGAACGTCTCATTTATTAGCTTCTATTTCTGTCTGCTTTGGTTTTCAATTCAATTCAATTTTATTTATATAGCATCAATTACAGTCAAATTGTCTCAAGACGCTTTACAGAACCCATATGCCTGACCCCCAGAGCAGCCCAAAGGAGACAGTGGCAGGAAAACACCCTTTTAACAGGGAAGAAACCTCGAGCAGAACCCGGCTCTATATAGGGGGGACCCATCTGCCCCTCTCGGTCTGGATTCCATAGAATCATTTCCTCCACAGTCGACCTGAACCCGGTTATTTAAACGTGATTAATAATCTGCAGCGGAAGCAGAAATGGACCTGGTTCTGGTCCTGGTTCTGGTCCTGCTGGTGGTCCATATGGACGTTTGGCTGCTCTGCTCTGCGTCACAGGAAGAGATGAAACCCGAGCGGCCGTCTGTTCTCAGACTGTCTGCTGCTTTGTGTTGGTTGGAGACGGACCCGGCCCGGCCCGGCCCGGCCCGCCTCCTCTCTGCCTGAATGCATCGACGGCGTCTCAGGGAGGAGCTGGAACACTGCAGTGGAAAATGAAACTGGAGGAGACGGCGATAAGCCTCGTCTGTCTGCCGCTAATCAGCAGCAGAACCTCAGAGGTTCTGGTTCTGTTCAGAACAGCCGACTAGACCGGCCTTCAGCATCTATTCACTCAGTTCCAAAAGGTTCTGATCTGTGTTGAGTCTTTTATAGAATCATGGAATTACTGCAGAATAAAGACAATAAAGCTTCTGGTTCTCCTGGAAAACAGAACAGATGACTGATGCTCAAACTGCTGCTGGTTTATCTGGAACTGATCTGGAACTTATCTAGAAGCTATTCAGAATTTACGTAGAACTTATCTAGAATTTATTTAGAACTTATCTAGAACCAATTTAGAACTTATGTAGAATGTATCCAGCTGAGGACACATCTTCTGTTCAGGACCTCAGAAGCTCCAGCTTAGGGTTAGAACCGTGTTCTTAGAGCTGCTCCAGACCAGAACCGTTCAGTTCCCTCAGATTCTCTGATTGTTCTTCTGCTAAAGACCTGCAGGTGAAAATGCAGTGACGTTCATACAGAGCAGTTCCTGTGGAGTCATTCTGTGGAGGAGAAGCTGGATCTTCTTTAAACAGCTGGATTCTCGTCATCTGTCTCACAAAAACCTCTTTCCATATTCAGCATCATTTGTGGTGAATCCTGTAGTTTTGAAGCCCAAAAATCCAAACCTCAACCTTTCAGTGACTGAAAACTCTTAATGATCCTCCCACCAGACTCAGGTGTGTGCTGGTCAGAGCATTGTTAGCTAGCTAGCTTAGCATCGGCCTCAGATTTAAGGTGACATGTTGGAGAAATGTGAATGTGTCGTGGTGAGATGCTCGAATTGTTTGTAGACTCAGGTTTGTTTAATCCTGAGTTTAAACCTGAACCTAATCTTAAACCTATCCCTAACCTAAGCCTGACCTAACCTTAACTGAACCCTAACCTAACCCTAATCTAACCTTAACCTAATCTAATCCAACCTAATGCTAATCCTACAGTTGGTTTATGGTTTTTTTTATGGTTTTGTTTTTTTGAGGGACATTATAGAGAGGTGTAAGTATCCCCTGTGCCTGACCACACCCCCTAATCTAACCCTAACACCATCTCTAACCCTAACCTAACCTAAACTTAACCTAACCCTGACCTTGACTTCTGCAGGTGTTTCTAGAACCACTGGTGGATTCAGAGCTCTGTTCCAAATGTTTCATTTTCATCTGAAGTTCTGCCATCTAAGCCGAGCTAAAGCTAAAATCCTGCATGAATTCTCCAAACAATAATCTCCAGGTGTTTTCTTTTACATTTGGTGAGACGTTCAGCCTGTAAGCTGCTCTCTGATGCTAACTGGAGACAGACGAGATCAAAACTGGACATCTGCAGTCGCTCTAACCCAACATGCTGCTGATGAAGTTCTCTGTCGCCCCGGCAGGAATAAAAGGTGAAGTCTCAGTGCCTCCAGAGCCGGTGCTGCTGTTGACGCCTGCAGTCGTGGCTCTGCTAAAGACCACGTTATGAAGACTGGGCTTTACGAGCGCCCACCTCTTCCTCTGGGCGGCCGGCCTTTGCATCATTTACATAACCCTGCCCCTTACCCTTTGTTTTCTCCGTGTCTCCGGCTTGTTTTCTGCGCTGTCGTCACCCCGGCCTGCAGCGAGGCCGAAGCCGGCCGGCCGGCGAGCCTCTAATGCTTCCTGACAGCAGACCGGCTCTGCTTGTGTAACGTACTGTAAGGAGGCCGGAGACACCGCGCTAAAAATAGGAGCTGTGAATAATACGGCAAAGTCTTCAGGATGTTTGGACACGCTTCTTCAGAGGGACAGAACCAGAAGCAGAACCCTCTCAGCAGCTCTGGGGTCATGTTCTCCAGAGGATCACTGATCTTTTCTCGGAGCAGGTTCATGTCTGGCAGGTTCTCCTGAACCAGAACACGATGCCAGCTGGAGGTCCAACATCAGGACCATCCATCACTTCATAGACTCAACACAGGTGTGTTCACCTTCCACATTCTGGGGAGGAGCATCACCTGAGGAGACCCTGAGGTTCCCAGCATGCTCCTTCAGCTGCTGGTGTTTGGACTAACAGCCTCCTCCATTAGCTTAGTGCTGCTCAGAGGGGATTTGGGAGGCAGCATTTTGCTAAGGCGACCCATCGACAGCCCATCACGCACATCAGCAGCAGGAACGTAGAAATGTGTCATCTCTATTTTAAGGCCGCTGCAGACTAATATTTATCCAGAAGCAGCAGAGCAGCGTAAGTGCAGGGCGGGAAATGGGAGCAGAAAAAGATGAAAGTCTGTCAGAGCAAACAGCTGATTAAAGCTCTCACAGATCTGCTAAAAACTGAGAACATCCAGCTGCTTCACAGAAGACGTCATCTCAGCTGCTTCTGGTCAAGGATGAAG
Organism: Acanthochromis polyacanthus; assembly: GCF_021347895.1. NCBI lineage: Eukaryota > Metazoa > Chordata > Actinopteri > Pomacentridae > Acanthochromis > Acanthochromis polyacanthus. Next base: position 38,041,487 of record NC_067113.1, on the reverse strand, counting down.
GTTCAGAGGGTTAACCGGAACACTAACCCTGTGATGGAGGGTTTGGGTCTGTCCAAACACGTAAAACATCTAAACAGGAAGTATCCGTCCTCTCATCACTACTCATCCTCACCAAAACCCAAAACGAAACTGTTACTTATTTAAACCGACAATTCAGAAAAGTTTGTTGCTTTGCTTTTTACCTGGTTTAAATAAGTAACAGTTTCGTATAATATATAACGACAAAATGAACCTAATACAACCAAAACCCAAACACTAGTAATCCTACTGACCCTATGCAGCCGGGTGGTAATGGGATTATTATTACAGGTGATGGTGCCTTGTTTTACTCTGGCTGAAAACGGTTTGATTGGTTGTGAGCGTGTCTGGGTATTTTTGACCCCGCGGAGCATCCCCCCAAACAGGTGGCATCACTGCTCATCAGACTCCAGGTGGCTTCTTTTCGTCTCTCAGCGAACAGGAGGCAGAGCGGGGATTCTTCTGGTTTGGCCGAAGCCAGACTCAGCAGCCCAGGCAGGAGGCTTGGAGAACGGGGCTGAGGACCCATAAGCCCCGCTGTCAGACGGTGAGCGGGAGGACGGAGGACCGACTGTGGGAGCAGTTTGTGAGCAGCTGGATAGGAGGCTAGCGTGGCTAATGCTAACCCAGCGGCTAGCGTCCGTCAGACTGGAACGTTTCACCGCACTCAGTGTTTGTGGACCAAACAGCGATGTTGTCGTTTCGGACTGAACACGGGACTGTGAGCAAACTCAGCCGTGTGGCCGCGCGCGCGTGTATGCCTGAGTGAGTCATCACAGAGCATAATTGTTATTATTATTGTTAATAATAATAGAGCATAATTCTATTGTATTGACTTTGTGGGTTTTGAAACGGTGGGATAACCTGAAAGGGAAATATTGCTGTTTATTGTGTGACAGAGGGATTTAGTTTAACCTCAGAACTGGTCATTAGGACCATCCGGGGTCACCATCTGAACAGACTATAACTAGTTTTGGGAAAGTTTACGGCATTTCATTTATGTTTTCTTGACTCATTGGTTGTGTATATATTTCTGTGTTGTGTTAAATCCGGCCTCTCTTTAGTTAATTTGGCCAAAAAGTAAAACCTTCTCTGGGTCTCATTTTATTTTGGTATATTTTGATATCTATTATTTATTTAGTAGTTTCGTTTAGCTTTACAAACCCGAGCACCCACCAATCTAGGGGTGATCACCTCAACAGAGAGGATGCATACGGGTGCTACACCTACTAACCCTACTAACCCACATTTACACCTGACCATGTCTCCTCTGAATGATTGATCACAGACTAACAGGTAAATCGTCCCGTTAATGATGGATGAGCAACAGTCAACTCTCCGGTTACAACAAAACACCAGAGAGAGAGAGAGAGAGTGTGTGTGTGTGTGTGTGTGTGTGTGTGTGTGTGTGTGTGTGTGTGTGTGTGTGTGTGTGTGTGTGTGTGTGTGTGTGTGTGTGTGTGTGTGTGGCCTGCAAGAACACAATGCAAAGACACAAAACAACAGAGAATCACAGATCTGAGTTATCAATGAAGTTGATCAGTTCTGATTGGTCGTTCTGTGTAACTGAAGGTTGACTGGATGTTTTTAACAACATTCACCAAAAAATCAACCAAAATCCAGTGAAATTGACTGGATTTTGGTTGATTTTTTGGTGAAATGAAATGCAAAACAATTCTAAGGAAACATGACAGCAAAAAAAATCCATGAGTCCAAGAAAAGAAAAGAAAAAGAGATGAGCAGAAAACTTCCAACAACGATATCCAACTAAAATATGCTCATTATTCTGATAATATTAAATATATCCAGTAAAATACACAACTGGTTTTCAGGTTGTTTTTAAAGCCAGAAAATGAACAAAAAGAGGAATAATCAAACAAAAATGACAAAGAAACTAATGTAGAACTAATATTATTAAACGTTATATATTCACTCTCAGCCTGGATTATAGATTATTATTTATTATATATATTCAGTCTAAAACTGGACTTCTGTTCTACAGAAACCTGCCTCTCCAATCACAGGTGTGTAGTTCAAGGACCGTTGGACAGATGAAATGGGTCCAGGTGTTCACGGAGGTCTAGATGTTCATAGAGGTCTAGATGTTCACAGAGGTCTAGGTGTTCACAGAGGTCTCGGTGTTCACAGAGGTCTAGATGTTCATAGAGGTCTAGGTGTTCATAGAGGTCTAGATGTTCATAGAGGTCTAGGTGTTCATAGAGGTCCAGGTGTTCATAGAGGTCTAGATGTTCATAGAGGTCTCGGTGTTCATAGAGGTCTAGATGTTCACAGAGGTCTAGGTGTTCACAGAGGTCTAGGTGTTCACAGAGGTCTAGGTGTTCATAGAGGTCTAGGTGTTCATAGAGGTCCAGGTGTTCATAGAGGTCTAGATGTTCATAGAGGTCTAGGTGTTCATAGAGGTCTAGGTGTTCATTGAGGTCCAGGTGTTCATAGAGGTCCAGGTGTTCATAGAAGTCTAGGTGTTCATAGAGGTCTAGGTGTTCATAGAGGTCTAGGTGTTCATAGAGGTCTAGGTGTTCATAGAGGTCTAGGTGTTCATAGAGGTCTAGGTGTTCATAGAGGTCTAGGTGTTCATAGAGGTCCAGGTGTTCATAGAGGTCCAGGTGTTCATAGAGGTCCAGGTGTTCATAGAGGTCCAGGTGTTCATAGAGGTCTAGGTGTTCATAGAGGTCCAGGTGTTCATAGAGGTCTAGGTGTTCATAGAGGTCCAGGTGTTCACAGAGGTCTAGATGTTCATAGAGGTCTAGGTGTTCACAGAGGTCTAGGTGTTCACAGAGGTCTAGGTGTTCATAGAGGTCTAGGTGTTCATAGATGTCTAGGTGTTCATAGAGGTCCAGGTGTTCATAGAGGTCTAGGTGTTCATAGAGGTCTAGGTGTTCATAGAGGTCTAGGTGTTCATAGAGGTCTAGGTGTTCATAGAGGTCCAGGTGTTCACAGAGGTCTAGGTGTTCATAGAGGTCTAGGTGTTCATAGAGGTCCAGGTGTTCATAGAGGTCTAGGTGTTCATAGAGGTCCAGGTGTTCATAGAGGTCTAGGTGTTCATAGAGGTCTAGGTGTTCATAGAGGTCTAGGTGTTCATAGAGGTTCTAGGTGTTCATAGAGGTCCAGGTGTTCATAGAGGTCCAGGTGTTCATAGAGGTCCAGGTGTTCATAGAGGTCCAGGTTAGTCCAGTGTTCATAGAGGTCTAGGGTGTTCATAGAGGTCCAGGTGTTCATGGAGGCAAGGGCGGACTGGGGGGTAAAGTGTCCCGTGAGACATGGACAGACCGGCCCCACTTCATGCGTGGTGTGGCAACCAACCAGCCATCAACACAAGTTTCATGTTCCTGAGTTAATCACTGAAATAGAAGCAATTTGGACCATAATCGTATAAGAATAATAATTAACCTTAAGCTTTAAGTAGGTTACTGTAAAATAATTGCAGGTATATTGTGATTTTATAGCATGTCGATACAATAGAATTTAGCTTACCTATTTGCCAGTCTGTTAGTGACACCACCTGTCTATACATGAGTAAACCACAAGAGGGCAGCTTAATGACAACAAGTTCATTTCACAAGTTTGTTTTATTTAAAAATAGATGAACAATATAGATGTAAATATTATTTCTATATATATTATAGATAAATAACAAACTACACAGCAAGCATCTATACAATGTGATAACTTATCCTTTATATAAAATAACAACTATACAGCAACTATACAAACAACTCTATACAATATAAAAACTTATAGTTAGTTATACCTTAACCTTTGTCAGTTGTGTTAAAATGTTCACCACCTTCCACAATGTGGATTACAGTCCTCTCCGGGGTCTCCTCTGGAACACATGCCGGCCTATATGGGTAAGAACAAAACATTACATTAGCTATAATAACACATCACCCGTCCTGAAACCTTGGTTAAAACTAATAGGTCACATTTTAAATGTTAGTTCAAGAGTCTGTAACAATAAGTCATTCACTGATTTAAAGATCAGTAAGTAGCTAAGTCACACACTAAAAGCATTGTGAATAGAAATATTATTCCCGCATTCAGTGAGCAGTTTCTGCAGGAGCTCACTTTTCTCTGCCACTCCGTTTATTATTTTGTCTGGTAAGTAAATGGTGGCTATTTGGACTCCAAAGGCTAGCTAGCACTGTGCTAACAGGCTAGCTAACGCTGTGCTGAATTAACTCACTTTAACCAAATTGACATTTTCACCAAAGCATCAACAAGTACCAAACATAACTTACTTGCACGTCACTCCTCCCCTAACGCTGCTCGTGCTTGTGCCTGGGATGGAAAGTTCTGGACTCTTTCCAGAAACTTCTCCCGAGCGACCGCCAAATAAATCAGTTGTTTTCATGTTTGTTGTTGCGTGGTCTTGAAGGGATTTTCTCTTTTTGTCCTCAGCTTCTCAGCGCCACCTTTTTGTTTTTGGGATTTTTTTTTCCATATTTTGCACCGACTCGCATCCATCCAAAGCTGCCGTTAGATGTCCGTCTCCTCTGTGTGTGATTGACAGGTGACGGCAGCTGCAGAGTGAGGGAGTGGGTGGGACTTAAGCGCCGCAGGGATGAAATGTGATTGGTTATCAGCAGCAATCACAGGTAAACCAGCCTATGGTATCAGGAGCTGTCCAGCTGTCAGCCCAGCCTCCTTGTGGAGCGGACCATAGCGCTGTTGGCGGTGTCCCGCTAGACCTTTTTGTTCTCGTGGTCCGACCGGGCCACAGCCGCATCGGCCCCCCGGGGATATGCCCGGTATCCCCGAACGTCAGTCCACCCCTGCATGGTGGTCCAGATGTTCTAACCCTTCTCTTTTTGTCCTACTCTGTAGCCACTTTGGGTTCTGTCTCGTTCTGACTTTTAAAGACTCTCCTGCAGGTTTAACTCTTTTTCATTTCCATAAATCATGAATAAAACATGATTTATGCACCAACCAGTGTTCTTCCTGCTGCTCAGCATCCAGCAGGGTTCTACATGAGCACATGTTCTACGGAGAACCCACAGAACAGACCTGATCCACAGAACCATGTGTTCCATCAGCACAATTCAAATTTAGGTTTCAGGAATCTGTTCAGAAAAGCTGATAGTCCAGAAAGCAAAAATAGTTCAGAGACACCCTCACCCCTTCATCTATCCTCACCCCTTCATCTATCCTCACCCCTTCATCTGTCCTCACCCCTTCATCTATCCTCACCCCTTCATCTGTCCTCACCCCTTCATCTATCCTCACCCCTTCATCTATCCTCACCCTTCATCTGTCCTCACCCCTTCATCTGTCCTCACCCCTTCATCTGTCCTCGCCCCTTCATTTAAACTCACCCCTTCATCTGTCCTCACCCCTTCATCTGTCCTCACCCTTTCATCTATCCTCACCCTTTCATCTATCCTCACCCCTTCATCTGTCCTCACCCCTTCATCTATCCTCACCCTTCATCTGTCCTCACCCTTTCATCTATCCTCACCCCTTCATCTATCCTCACCCCTTCATCTATCCTCACCCCTTCATCTATCCTCACCCTTTCATCTATCCTCACCCCTTCATCTATCCTCACCCCTTCATCTGTCCTCACCCCTTCATCTGTCCTCACCCCTTCATTTATTGATAATTGGAGCTCTTTTTGGGGAAAACCTGGTCTGATTAGGAGAGACGGCATCCATCCCACTTTGGCTGGTGCAGCTCTCATTTCTAGGAACATGGCTGATTTTATTAGTACTCCTAAAGCATGACAACCCAGAGTTAAGACCAGGATGCAGAGCTGTAGTCTTATACACCTCTCTGCAGTTTCCTCACAGCTGTCACCCTCCAGTAATTCAGTTAATTCAGTTAATTTTATTGAGACTGTGTCTGTCCCCCGACCACCAAAATTCAATAAATTAATCAAATCAAAAATATACAAAGAAATAGTAACCACAAAAATTTAATAAAAATTAATACCACTATTTCAACAGAGCAAAGAGACAGGAAAATTAAATGTGGTCTGTTAAATATTAGATCTCTCTCGTCTAAATCTCTGCTAGTAAATGAGTTGATAACTGATCACCAGATTGATTTGTTCTGTTTGACTGAAACCTGGTTGCAGCAGGAAGAATTTGTTAGCCTAAACGAATCAACTCCCCCTAGTCATATTAACTGTCATATTCCTGGAATCACAGGCCGAGGAGGAGGAGTAGCAGCAATCTACCATTCTAGTTTAAAATTGAACCAGAGGCCTAAACCTGATTACAGCTCATTTGAAAATCTCACTCTTAGTCTCTCTCATCCAAATTTGAAAGCTCAGAAACCAGTTTTATTTGTTGTTATATATCGTCCTCCTGCTCCTTATTCTGAGTTTTTATCTCAATTCTCAGACTTTTTATCTGAATTAGTGCTCAGTTCAGACAAAGTTATTATTGTGGGTGACTTTAACATTCATGTTGACGTAGACAGCGACAGCCTTACAACAGCTTTTAATTCATTATTAGACTCAACATGTAAATAAACCAACTCATAGTTTTAATCACACTCTTGACCTTGTCCTGACTTATGGCATAGAAATTGAAGAGTTAACAGTATTTCCCCAGAACCCTCTTCTTTCTGACCATTTTATGATAACATTTCAATTTAAAGTAAAGGATTGTTTAGCAGCTGAGAACAAATATCATTACAGTAGGTGTTTGTCTGACAATTCAGTATCTAAATTTAAGGAAATAATACCCTCACTGTTTACTTCAGCAACATTTACTGATAAATCAGAAGGCAATTATTATTATTTTACCCCCACAGAAGTGGATTATTATGTTAATAATGCTTCAGCCTCACTGCGTACAACTCTTGATAGTGTTGCACCTGTAAAAAAGAAAGTTCTATCTCAGAGAAGACTTGCTCCTTGGTATAATTCCCAGCTGCGGACTTTAAAGCAGGCATCCCGAAAGCTGGAAAGAAAGTGGTATTCCACTAATTCAGAGGAAGTGTATGTGGCTTGGAAAAATAGTCTAGTAATCTATAAAAAAGCTCTTCATAATGCCAGGACAACTTATTATTCATCTTTAATAGATGAGAACAAGAACAACCCTAGGTTTCTCTTTAGCACTGTAGCCAGGTTGACAAAGAGTCAGAGCTCTGTTGAACCTTGTATTCCTTTAGCTTTAACCAGTAACGACTTCATGAGCTTCTTTACACATAAAATAGTTCTGATTAGAGATAAAATTAATCTGGCCCTTCCTACAAATGTCACAGATGCTTTTGAATTGGCTGTTAGACCTGATTAATCTTTAGAATTCTTCACTCCTATATGTCTCTCTGAACTAATTTCAACAGTTTCTACATCCAAACCATCAACATGTCTTTTAGATCCTATCCCAACTAGACTCTTCAAGGAGATTTTACCTTTAATTAATTCTTCAATGTTAGATCTGATTAATCTCTCTCTAGTAACAGGCTATGTACCACAGGCTTTTAAGGTTGCTGTCATCAAACCTTTGCTTAAAAAGCCCACTTTAGATCCAGATGTGTTAGCTAACTATAGACCGATATCCAACCTACCATTTCTCTCTAAAATTCTGGAAAGAACAGTTGCAAATCAATTATGTGAACACCTACAAAGGAATAATTTGAAATGTTTCAGTCAGGCTTCAGAGTGCATCATAGCACAGAAAACAGCTCTAGTGAAAGTTACTAATGACCTTCTCATAGCATCAGATAATGGACTAGTCTCTATACTTGTTTTGTTAGATCTTAGTGCAGCGTTTGACACAATCGACCACAACATTTTATTACAGCGTCTAGAATATTCAATTGGCATTAAAGGGACAGCACTGGATTGGTTTAAATCCTACTTATCAGATAGGTTCCAGTTTGTGCATGTCAACAATAACTCTTCTGAGCAGACTAAAGTTAATCACGGAGTTCCTCAGGGTTCTGTCTTTAGGACCGATACTTTTCACATTATACATGCTTCCTTTAGGCAATATTATTAGGAAGCATTGTATTAACTTCCATTGTTATGCAGATGACACACAATTGTATTTATCTATGAAGCCAGATGAAACTGATCAGTTAGCTAGACTGCAAGATTGTCTTAAGGACATTAAAACCTGGATGACTTTTAACTTCCTACTGCTAAATTCAGACAAAACTGAAGTCATTGTATTTGGCCCCAAACATCTTAGAAACTCGCTTTCAAAGCAAATAGTTACTCTGGATGGCATCACATTGGCCTCCAGTACTACTGTGAGGAATCTTGGAGTTATTTTTGACCAGGACATGTCCTTTAACTCACACATAAAGCAAGTCTGTAGGACTTCCTTTTTTCACCTGCGTAATATTGTAAAAATCAGGAACATTCTGTCTCAGAGTGATGCAGAAAAATTAGTTCATGCTTTTGTTACTTCCAGGCTTGACTATTGCAATTCCTTATTATCGGGTTGTCCAAATAGCTCTCTCAAACATCTACAGTTGATCCAAAACGCTGCTGCCAGAGTACTGACAGGAGTTAGCAAAAGAGATCATATTTCCCCTATACTTGCTTCTCTTCACTGGCTTCCTGTTAAATCCAGAATAGAATTTAAAATCCTTCTTCTGACATATAAAGCTCTTAATAACCAATCTCCATCATATCTTAAAGATCTGATAGTACCTTATTATCCTAGTAGAACTCTTCGCTCTCAAACTGCAGGCTTACTTGTTGTTCCTAGAATTTCTAAAAGTAGAATGGGAGGCAGAGCCTTCAGTTATCAGCTCCTCTCCTGTGGAACCTGCTCCCAGTTTGGGTTCTGGAGGCAGACACCCTCTCTATTTTTAAGACCAGGCTTAAAACGTTCCTTTTTGACAAATCTTATAGTTGGGGCTGACTGGGTGACCCACAGGGGTTCGGCTTGTGTCTTCATTGCACAGCTGACTCCCTCTTGGACGTCCCTTCGTTCTGCCTCTAGTCATGCTGCTATAGGCCTATAGGCTGCTGGGGGACTTTTCTTGACGCACTGAGCCCTTCTCTATCTACCTTTACATTTAATATGTATACCGTTATTGCAGTACATTCACTCTGTTTCCCCCTGTGCTATTTCTCCGAGTGTCCCTGGTCCCAGAGCTGGATGCTTCAGATCTGCGGTCGATGTTCCACCAGCTGGTCCAGTCTCCATCATGTCCACTGTGGGATGCTGCTACTGACCTTCCACCAGCCCTCTGCTTCCAATTCCCTTTTTCCACGAGTCAACTCTGCATCGCCTTCACTATACTGTTATGCTAACTTACATACTGTTTGAATTTTACTGCTAGCTATATAAGGAGTATGTTTAATGTCAGAGCCGTACATCATAAGAGTAAACTATGAGTCAGTTTTCAATGTTAGCTTATACTTTGTCTGTGTCACATATCCTGTCATGCATGTATTCAAATGTGTGTTGTGTTTTCCTTGCTTTCTCACCCCTCCCTCTTCTCCCATCCCTCCCCCTTGCCCTCTTCTGTCCTTCTCAACCCGCCCGGCCAGCAGGCAGATGGGTCCCCCCTATTTGAGCCGGGTTCTGCTCGAGGTTTCTTCCCTGTTAAAAGGGTGTTTTTCCTGCCACTGTCGCCTTTGGGCTTGCTCTGGGGGTCAGGCATATGGGTTCTGTAAAGCGTCTTGAGACGAGTTGACTGTAATTGACGCTTTATAAATAAAATTGAGTTGAATTGAATTGAATCTATCCTCACCCCTTCATCTGTCCTCACCCCTTCATCTATCCTCACCCCTTCATCTATCCTCACCCCTTCATCTGTCCTCACCCTTTCATCTATCCTCACCCCTTCATCTATCCTCACCCCTTCATCTGTCCTCACCCCTTCATCTATCCTCACCCCTTCATCTGTCCTCACCCCTTCATCTGTCCTCACCCTTTCATCTGTCCTCACCCCTTCATCTGTCCTCACCCTTTCATCTATCCTCACCCCTTCATCTATCCTCACCCTTTCATCTATCCTCACCCTTTCATCTATCCTCACCCTTTCATCTATCCTCACCCCTTCATCTGTCCTCACCCCTTCATCTGTCCTCACCCCTTCATCTGTCCTCACCCTTTCATCTATTCTCACCCCTTCATCTATCCTCACCCCTTCATCTATCCTCACCCCTTCATCTGTCCTCACCCCTTCATCTGTCCTCACCCTTTCATCTATTCTCACCCCTTCATCTATCCTCACCCTTTCATCTATCCTCACCCTTTCATCTATCCTCACCCTTTCATCTATCCTCACCCCTTCATCTGTCCTCACCCCTTCATCTGTCCTCACCCCTTCATCTGTCCTCACCCTTTCATCTATTCTCACCCCTTCATCTATCCTCACCCCTTCATCTATCCTCACCCCTTCATCTATCCTCACCCCTTCATCTGTCCTCACCCTTTCATCTATCCTCACCCTTTCATCCATCTCTATACTCACTACATTAATAAACACTCTTGTATTGTTTCAGATTAAAGTGTTTTTACAGTTCTTAGTGTTCTACTATGAGCTTCTCCTGCAGAACCTTCTCTGGTGTTTTTTGGTCACGTGATGCTGCAGGTCCTGAAGGTCTGTTCTGGTCCACGGTTCTTCAGCAGAACCACCAGACGATCTCCTGTTTGTGGTGATTTTCTGTTCCTTCATTGGAACTTTAATGTTTGAGGTTCTGTGGAGAACAATCTTAGAATATTTGTGTTTTCTTTAGATTCATTTTTACGACCTTTTATGGAACGTTTAGACCAAAATGTTCAAATCCAACCTTTAAACGTTTCCTCTCATCAGAACCCAACGTTCTGTAGAGCTTCAGCTTTATTAGTTGGATTGTAGAACATTTATTAGAGAACATCTATTATAGAACATTTAGTATATAACATTTATTATCAACCATTTATTACAGAACATGATGGAACATTTATTATGGAACATTTAGAACAGAACATTTACTCTAGAATGTCCATTAGAGAACATTTACTACAGAACATTTATTACAGAACTTGTTTGTTTTTAAACTGTACTTTTGTAACTGTGCTTTGAGAACATTTATTGATTATTGATCTATCAGATTCTGCTGCTCTTCCTGTTACCATGGCAACACCACCATGCAAACAGCTCAGCAGCCAATCACAGCTCAGCGCTGCAGAATCTGCAGGAGAACCCTAGTGTTCTCCATAGAACCAGGCTGTACAGTGTGTCAGTGGAACCTCAGTGTTCTCCATAGAACCAGGCTGTACAGTGTGTCAGTAGAACCTCAGTGTTCTCCATAGAACCAGGCTGTACAGTGTGTCAGTAGAACCTCAGTGTTCTCCATAGAACCAGGCTGTGCAGTGTGTCAGTAGAACCTCAGTGTTCTCCATAGAACCAGGCTGTACAGTGTGTCAGTAGAACCTCAGTGTTCTCCATAGAACCAGGCTGTACAGTGTGTCAGTAGAACCTCAGTGTTCTCCATAGAACCAGGCTGTGCAGTGTGTCAGTAGAACCTCAGTGTTCTCCATAGAACCAGGCTGTGCAGTGTGTCAGTAGAACCTCAGTGTTCTCCATAGAACCAGGCTGTACAGTGTGTCAGTGGAACCTCAGTGTTCTCCATAGAACCAGGCTGTACAGTGTGTCTGTGGAACCTCAGTGTTCTCCATAGAACCAGGCTGTACAGTGTGTCTGTGGAACCTCAGTGTTCTCCGTAGAACCAGGCTGTACAGTGTGTCCGTAGAACCTCAGTGTTCTCCATAGAACCAGGCTGTACAGTGTGTCAGTAGAACCTCAGTGTTCTCCATAGAACCAGGCTGTACAGTGTGTCCGTAGAACCTCAGTGTTCTCCATAGAACCAGGCTGTACAGTGTGTCCGTAGAACCTCAGTGTTCTCCATAGAACCAGGCTGTACAGTGTGTCAGTAGAACCTCAGTGTTCTCCATAGAACCAGGCTGTACAGTGTGTCTGTAGAACCTCAGTGTTCTCCATAGAACCAGGCTGTACAGTGTGTCAGTAGAACCTCAGTGTTCTCCATAGAACCAGGCTGTACAGTGTGTCTGTAGAACCTCAGTGTTCTCCATAGAACCAGGCTGTACAGTGTGTCTGTAGAACCTCAGTGTTCTCCGTAGAACCAGGCTGTACAGTGTGTCTGTAGAACCTCAGTGTTCTCCATAGAACCAGGCTGTACAGTGTGTCAGTAGAACCTCAGTGTTCTCCGTAGAACCAGGCTGTACAGTGTGTCTGTGGAACCTCAGTGTTCTCCATAGAACCAGGCTGTACAGTGTGTCAGTAGAACCTCAGTGTTCTCCATAGAACCAGGCTGTACAGTGTGTCTGTGGAACCTCAGTGTTCTCCATAGAACCAGGCTGTACAGTGTGTCTGTAGAACCTCAGTGTTCTCCATAGAACCAGGCTGTACAGTGTGTCTGTGGAACCTCAGTGTTCTCCATAGAACCAGGCTGTACAGTGTGTCTGTGGAACCTCAGTGTTCTCCGTAGAACCAGGCTGTACAGTGTGTCTGTGGAACCTCAGTGTTCTCCATAGAACCAGGCTGTACAGTGTGTCAGTAGAACCTCAGTGTTCTCCATAGAACCAGGCTGTACAGTGTGTCTGTGGAACCTCAGTGTTCTCCATAGAACCAGGCTGTACAGTGTGTCTGTAGAACCTCAGTGTTCTCCATAGAACCAGGCTGTACAGTGTGTCTGTGGAACCTCAGTGTTCTCCATAGAACCAGGCTGTACAGTGTGTCTGTAGAACCTCAGTGTTCTCCATAGAACCAGGCTGTACAGTGTGTCTGTAGAACCTCAGTGTTCTCCATAGAACCAGGCTGTACAGTGTGTCTGCATTGCGTCGCAGCTCGCCCCTCCCTCCCTCCGTTCTGAGTCTCTCCGGTTCTGCAGCTTCTCTCCTCTTCTTGTCAGCGGCTTGTTGTTTTTGCGCAGCGGCAGAAAGACGCACTCGGAGCGGCTCGGCGCTGCGGCTCCTTCAGCTGCGTCCTTCTTCGGCTCCACAATGATTTGGACAGATCGTCGCTTCTCGCCGCCGCTCCGCTCCGTCTGCAGCCGCCTCCCGCGCCTCCTCCTCCCGCTGCGGGCTGCTGCGGTCCGCGCTGAAAGCCGAGAGGATCCGGATGTGGACCAAGACTACATAGTCTATTAATATTTCAGAGATACTGTAAAGCGATATCAGCGTGAACAGGAGGCGGTGGGCGGCCGAAGGACGACGGAACGCGTTTCCAGCTCTGAACTCAGGTACCGTTTCTCCTCATTTGATCAGAGAGGCTGCTGAGGTTCTGGTTCGGTTCGGGTGAATGTGTAGAATCTGTATGTGCCTCTAACGGAGGGAAACTGTCGCTGGTGCGCGCAAAGCGGCGGCGCAGTGAACTTGATGTATGCGGTAAAAATGAGCAGCTGCAGCGCTGCATGTTTTTCTGCTGCATCTCTGCAGAGACTCGGAGCTGCTCAGACTGGATGTGTTTTATCCTCTGCAGGTGATGAAGAGCTGAAGGAGATGATAGTGATGATGATGAAGGAGCAGGAGGCTCTACTCAGCTCTTAGGAGCTTCTGATCTCCAGCTGAACCTCCACCCTCCACCAGCAGCAGGATGACCGTGGTGTCCACAGAGAACATGGACGAGACCTCCACCCTCCCGGGTCACCCTCAGGACCCGTATCCGCCCGACGACGACCACGACGACCACGACTGCTGCGAGCGCGTCGTCATCAACATCTCGGGGCTTCGCTTCGAGACGCAGCTCAAGACGTTGGCTCAGTTTCCGGAGACGCTGCTCGGGAACCCCAAGAAGAGGATGCGCTACTTCGACCCGCTACGGAACGAGTACTTCTTCGACCGGAACCGGCCCAGCTTCGACGCCATCCTGTATTATTACCAGTCAGGGGGTCGGCTGAGGAGGCCGGTCAACGTTCCACTGGATATGTTCTCAGAGGAGATTAAGTTCTACGAGCTCGGCGCCGAGGCCATGGAGAAGTTCCGTGAGGATGAGGGGTTCATCCGGGAGGAGGAGCGACCACTTCCGGAGAAGGAGTTCCAGCGGCAGATCTGGCTCCTGTTCGAGCATCCAGAGAGTTCTGGTCCGGCCCGGGGGATCGCCATTGTGTCGGTGATGGTTATTCTTATTTCTATCGTCATATTTTGTTTGGAGACGTTGCCGGAGCTGAAGGAGGACCCCAGCTACCGGATGCAGACGGTGGGAAACACCACCGTGCTTTACAAACCCAACGTCCTCACAGACCCTTTCTTCGTGGTAGAGACGCTCTGCATCATCTGGTTCTCCTTTGAGCTGATAGTTCGGTTCTTTGCGTGTCCCAGTAAGGCGGCGTTCTTTAAGAACATGATGAACTCCATCGACATCGTGGCCATCATCCCGTACTTCATCACTCTGGGCACCGAGCTGGCCGACGACCAGGAGAACCGAGAGGGGAAAGGCGGCGGCGAACAGGCCACGTCTCTGGCTATTCTCAGGGTCATCCGCCTGGTCCGGGTCTTCCGGATCTTCAAGTTGTCCCGCCACTCCAAGGGGCTCCAGATCCTGGGCCAGACTCTGAAGGCCAGCATGAGGGAGCTGGGGCTGCTCATCTTCTTCCTCTTCATTGGAGTCATCCTCTTCTCCAGCGCCGTCTACTTCGCCGAGGCCGAGGAGAAGGAGTCCTTCTTCACCAGCATCCCGGACGCCTTCTGGTGGGCCGTGGTCTCCATGACGACGGTCGGTTACGGGGACATGTACCCCGTCACCATCGGAGGGAAGATCGTGGGTTCGCTGTGTGCCATCGCCGGCGTGTTGACCATCGCGCTGCCGGTTCCGGTCATCGTGTCCAACTTCAACTACTTCTACCACCGGGAGACGGAGGGCGAGGAGCAGGCCCAGCTGCTCAACGTCAGCAACCAGAACCTGGCGTCCGACACCAACTCCAGCCGGCGCAGCTCGTCGGTCGTCAGCAAGTCGGAGTACATGGAGATCGACGAGGACATGAACAACAGCATCGACAACTTTAGGGAAGCCAACCTCAGAACTGCCAACTGCACAGCGCCGAGCCAGAACTGCGTGAACAAGACGAAGCTGCTCACCGACGTGTGAGGCGGCAGCAACGCTCCTGTAAATATGTAGAAATACCCGGATGCTTTACTCCTACTGGTGCATTCGACTCTCTCTGCATCCGTTCAGACGTGTGAAGACTTTCCGTTGATGTTATTCAGAGATTTGTTTGGCAATAGCACAAAGATGAGCAGGTGTTTTTGATGAATTACTCTCTAAATTTAGTGACTTGTGCCCTCGAATTCTCTCCCTAAATTAAAGGAACTCCTCTGATCTAGAGTCGCTTCAACCTAAACTGCCATTTTTCGGCAGAAATATTCTCTACAACAGACCCGACGGAGTTCCCCTTTAACAGCAATAGCACTGCCACTTTGCACCGAGATACTTCAGATAGAAGCGCTTCAAACGGTTTGCAGACGAGCCGGTCAGCGATGCAAGTTTAACGTGATGCAGGTTTATTTAGCGGCACTTTCCAATGACAAGATGATTTATTGCACTTTAAAAACAGGCATTAGAAGCAGCTGCAGGATTTACAGAGAACAAAGCAGGAAGGGATCGTTACTTTACTCAAATATCTGCATCAGAAATGATCAGAAAACTGTGAAAAACGTTGATCAGTTTCCTCGGATGTCTCGTTTCATCCAAAGAGAGAAAGAAAATGGAAAATATTTTAGTGTTTTTACTGAAATGTTCTTTCACCCTCCTGTTGTCTTCATTTACAGGCACCAAAAGATATTGTTTCCTTGTGTGGGAAGTATACAAAAAACCAGCAGAAAAAAATCCCCTAAATTTCAGAAAATTTGCAAAAATCTTCAGGAAGAAAATTCTAATAATTCCTTAAGTTTCCCTTAAAAGTTTTATTTAAAAAAAAAAAAAAACTAATTTGGCAAGAAAATTCTTGTAAATATTTAAAAAAAAATGAGTAAAAATCTTCCAAAAAAATCCTATAAATATCTAAAGTGATTACATATATATATATATATATATATATATATATATATATATATATATATCAGTAAAACTTCTCAGATTTTCTTAAGAAAATTCACAAAAACATCAACCAAAATCCAAGGAAATTCGCTGGATTTTAGTTGATTTTTTTTGCGAATGTTCTTCAGAAACATTTTAATTTTTTCTACCAAAATATCTTCAAAGTTTTCCTAAAAATGTGGACATCAGCAGTTTCACAGTTAAAATCAGTTTTTTTCCCACATTTTCAAACTTTAAAAATTTGAGCCGCAGAACGACACGAGGGTCAAACTGAATAACTGACGGCAATTAATTGTTGGTTCCAGTTTTTAAAAGCAGAATAAGTGGAGCTACTTTTACTATTTGTGGGGACAATTTACTAATTAGCCGATAATTTATCAAACCTGCCAGACTTTGTGTGTCAGACTCAGATTTCAGGATCGAGGAACAAACGAAGCCCGGTTGAGTTGGAGTTTCACCTCCTGCTGGATTCCAGGTGGAGGTCAGGTGTGTTCTTCTGGGACGTTCTTCAGGCACCTTAAAGGATTCCTCCACGCAACGCTCCTTTATACCAACGCATGTGGAGACTCTTCTCTTATATCGGCATGCACAAGACGTTACCTCATTTGGATTTTTTTTTGCATTTTTTCTTCTTCGTCGTCCTTCATCTCCTCATCGGTTTTCACCAAAGTGCACTGGCTGTTTGTTCCGTTAAGTGTTGAATGTTTAAGGGAACAGGAACTCCACCTTTACGAAGATCATGGCATGTCCAAATACTAAAGCATTAAGGCCTAATAATTAGCTCCGTGGCTTAGCTACGTATACTCAATGCATGACAGTGTCAGTATTAATGCCTGCAGTCGTGGAGGGACTCTGGAGGACGAAGGTGAGGATGACGATGATCCTCATTACTGTCGACGGGATGCATGACGGAGCCGGAGGGGACAAATCTGCTAGAATAAAACACACAAAAAAAACGGAATCAAGGAAAAAAAAACCCTGAAGAGACGATTTGAGGATCTCCTTTAAAAAAGACTTTCTCTGTTAAAGCTGTGATCTGTGATGATGGAGTGCATGGGTCATCTCTGTGTTTTCATTTCAACCTTTAATCTGTTCGAGAAGGAAGGCAGGAGTGTTTATCAGACTTCACAGGTGTATCTAAAGCTAGCTTCCAGTGCCTTGAACCCCGTCTGACGATAGAATCGACTAAAGTGCCTCAGATGCGACAGAGAGCTGAACTTCTGGAACTGAACAGAATTTATTCAGTAGTTTTTTTAAACCGGTTCTGGGTGGAGACACACAGCGGCAGAACAGACAGAAAACGCCAAATATAGGTCGTCTGTTGTCTGATATCTGCAGGTTCTTCAGTTTTCTGGTGTTCCTCCTCAATGTTCTCGCCAAATATTGTTTGGAAATTAGAGAAATGTAGTTTCACGCTGCAGAAACTGAATCTTTCATGAGAATGGAGCTGAAATGAAGCAGCAGAAGTAGATCTGAACTGAGCTGCTTCTGGTTCTAATGAGGGTTCAGCTGTTGGTCCATCTTAGATTAACTACATGTTCAGTATATTAGCTCTGGATTAGCCAAAGAAGCTAACTGATAGAAATGCCCAAAGCACTGCTGTGTGTTAGCAGCTGTGGCTAACGATACAGAAAACATCCTGTTGGATTAGCTGTGGAAGCTAACTAGCTAACCAGGCTACCCGAGTCTACACAGAACAAAATATGCAAATTATTCAGCAGATTAGCAGCTTTAGCTTCCTAGTTAAAAAGCATGTAGTCCAAACTAAACCAGACTCAGAAAGAAGCTCCTTGGATTAACTTTGGAGTCGGTAGTAGCCAGTTAGCGGTGTGGCTAACGCCACCACGATCTTCTAATTGGTAGGCTAATGGAGTTAGCTTCAGACAGGACGCAGCTACACGAAAAAAATACCAGTTTTCCTTTAATCCTCCTGCTGTCTTCATTTACCGGCACCAAAGAATATTGTTTCCTTGTCTGAAAAAAATCCAAAAATTCAGCAAAAAAACTCGCCAAATGTCAAAAAATTTGCAAAAATCTTCCAAAAAAAATCCTAAAGAAATCTAAAGTGATTACATATATATCACAACAACTTTTAATATTATCTTTAAGAACATTTTTTATAAGTTTTTTTCCACCAAATATGTTGAAAATGGGGCTATCAAAAGTTTCACTGTAAAAATATATTTTTTTCCACATTTTCAAACTTTAAATTTGCAAAACTTTCAGGAAGAAAATTCCTAAAAGTCATTTGAAATTTCCCTTAGAAATTTTATTTAAAAATCCCCCAAACTTGGTAAGAACATTCTTGTAAATTACTTTTAAAAAATGAGTGAAAATCTTCCAAAAAATCCAGAAAAATATCTGAAGTGTTTACATATATATCAGAAAAACTTATAATTTCTTTTTTTTTTTTTAAAGATTTTTACTCATTTTTTGAAAATATTTACACAATTTTCTTGTCAAATTTAGGGATTTTTTTTTTAGAACTTGTAAGGGAAACTTTTAAGGAATTATTGGAATTTTCTTCTTGAAGGTTTTGCAAATTTTCAGAAATTTGGGGAATTTTTTTTTGCTGATTTGTTGAATTTGTTTTAGACAAAACCAGTATTTTTTGGTGCCTGTAAATGAGGACAGCAGGAGGGCTAAAAGCAGTAAAAATGGAGAAAATGAGCCTTTAATTGAGTGTCACAGGAGGAGATGCAGCTCTGTGCTGAGGCTGGCTGGATGTTTGTGCAGAGATGATGGATCTGACCTCAGCGTTTCTCTGCAGAACATCACCACAGGCATTAGTCACTCTGCAGCCAGAAAATGGCTGCTGTGTGCTCCTCACTGCAGCTCCAGAGTTCAGGAACAAACGCTCCGTCCTCCCATCAGCCACTTAGTTTACTGGTTTATTTAGTGTTTAACCAGTTAGTTTACTGGTTTATTTAGTGTTTAACCAGTTAGTTTACTGGTTTATTTCGTATTCCTGGACACTGACAGACATTTATCTTGTGTGAAGCTTTAAATGAAGGATTTTCTGCAGTTTTTCGAGCTAAATGTCTGGAGCTGATGGAATACTTTAGTTTTCCATCATAAACCTAAATGAGGTTTACGTTCTTGGTGATCTGTTAAAAACATTCAGAGTCAGATGTTGATGGTTCAGATTCTCTTGGTTTAATCCGGAATCAGAATCCAGCTCTGAGTTTCCTCCAGTTCTGGTGGTAAAATGGAATTCTAGAAACCTTTTTGGATCGGTAAGGCTCTAATTATCCCGCTAAGTTCAGCCAAAGCGTCGGTTTTATTTGTGAAACGTTCTCCATCATATGATAGACAGGAAAACAAACTTTTCTGTTTCCACGAGTCGCTGGTAAAAGTTCAATTTCTCCTTCATGATTCCACATTTCAGCGTCGGTTTTAGCTTCATCTTCTTGATCTACTGAGCCGTGTGTCACCAACCACAACCTGTTTCCTGAGCTGCTGCTGAAATCAAAAATCCCTTTAATGAACGTTTCAGAGCTAAATAAATCAGAGGCCGTGAAGGAGCAAAATTTACAATTCCACATTTTTTAGAGGTAAAACCACAAAGAAGAAGAGGTAATAGTGGAGATGGTGGGGAACATCTTCAGCTCGTTGTGCTTTCAGGTTCTGTTTGTTGGTTTTTAAGGGACCAAACCAGCTTCTACTTCATCAGATCTTCAGCTCAAACGATCAGAGAACCACAGGACAGAAGAAACCCAGTTAGGTTCTAAAACTGCCGTCAATCAGAGTCCGTTTACAAGCTTCCTACTGCCCGTCCAAACCGACCAATCAGCGAGGTTATCGGTGATCGATCGGCTTTGAGCTGCAGATCAAACGTTTAAATCGGTTTTTATTTCAGCTTCTCTCAGAAAAACTCCTCAAAACATTGTTATTGTTCTACAGAGTTCCTCAGCCTGGTTCTGATCCACTGAAAGATCAAACAGCCTCTTAGAGAACCTGAGGAGCATTAATGGAAGAACCTGAGGAGCTTAAACCTCTATCCATCTGCAGCAGCTTCATCCAACAATCAGAAGCCAACAGGACTTTAATCAGATCTTTAACGACTGTTCCAGGTCCTTCCATCAGGCTGCTGGTTCTAACAAACAGTTTAATAACAGAACGATTGATTATTAGATTATTTAAAACATTAGAACTCTGGTTCTGATCTTTAAAATCAACAAATTCAGCTTACAGAGAAATGGAAGGAACCGGCTGAGGAACCACCACAGAGATGAAGATGATGATGATGATGAAGGTTAGGATGATGATGATGATGATGATGATGAAGGTGATGATGATGATGATGATGATAATGAAGGTTATGATGATGATGATGATGAAGGTTATGATGATGATGATGATGGTTATGATGATGATGATGATGATGAAGGTAATGAAGGTTATGATGATGATGATGGTGATGATGATGAAGGTTAGGATGATGATGATGAAGATGATGATGATGGTTATGATGATGAAGATAATGAAGGTTATGATGATGATGATGAAGGTTATGATGATGATGATGATGAAGGTTATGATGATGAAGATAATGAAGGTTATGATGATGATGATGGTGATGATGATGAAGGTTATGATGATGAAGATAATGAAGGTTATGATGATGATGATGAAGGTTATGATGATGATGATGATGATGAAGGTAATGAAGGTTATGATGATGATGATGGTGATGATGATGAAGGTTAGGATGATGATGATGAAGATGATGATGATGGTTATGATGATGAAGATAATGATGGTTATGATGATGATGATGGTTATGATGATGAAGATGATGAAGAGTTTAGAGATATTTCTGGATCTCCTGAACCAGATGAACTTCATGATTCCAACCTGAACTTAAAGCTGCTGATAAATATTTTGGATTCGTACGAACACAGACAATGTTCTAAAAAGGTTTTTTTCCAGTCAGACGGACCTCGTTTAGCTTTATTTCTGTTTTAAAAGTGTTTTTTTTTCCAGTCAGACGGACCTCGTTTAGCTTTATTTCTGTTTTAAAAGTGTTTTTTTTTCCAGTCAGACGGACCTCATTTAGCTTTCTTTGTGTGTTTTCTCAGTCAGAAGCCAAAGTGTGAGGAATGAGATCAGACCCGTTTCCCTCCTGGATTCATTCCCATCCCAGCGTTTCGTTGGTTTTCTGGTTTTTCTGCTGCAGGATCCAGTGTTTGTCGTGTTGCTGAGGGTCGAGGGTTAAATCATGTCCATCTCATCATATTACAGCAGTTTAATAAATTTTGAAAGATGAAACTTTCCTGTTCTGTTAAATGTGTGTTTGATTCCGCGCTGGTTTAATCGTGTGAAGCAGAACTTTATTCTGTTCATGTTTTGCAGACGATGGACTGCTTTCTGTTTGTTAATGAAGAACCAGCAGATCACTGGTGAAGAGTTCAACCAATCAGCATCTGTCCTCTGAGTTCAGCCAATGTATTGGTATTCCATCCTGTAGTTTCCTGCCACAGCGCCCTCTAGAGGTGGTAGTGATCGTGGCAGCAGAGAGGAGGACAGGACGTTAAACCTCCCGGTGTTTCACCTGAACTGGTTCTTTATTTCGGTCATTTTGACCCCAGAGGTTTTTATTTTGGTCGTTTTGACTCCAGAACTTCTTTATTTCTTCTTCTTCAGGTCAGAATGTTTCCTCTTTGAACTTCTAATCGTCTCAGCAGGTTTAAAATCTGGACATCCTGCTCAGCACCCTTATTTTATTTTACAGCTTTAATTTTAATAACTGATTCCCACATAAAGGTCAGATTATTACTGCTCTCATCACGTTTTCCTTCTCCTGTGTGTGTAAATAAAGCCGTGGAGGAAACACTGAAGGCCTCCAAATGAGACACTGAGCTGGTCGGGAACAGAATGGGCTTCTGGAAGCGAATCAGTGGGAGCTCTGCAGGATCAACACCAACAAAGTCAAAGAAGAAACCAGAGCAGCAGCAGCACGTGGAGACGTGACGGTTTAAAATAGAAACGGCATTTAAAGCAGCGAGGAGTCGTCAGTCCGGCTACCGATCCTGGACAACAGCACGGACGAAAAGAGTAATGAAACAGGAGAGAGCAGGAAAGAAAAGGAGGAGGAAATAAAAGGAGAAAAGAAAGGAAAAGATAGAAAAAGGAAAAGACAAGAAAAGAAAAAGAAAAATGAGACAGAAGAGAAGGAAAAGAAAAGGAAAACAAAAGAATAGAAAAAAGTAGCTGCAGTGTGTAGCTGTGTGTGTAGCTGTAGTGTGTAGCTGTGTGTAGCTGTGTGTGTAGCTGTAGTGTGTAGCTGTGTGTGTAGCTGCAGTGTGTAGCTGCAGTGTGTAGCTGTGTGTAGCTGTGTGTGTAGCTGTAGTGTGTAGCTGTGTGTAGCTGTGTGTGTAGCTGTAGTGTGTAGCTGTGTGTGTAGCTGTAGTGTGTAGCTGTGTGTGTAGCTGTAGTGTGTAGCTGCAGTGTGTAGCTGTGTGTGTAGCTGCAGTGTGTAGCTGTGTGTAGCTGTGTGTGTAGCTGTAGTGTGTAGCTGTAGTGTGTAGCTGTAGTGTGTAGCTGTGTGTGTAGCTGTGTGTGTAGCTGTAGTGTGTAGCTGTGTGTGTAGCTGCAGTGTGTAGCTGTGTGTGTAGCTGTAGTGTGTAGCTGTGTGTGTAGCTGCAGTGTGTAGCTGTGTGTGTAGCTGTAGTGTGTAGCTGTAGTGTGTAGCTGTGTGTGTAGCTGTAGTGTGTAGCTGTAGTGTGTAGCTGTGTGTGTAGCTGTGTGTGTAGCTGTAGTGTGTAGCTGTAGTGTGTAGCTGTCGTGTGTAGCTGTGTGTGTAGCTGTAGTGTGTAGCTGTGTGTGTAAGCTGTCGTGTGTAGCTGTGTGTGTAGCTGTAGTGTGTCGCTGTAGTGTGTAGCTGTGTGTGTAGCTGTGTGTGTAGCTGTCGTGTGTAGCTGTGTGTGTAGCTGTAGTGTGTAGCTGTGTGTGTAGCTGTGTGTGTAGCTGTAGTGTGTAGCTGTGTGTGTAGCTGTGTGTGTAGCTGTAGTGTGTAGCTGTAGTGTGTAGCTGTGTGTGTAGCTGTAGTGTGTAGCTGTGTGTGTAGCTGCAGTGTGTAGCTGTGTGTGTAGCTGTGTGTGTAGCTGTAGTGTGTAGCTGTAGTGTGTAGCTGTGTGTGTAGCTGTGTGTGTAGCTGTAGTGTGTAGCTGTAGTGTGTAGCTGTAGTGTGTAGCTGTGTGTAGCTGTAGTGTGTAGCTGCAGTGTGTCGCTGTGTGTGTAGCTGCAGTGTGTAGCTGTGTGTGTAGCTGCAGTGTGTAGCTGTGTGTGTAGCTGTAGTGTGTAGCTGTAGTGTGTAGCTGTGTGTAGCTGTAGTGTGTAGCTGCAGTGTGTCGCTGTGTGTGTAGCTGTAGTGTGTAGCTGTAGTGTGTAGCTGCAGTGTGTAGCTGTGTGTAGCTGCAGTGTGTAGCTGTAGTGTGTAGCTGCAGTGTGTAGCTGTGTGTAGCTGCAGTGTGTAGCTGTAGTGTGTAGCTGTAGTGTGTAGCTGTAGTGTGTAGCTGCAGTGTGTAGCTGTAGTGTGTAGCTGCAGTGTGTAGCTGTAGTGTGTAGCTGCAGTGTGTAGCTGTGTGTGTAGCTGTGTGTGTAGCTGTAGTGTGTAGCTGTAGTGTGTAGCTGTGTGTGTAGCTGCAGTGTGTAGCTGTGTGTGTAGCTGCAGTGTGTAGCTGTAGTGTGGTAGCTGTGTGTGTAGCTGTAGTGTGTAGCTGTAGTGTGTAGCTGTGTGTGTAGCTGTAGTGTGTAGCTGTAGTGTGTAGCTGTAGTGTGTAGGCTGCAGTGTGTAGCTGCAGTGTGTAGCTGTGGTGTAGCTGTAGTGTGTAGCTGTAGTGTGTAGCTGCAGTGTGTCGCTGTGTGTGTAGCTGTAGTGTGTAGCTGTAGTGTGTAGCTGCAGTGTGTAGCTGCAGTGTGTAGCTGCAGTGTGTAGCTGTAGTGTGTAGCTGTAGTGTGTAGCTGCAGTGTGTCGCTGTGTGTAGCTGTAGTGTGTAGCTGTGTGTAGCTGTGTGTGTAGCTGTAGTGTGTAGCTGTGTGTGTAGCTGTAGTGTGTAGCTGTAGTGTGTAGCTGTAGTGTGTAGCTGTAGTGTGTAGCTGCAGTGTGTCGCTGTGTGTAGCTGTAGTGTGTAGCTGTGTGTAGCTGTGTGTGTAGCTGTGTGTGTAGCTGTAGTGTGTAGCTGTGTGTAAGCTGTGTGTGTAGCTGTAGTGTGTAGCTGTAGTGTGTAGCTGTGTGTAGCTGCAGTGTGTAGCTGTAGTGTGGTAGCTGTAGTGTGTAGCTGTAGTGTGTAGCTGTAGTGTGTAGCTGCAGTGTGTAGCTGTAGTGTGTAGCTGTAGTGTGTAGCTGTGTGTAGCTGCAGTGTGTAGCTGTAGTGTGTAGCTGTAGTGTGCAGCTGTGTGTAGCTGCAGTGTGTAGCTGTAGTGTGTAGCTGTAGTGTGTAGCTGCAGTGTGTAGCTGTGTGTAGCTGCAGTGTGTAGCTGTAGTGTGTAGCTGTAGTGTGCAGCTGTGTGTAGCTGCAGTGTGTAGCTGTAGTGTGTAGCTGTAGTGTGTAGCTGTGTGTAGCTGTAGTGTGTAGCTGGAGTGTGTAGCTGCAGTGTGTCGCTGTAGTGTGTAGCTGTGTGTAGCTGTAGTGTGTAGCTGTAGTGTGTAACTGTGTGTGTAGCTGTAGTGTGTAGCTGTAGTGTGTAGCTGTGTGTAGCTGTAGTGTGTAGCTGTAGTGTGTAGCTGTGTGTGTAGCTGTAGTGTGTAGCTGTAGTGTGTAGCTGTGTGTAGCTGTAGTGTGTAGCTGTAGTGTGTAGCTGTGTGTGTAGCTGCAGTGTGTAGCTGTAGTGTGTAGCTGTGTGTGTAGCTGCAGTGTGTAGCTGTAGTGTGTAGCTGTAGTGTGTAGCTGTAGTGTGTAGCTGTGTGTAGCTGTAGTGTGTAGCTGTAGTGTGTAGCTGTAGTGTGTAGCTGTGTGTAGCTGTAGTGTGTAGCTGTGTGTGTAGCTGCAGTGTGTAGCTGTAGTGTGTAGCTGTAGTGTGTAGCTGTAGTGTGTAGCTGTAGTGTGTAGCTGCTGTGTAGCTGTAGTGTGTAGCTGTGTGTGTAGCTGTAGTGTGTAGCTGTAGTGTGTAGCTGTGTGTAGCTGTAGTGTGTAGCTGTGTGTGTAGCTGTAGTGTGTAGCTGTGTGTAGCTGTAGTGTGTAGCTGTGTGTGTAGCTGCAGTGTGTAGCTGTAGTGTGTAGCTGTAGTGTGTAGCTGTAGTGTGTAGCTGTAGTGTGTAGCTGTGTGTAGCTGTAGTGTGAGCTGTAGTGTGTAGCTGCAGTGTGTAGCTGCAGTGTGTAGCTGTAGTGTGTAGCTGTGTGTAGCTGTAGTGTGTAGCTGTAGTGTGTTAGCGCAGTGTGTAGCTGTAGTGTGTAGCTGTGTGTGTAGCTGCAGTGTGTAGCTGTAGTGTGTAGCTGTAGTGTGTAGCTGTTGTGTGTAGCTGTAGTGTGTAGCTGTGTGTAGCTGTAGTGTGTAGCTGTAGTGTGTAGCTGTAGTGTGTAGCTGTGTGTAGCTGCAGTGTGTAGCTGTAGTGTGTAGCTGTAGTGTGTAGCTGTAGTGTTGTAGCTGTAGTGTGTAGCTGTGTGTAGCTGCAGTGTGTAGCTGTAGTGTGTAGCTGTGTGTGTAGCTGCAGTGTGTAGCTGTAGTGTGTAGCTGTGTGTAGCTGTAGTGTGTAGCTGTAGTGTGTAGCTGTAGTGTGTAGCTGTGTGTAGCTGTAGTGTGTAGCTGTAGTGTGTAGCTGTAGTGTGTAGCTGTGTGTAGCTGTAGTGTGTAGCTGTGTGTAGCTGTAGTGTTGTAGCTGTGTGTGTAGCTGTGTGTGTAGCTGCAGTGTGTAGCTTTAGTGGTGTTAGCTGTAGTGTGTAGCTGTGTGTAGCTGCAGTGTGTAGCTGTGTGTAGCTGTAGTGTGTAGCTGAGTGTGTAGCTGTAGTGTGTAGCTGTAGTGTGTAGCTGTGTGTAGCTGCGTGTAGCTGTAGTGTGTAGCTGTAGTGTGTAGCTGTAGTGTGTAGCTGTAGTGTGTAGCTGTAGTGTGTAGCGGTGTGTAGCTGTAGTGTGTAGCTGTAGTGTGTAGCTGTGTGTAGCTGTAGTGTGTAGCTTGTGTATAGCTGTAGTGTGTAGCTGTAGTGTGGTAAGCTGTGTGTAGCTGTAGTGGTGTAGCGGTGTGTAGCTGTAGTGTGTAGCTGTGTGTGTAGCTGTGTGTAGCTGTAGTGTGTAGCTGTGTGTAGCTGTAGTGTGTAGCTGTAGTGTGTTAGCTGTAGTGTGTAGCTGTGTGTAGCTGTAGTGTGTAGCTGTGTGTAGCTGTAGTGTGTAGCTGTGTGTAGCTGCAGTGTGTAGCTGTAGTGTGTAGCTGTAGTGTGTAGCTGTGTGTGTAGCTGCAGTGTGTAGCTGCAGTGTGTAGCTGTAGTGTGTAGCTGTAGTGTGTAGCTGTGTGTGTAGCTGCAGTGTGTAGCTGTAGTGTGTAGCTGTAGTGTGTAGCTGTAGTGTGTAGCTGTGTGTAGCTGTAGTGTGTAGCTGTGTGTAGCTGCAGTGTGTAGCTGTAGTGTGTAGCTGTAGTGTGTAGCTGTGTGTAGCTGTAGTGTGTAGCTGTGTGTAGCTGTGTGTGTAGCTGCAGTGTGTAGCTGCAGTGTGTAGCTGTAGTGTGTAGCTGTAGTGTGTAGCTGTGTGTGTAGCTGCAGTGTGTAGCTGTAGTGTGTAGCTGTGTGTAGCTGTAGTGTGTAGCTGTAGTGTGTAGCTGCAGTGTGTAGCTGCAGTGTGTAGCTGTGTGTAGCTGTAGTGTGTAGCTGTAGTGTGTAGCTGTGTGTGCTGTAGTGTGTAGCTGTAGTGTGTAGCTGTGTGTAGCTGTAGTGTGTAGCTGTAGTGTGTAGCTGTCGTGTGTAGCTGCAGTGTGTAGCTGCAGTGTGTAGCTGTGTGTAGCTGCAGTGTGTAGCTGTAGTGTGTAGCTGTAGTGTGTAGCTGTAGTGTGTAGCTGTGTGTGTAGCTGCAGTGTGTAGCTGCAGTGTGTAGCTGTGTGTAGCTGCAGTGTGTAGCTGTGTGTGTAGCTGTAGTGTGTAGCTGTAGTGTGTAGCTGTAGTGTGTAGCTGCAGTGTGTAGCTGCAGTGTGTAGCTGTGTGTAGCTGCAGTGTGTAGCTGTGTGTGTAGCTGTAGTGTGTAGCTGTAGTGTGTAGCTGTGTGTGTAGCTGTGTGTAGCTGCAGTGTGTAGCTGTGTGTGTAGCTGCAGTGTGTAGCTGTAGTGTGTAGCTGTAGTGTGTAGCTGCAGTGTGTAGCTGTAGTGTGTAGCTGCAGTGTGTAGCTGTAGTGTGTAGCTGTAGTGTGTAGCTGTGTGTGTAGCTGTGTGTAGCTG